>NC_140933.1:70208894-70628894 GCF_014529385.1 Adiantum capillus-veneris
TTGTGACAGCATGCAAAACTGGGTTTCTCGCAACTGCCAATGCGCTCTGACTGCCAGTGTAGATAGTGTTGGCAGTGTCCTATCCAACACCCAAATCAGCCATAAGGCGTCTGAGCCATACACAGTCAGCCATAGCTGTGAAGAGTGCCCTGTAATCAACCTCACAACTCGAAGTGGCCACAGTAGGTTGCTTCTTGCTCAACCATGATATACATGTATTGCCAAGCATGAAACAAAAACCACTTGTGGACACTCGCGTGTCAAAACAACCAGCCCAATCTGAGTCCGAAAAAGCATGTAAGTCTGGCGGCAATGATCTCCCCTTGGGATAAAACAAGCCAAGATGTAAAGTGCCACTAAGGTAGCGGAAAATCCTCTTGACAGCCTACCAATGCTTAGACCCTGGGCTATGCATAAATCTGCTGACCTATGAGACTGCAAACTGAATATCTGGCCTCTTGTTGCATACATAAATGAGGCAGCCAACAACAGTTTGGTAAAGAGTGACATCAGCAGGATCGCCAGCATCATGTAGATTCAACTTCAAACCTGTTTCCATGGGAGTGACAATAGGTTTGCAATTCCAAGTCCAAAGTTACATAGCAATGCCTCTATGTAACTTTTCTGACACAAGGCAATGCCACCATCACACTGCTTAAACTGTATGCCCAAATAATGATGCAACAGCCCCAAATCTTTCATCTTGAAAGTAGCATTCAAATCAGCCTTAAATTCAGCAATATGTCTCTCATTTGGTCCAGTGATCAGCAAATCATCGACATAAAGAACCACTATGAAAAGTACATCACCCTCACGCTTTACATACAATGTGCTTTCTGTTGGACTGTTACGAAAGCCTCGTTTAACCAAATGAGTGTCAGCTTTCTCATACCAAGCACGAGGAGATTGCTTCAACCCATAAAAGCCTTCTTACATCTGCACACTTTGTCCTCTTGTCCTTTTATGACAAAACCGCGAGGCTGCGTTACATAAACTTCCTCAAATATGTTACCATTCAAGAAAGCAGTAACAATGTCTGATTGATGTACATCTCAACCAAAATGAGCTGCCAACACACATAGAAACCACACACTAGTCATACGACAAGTGGGAGCAGAAGTATCTTAATAATCTCACCATCCGGCTTGCGTTTCAACTTGTAAACACACTTCGTACCAATGGCCTTTTTGCCAGGAGGCAAATCACATAAAGTCTATGTGTCATATTTTAAATGCGCATCATATTCTGATTGCATGGCAGCCATCCAATTTTTTGAATTCTATGCTTCATCAAAAGACAAAGGCTCCTCAACATCATGCAAGCTAGACACATCCAAAGCATAACAATCTGATGCATAAGATGCATGGGTGAGAGCTTGAATTAGTACGACTAGACAAAGGTGCATCCAATTTACTGTCACGCAAAGTGTGCACCAGCTATTTTGGCATACCTCTGGCCTGCTCATTTTCAGTCCTTTCCTCATCAAGTACATCATGTACATCTGCATCAGTAATGGGCTGATCTGTAACATTTTCAGAAACCCCAATAGCTGCACATTTGCCTCATTGGAACTTACATTCGTATTTCCACCACTGAAAAGAGGCAACAAAGTGTCATAAATGTCCTGTGAGCTTACATTACTGACTCTAGTACATGACAGCAAGGGTTGAACATAATCTTCCACAAACACTACATCCCGTGAAACCAGAATACATTTCGTTTCGGATGATACAACTGACCTTTGCTTTCAGCACTATCAACACAAAATACATTTGATAGTAATCATCCAATTTTAACGCATATGAGGCATGTGGAACCTTCCAAAAGAGAGAAAATCCAAATACCTTTTTTCCATAGCTTTCAAGGGCACGTATATTTGGGACTTCTCGACTCTTGGCACAACGAGTCTCTAATTTTGCTTCTCTTAATAAGAGGGAGTGTGGAGAGTTTCTCCGCTAATCAAGACCACCTATCCTTGATTGGAAATCTGAGCCAACCCCCACATTCCACCCCACTCACACTTTTTAGCTTGTTTTCTAATTACTACCACATGGTTGTTTATACACAAAATTTCTTTTTAAAGGGTTCTTATCACAAGTTTGTTAAAACAACCCTTCAAGCATTATCAAAGAAACAACAAAATAATCTTTCCTAAAAGAAAAACAATATACGACCCTTCTTCATTAAAATATACAAACCCCAAGAGTTCACTCCTCTTGGTGAAAGTTTATTGCTCCCTGTATCTTTAGTTGCCCTTACAACTAAATTGTCCTGCAATCTGGGCACAAACCCGAAGTGACTAACTTGCAACCTGGGCACAAACCTGCAAGTACTATCTTGCATTCTCGACACAGACCCACAAGATGTGTGCACCCATATACATGCTTTAGTGTTCACTCTGCTAAGCCCTCCTCCCTGGATATCAAAGGGAGTTTTGACTATATCGGTATAGGATTTTTGAATGAAGACGGTTCGAGAGTTTTCCTACTAGGAAAACATTTCTTTCTTACTTTAGACATTATATCCTCAAACAATCCTTAATATGAATACAACTTAAAGAAAATCAACAAGTTCAATTGTTGTGCTTTTGAATTGGGACTAACTCAATGTTTAGGTAGTTTTCTACTTCCTAATTACTCATGATGCATTAACAAAAAAGAAGTTTCCTTCTTGTTCTTGGGTAATAACATCACTTCGTTGGATAAGTGGCTCCTTATCCATTGGAACCTTTCCTTTGCCTTTACCATCATTGGTTTCGGCTTCGTGACCGTATGATCCACCATAGCGAGTTCTCTTGGGTGCCATTCCCACTACTAGATACTTAACTTAACTTGAGAAGTTTTTAAGCTAAAGTGTAAAGAACCCAATGGAAGTAAGGTAATTTATTTTAAGTGCTTCAATACCAACAATGTATGGTTTATGACATACATTACTCTAGCATATGATTTGATTAATTTTGTCATGGTTTTATGATATACATACACTATAACCCATGTAAAATTCTCACTCCCTTGCATTTGTGGATGACCATAATACAACTTTGGCAAGCTTAATGCATACTAAGTTTAGGCTAAGCACCTCACTTACCACAACTAAATGGTGATTGATTTTTAATTTCCTTACTCTCAATTTTTAGTGCAAATTTGAACAAGAGACTTTGTGTATGTCGACACAATTGAGTGCATAATGAGTATCATAATCATGAATTTGCAAGCAAAATACATGCTTTATATTGTTTCCATCTTGCAACATCTTGAGGAATCATAGATTTAGAGTTTGATAAGTAAAGTTTTCGTTGTATCCTAGCGATCTTTAGATAGATAAGAATAAGAATGGTAGTAGTAGATTGGGAATTCTCAAGAAGAGAAGAGAATAGAGATGTAAAAGTGAATTGATGCAACAAAATTTACATTACCGGCTTGTGCCTAGGAGTTTTTGACCTTTCAAGGCCTTGTAAAAGCTTCACCAATGAGTAGCCATAGCAGTAGAGTCTCCCTATCTCCAATGTGTGTTCAAGTGTGTGTAAAACTGAGTGGGCATGCCCTTTATATAGAGTTTGGAGGCTCCTTGTTGCCCAAATCAGCCCCATACCTCCCCGACTTGCCCTCTCTTGCTAAATGCATGTATAGAGGTGTCAGAAGCTCCCGCTTAGTCACTACAGGTGTCCCTCTTTGCCCTTTTGGGTGATACACCTCATGTACTTACCCATGCTCATAGTCAACCATACCATAAGAGATGAGTCCATGGCTATGGGTCATTTATGGGCATCCATGAACATACATACACATGCACATGCATACACATACATACCTTAGACTGAGGAATTAATTTATTAACACTATGATGAAAATTAATTGTATAGAGTGAACTTAGCTTATCAAATTTAATTCTGAAAGTTCCTATTAATAGACAAGCTTGAGGATGACAAGCTAAGGTGTCAGATGCACACATCTGCTATATTTAGGAGTTTTCAAAGCATGCAACTGTTTTTATGGAGATTTAGGCGGGTAGATTTAGACGAGACGATCGCGTCTAGGTGGATGTAAGCACCTCAAAACTTACTATATTTGGACAAAAGTGAAAAAAAATAAAATTTTCATTTTTGAAAAGCTTACATCAATATATTCACTAGTACATCAAAGGTGGAAACACTGCCAAAAATAGAAACTTTCTATTTATGACCAAAATGGCCTGAGAAATCCCCTCTGCAAGGGTGCCAGAGACCTTACCAACTTGAAGAATTGAGATATCCTCATCTCAAAGGTATGTGCGGATGGACCTTTAAGGAGATAGCTTTCATTTCCCACATTGCATCTTCTTCAGGAAAAATTTTATTTGACAGGGTGTTCGATGATGCTTCTATTCCTAAGCTTTCTTTCTCAAGTTTCAAGGGTCCAAAGTTACTCTCTCATTAGCTAGGTCTCCTAGCATTGGCTCTTCATAATAATGAAATGAGTTTGAGACACAACTCTTCCAGAGTCTCTTCTTGCATTACTTTCTCCATTACAAACCGGTTGACCTCTACCATTCCGTGCTACAGGAATTGCATTTGCAGTAGTTTCTACACTTCTTTGGGACATAGGTTTCTATAGTGTCCTAGCTCATTACACTCATAACAAAAACATCAGGATGTTCAAGTTGATTTGTTGTAGTCGCGGCTACTACATGGCGATGTTGATAAGCTTGATTAACAGGTCTAGGGTTCCAATTATTGGGCATGCCCCTTTAATTTCTAAAGTCTTCTCTCCCTGATTCGTAGTCATTTCTTTAGCCAAAAGTGTTGCCCTTAAGAGAGCATCTGAAGTGATGTGGGTCTCATTGCTTCAAGATGGGTATCCAAGGGATGATTCAATTTTTTACAAAACTAGGCTAGCTATTGCTCAATGGACATTTTTGGGGCATACCTTCGCAAGGTTACAAATAGCTTTTATGCACATCTTTGCGGGGTTCATAGAATACAAGACTCTTATTTTAGGAAAGATGTCAGGGACAGGAATGAGTTTGAGCCTGTAAGTAGGGATCACTTTCACCACTTTATATTATTCATTTAAGGTCATGTCAATTCCATCTTTAGAGATAAGAGTGTAGTCATCTCTAACAGTACCAAGAAAGTAGTAAAGTTGGATAACTTGCAGCTCTTCCCCCACCGAAGCTTCTTTAGATCATAAGAGAGGCATTCAAGCTTCTTCACATTGATATAAAAGATGCCAGTATCACATCCCATGTAAGTTCCCATCCCCTTTGGATTCTTGTTGATGGAAGAGCAAAAGCCTTCATCAAAATCTTCATCATGTTGCATCAAAAAGCAAAATTGAAGAGCGACAAGCCTCAAAATACATTATCTCAAAGGTCTTGAACTAGCGATACTCAGTGTCGGCATCTTCTTAAAACATTGATGCTGGTAAGTTCTCGAACTTAAGTCTCCAATTCATTTTTTCCAAATTTTCAAAAAATAATGAATTTTCCAGTTTCCTAACCTAGACTCTGATACCACGTGTGAGGTCCCCGCCCTGTTCCATTTGGAAATACAAGGGTATCTGACAGGTCATCAGACCCTAATCGTTTAAGAAAACATAGTCAAGAAGGAATTGATTTCCAATTGACGGTCTCTCATCACCAAGTAAATTGAGTCCGAACCATTGAAGAGATTTCCTAGCCCTGTCTTGCAGGGAAAGCATGAATTTTATACATCCCTAATTCTCACTTTCCCAAAAGCGAGAAAATCCAAATACCTTTTTTCCCATAGCTTTTAGGGGCACGTATATTTAAGACTTCTCAACTCTTGGCACAATGAGTTTCTAATTATGCTTCTCTCAATAAGAGGGAGTGGAGAGTTTCTCGACTAATTGAGACCACCCATCCTTGACTGGCAACCTGAGACATTCTCCACTTTCCACCCCACACTCACATTTTTTAGCTTGTTTTCTAATTACTACCACATTATTGTTTATACACAAAATTCTTTTGAAGGGTTCCCATCACAAGTTTGTTAAAACAGTCCTTCAACAACACCAAAACAATATTTCCGAGAAATGGCATACAACCCTTCTTCATTAAAATATCCAAACCCAAGAGTTCACTCCTCTTGGCGAGAGTTTATTGCTTCTATTTCTAAGAAAAATTTGAAGAGCAACAAGCCTCAAAATACATTATCTCAAAGGTCTTGAACATGCGATACTCAGCATTGGCATCTTCCTGAAACATCGATGCTAGTAAGTTCTCAGCCTTAAGTCTCCAATTCATTTTTCCAAATTTTCAAACAATAAACAATTTTTCTAGTTTTCTAACCTAGCTCTGATACCACGTGTGAGGTCCCCGCCCTGTTACCATATCCATTTGACAATAGGAGGGTACCTAGCAGGTTGCTAGGCTCTAATCGCTTGAGAAAACATAGTCAAAGCTCAAACAACTTCTTCATCAAGTAAACCTCATTACTTGCACTCTTGTTCTCCATAAGGCACAAGAAGTAGCTTCACCAACAAAGTGAAACGCATTGACTGCAAGATGTAAACAAATAGTGGATTTTGCATTAGCATGAAATGATTTCCATTTGGGCATTTATGTAAATGAGGTCCTCGTCTTGGTACATATCAATTTGAAAATAGGAGGTACTTGACAGGTCGCTAGGCCCTAAACTCTTGAGAAAACATAGTAAAGAAGGAATTGATTTCCAATGAACGGTCTCTTGTCACCAAGTAACTTGAGTCCGAACCATTGAAGAGGGCTCCTAGCCTTGTCTTGCAGGGAAAGGATGAACTAATACAAGAATTTCATACGTCCCTAATTATCACCTTTCAAAAGAGAGAAAATCCAAATACCTTTTTTCCCATAAGTTTTCAGGGACACGTATATTTGGGACCCCGACTGTTGGTGCAATGAGTTTCTAGCTTCTCTTAATAAGAGGGAGTGTGGAGAGTTTCTTGACTAATCAAGATCACCCATCCTTGACTAAACCTAAGCCAGTCTCCACTTTCCACCCCACACTCACACTTTTTAGCTTATTTTCTAATTACTACCACATGATTGTTTATACACAAAATTTCTTTTAAAGGGTTCCCATCACAAGTTTGTTAAAAAAATCTTCAAGCATTATCAAAGCAGCACCAAAACAATCTTTCCTAGAAGAAAAAAACATAAGACCCTTCTTCATTAAAATATCCAAACCCAAGAGTTCACTCCTCTTGGTGAGAGTTTATTGCTCCCGGTGTCTTTAGTTGCCCATATAGCTAAATTGTCTTGCAATCTGGGCACAAATTCACAGTGACTAACTTGCAAACTGGGCATAAATCCGCAAGTATTATCTTGCATTTTGGGCACAAACCCACAAAATGTGTACACCCATATGCATTGCTTTAGCGTTCACTTTGCTAAGCCCTCCTCCCTGGATATATAGGGAGTTTTGGCTATATCCGTATAGGATTTTTGAATGAAGAAGGTTCGGGAGTTTTCCTACTAGGCAAACATTTTTTTCCTACTTTAGACAATATATCATCAAAAAATCCTTCAATATTAATACAACTTAAAGAAAATTAATAGGTTCAATTGATGTGGTTTTGAATTGGGACTAACTCAATGTTTAGGTAGTTTTCTACTTCCTAATTACTCTTGATGCATTAAACAAAAAAGAACTTTCCTATATGTTCTTGAGTAATAACATCACTTCATGGGATAAGTGGCACATCCTTATTCATCGGGACCTTTCCTTTGCCTTTACCATCATTGGTTCTGGCTTCGTGACAATAGCGAGTTCTCTTGGGTGCCATTCCCACTACTAGATACTTCACTTACTTGAGACTTGTAAGTTAAGTAAGTTAAAAGTAAAGAACCCAATGAAAGTAAGGTAATTGAGTTTAAGTGCTTCAATACCACCAATTTATGGTTATTACATACATTACTCTAACATATTCTTTGATTAATTCTGTCATAGTGTTATGATACACATACACTATAACCCATGCAATATTCTCGATGACCATACAACTTTGGCAAGCTTAATGCATACTAAGTTTAGGCTAAGCACCTCACTTACCACAAGTAAATGGTAATTTCTTTTTAACTTCCTTTCTCTCAAATTTTAATGCAAATTGAACAGGAGACTTGTGTATGTCGACACAATTGAGTGCATAATGAGTATCATAATCATGAATTTGCAAGAAAAACACATGCTTTAGATTGTTGCCATCTTTCAACATCTTGAAGAATCATAGAGTATAATAAGTAGAGTTTTGTCAGGCCAAGGGCTAGAGGGCAGGGCTCGAGCTAGGGGAGTCAAGGAATTAGGTCAAGGGCCGAACTGAAGGTGTGGACACGGGATCCATTTAGGGCAAAGGGCCATGGGCCCTCCTATAAAAGGTTGGCTGGGAGGAGGATTTGGCATTCAGTCTCTATGGGTTTTATATTGGTATTAGAGCTGGTTCTATTTTTGGGACAGAGGGGCGTGGTCTTTTTTGCATGCACATGCAAGGCCGTGGAGCTCCTCTTTTGCTAGGCGGGGAAACAAGTCAAGGACGACGAACCGTGTGCAGGGCGTCATGAGGCGAGGAGAGACGGGTTGTTGACCTCCACCATAGGCTGCATGAGCGAGCTTGGCAGATGCACATTGTGACAAGGTGAAGTTTACGTCACTAGAGCTACCCCTGGAGAGCAACGCACTGGTCGTCATCTCCTTGCCAATATCTTGCAGCACTGTTGGTTGCCATAGCTTACAGTGTCAACATTTTTTTTTCCACACCATAAGTGCCCTAAGGCCTTTGGCCTTGGGCACTTTCCTCAACTTATTCGAGCAAGGGTGCATGCCCACCCGACACACACCTCGTACACAGTTTTTCACCCGGTTGTCGGCCAAGGTGCAACATAACCTCGTTGACAAGGGACCGGAAATGCTTTGACAGGCCGTCAATTTCTGTAGATTCTCCATAATTACAGAAATTGTAGAAGTGAGTCAAGGTTAACTTACGACGGCTTTGAGATTTTCAAACAAGTATCCATCACCACTTGTTTCTTTGGAAGATCAAGTCGACTACGGCGTTTTCAAGGAGAGGATTACATTCAAGCGGTGTATTTGAACAGGTGGAATTATGATTGGCAAAGCTTTGACAAACGGCGTAATTAGCATGGCTAATTGTCACAGTTTGCGGTGCATATTATGGCTACGAGATTGTTTTTGGAATCAAGGTATTCTTCTTTCTCTCTCTCACACTGCACAGTGTTTCCATGGATTCAGATATCAACATGACCTTTGATTTTGAGCATAATACGCTTGATCCTTCCCATGATGGCTTGCGGCCAGATACTCCCAGGGAGGGTGCCCGCGATGCTACGGGAGGAGATGACGCTTATGAATTGCTCGATATCCAGGGATTTTGAGCACTTCAAGCACGCATCTCAGTACTGAAAACAAATTTTGCATCCCTGAATGAAAATGTCACTAAATTATCACTTTAGTGATACAATTTATATAGCAACATGCCAAGGGCCCTATTGACACACACATCCATGAGCACATTGCCAATAAGGGGCAAATCATGGGCAAGGCCCTTTGGGTCATGGACAAGGTCCATCTTCGGATTCTCTGCACTCTCTCAATGCAAAGGAGGTGTACGAGTTATTGAAACACACCAAGACACCAACTTTTAAGCGAGATGACCGAGACTGCAATAAGGATGTAGTGAGTATCTTTCTCAGCAAGTGGGATGGAATTCACGCCTTACGGTGTACGTTGGATGCAGTCATAGCACTGCAAACAAGTCTAACTCTAGAAGGCAAGGCCTACAAATGGTGGATGTCTCTCAAGGAGAATAATCTCCTACAGAGAGTTGGGCAGCCTTTGAGGCTATGTTTTGAAAATAATTGCTACCCAGGAATGATGCAAATAGAAATTGGATGGCTTGGGACACGTATTCATGCGCCAACACCCATCCTTTCTTGAATATATCTCTCACTATCGGGATGTTGTCCTCAAGTTGGAAGGGCTAGACACCTTTCAACAAGTACGTGGGTTTATCCGTGGCCTGACTTTTGGTTTTAGGGTTGCAGAGAAACGCACACAGCTTGGAGAAGACGAAGGAAGCTCAAGGCACACAATAGAGAGTGTGTTACTTAGTATGCAATGGAAAGATGGATAGCCCTAGAGTGATGGGCGTATATACAATGCACGGGGGAAATAACCTCCTAAAGAGGGAAAAAATGCTAGGGTGGTCCTAGTGTGTTCACACACATCACTACCACACGTATATGGTAACAAAATTGTTGGATTTAGGGTTGCAGAGAAACGCACACAGCTTGGAGAAGACGAAGGAAGCTCAAGGCACACAATAGAGAGTGTGTTACTTAGTATGCAATGGAAAGATGGATAGCCCTAGAGTGATGGGCGTATATAAATACATGAAGGAAAAGACCTCATAAAGAGGGAAAAATGCCCCGGTGGTCCTAGTGTGTTCACACACATCACTACATGTATATGGTAACAAATCCCCCCTAGAGTGATGCGGTGAACGAGAGCTGGCACATGAGTAAAGGGAAGTGCCATGCCCTGAGGACATGATCAGTCCACAAATGGGAGTAAGCCCAAAGCTTTGCGGAAAGCTTCAAGATTCTCACGAGACAATGCCTTTGTGAAAAGATCTACAAGGTTGTCCTGTGTTGGCACATAAGCCAAGCTGATCTCTCCTGCTGAGAGCCTCTCCCTGACATAGTGGTAATGCACCTCAATGTGCTTTGTGTGTGAGCATGAAAACTGGGTTCCTTGCAACTACCAATGCGCTCTGACTGTCAGTGTAGATAGTGTTGACAGTGTCCTGTCGAACATCCAAATCAGCCATAAGGCGTCTGAGCCATACACACTCAACCGTAGCTGTGAAGACTGCCTGTACTCAGCCTCAGAACTTGAAGTGGCCACAGTAGGTTGCTTCTTGCTCAACCATGATATACATGAACTGCCAAGCATGAAATGATAACCACTCTGGGACACTCGTGTGTCAAAACAACCAGCCCAATCTGAGTCCAAAAAACATTTAAGTCTGGCGGCAATGATCCCCCTTGGGATAAAACAAGCCAAGTGTAAAGTGCCACTAAGGTAGCGAAAAATCCTCTTGACAGCCTGCCAATGCTTAGACCCTGGGCTATGCATAAATCTGCTGACCTGTGAGATTGCAAACTGAATATTTGGCCTCGTGTTGCATACATGAATGAGGCAGCCAACAACAGTTTGGTATTAAGAGTGACATTAGCAGGATCGCCAGCATCATGTAACTTTTCTGACACAAGGCAATACCACCATCACACTACTTAAACTGTATACCCAAGTATTGATGCAACACCCCCAAATCTTTCATCTTGAAAGTAGCATTCAAATCAGCCTTAAATTCAGCAATATGTCTCTCATTTGGTCCAGTGATCAACAAATCATTGACATAAAGAACCACAATAAGAAGTACATCACCCTCACGCTTTACATACAATGTGCTTTCTGTTGGACTGTTACGAAAGCCTCGTTTAACCAAATGAGTGTCAGCTTTCTCATACCAAGCACGAGTAGATTGCTTCAACCCTACAAAGCCTTCTTACATATGCACACTTTTTCTCTTGTCCTTTTATGACAAAACCGCGAGGCTGCGTTACTTAAACTTCCTCAAATATGTCACCATTGAAGAAAGCAATAACAATGTCTGATCGATGTACATCCCAACCAAATGAGCTACCAATGCACATAGTCTATGCCTTTTTGCTGTGCATAACCCTTCGCACAAAAGTCGAGCCTTATGGCGATTGATCTTGCCATCCGGCTTGCGTTTCAACTTGTAACCACTTCTTACCAATGGCCTTTTTGCCAGGAGGCAAATCACATAAAGTCATGTGTCATTTTCTATAAGTGCATCATATTTTGATTGATGGCAGCCATCCAATTTTTTGAATTATGTGCTTCATCAAAAGACAGAGCCTGCTCCTCAACATCATGTAAGCTAGACACAGCCAAAGAATAACAATGTGATGCATAAGATGCATGGTGAGAGCCTGAAAGAGTACGACTAGACAAAGGTTGCATCCAATTTACTGTCATGCAAAGGTGCACCAACCATTTTGGCATAGCTCTAGCCTGCTCATTTTCAGCCCTTCCCTCATCAAGTACATCATGTACATCTGCATCACTAATAGATTGATCCGTAACATTTTCAGAAACCCCATAGGCTGTACATTTTCCTCATTGAACTTACATTGTATTTCCACCACTGAAAAGAGGCAGAAAAGTGTCATAAATGTCTGTGAGCTTAGATTACTGTCTCTAGTACATGATAGCAAGGGTGAATAGAATCTTCCACAAACACTACATCCGTGAAATAGAATATGCTTTGTTTGCGGATGATATAATCTCTAACCTTTGCTTTCAGCACTGTAACCAACAAAAATACATTTGACAGCCTTATCATCCAATTTTCTACGCTGTGTTTGTGGCACCAAAGCATATGCCAAACAGCCAAAAACACGCATGTGCTCAATAGAAGGCTTTCTATCATGCCATGCTTCATATGGAGTAATAGACTGCAGCATTTGCAAAATTTTTCTGCTTCCTTTGCAAAATTTTGTCCACACTTGTCATACAAAGTGAGCTTATACAGCCCACGGTACAAAAGGTCAGATGCAACAATTTCATCACCAAAATTGAGATCCTGAACTGTACATCTGTCATCCACAAATTTGACTACAAGTCCAAGTCTAGCAAGTGCGGATACAGACAAGAGATTCTTCTTGATCCAAGGTACATAAAGTGCATCAACAAGTGTGAAGAAACTGCCATTTGCAGCAGTAAGCACAATCTTTCCAACTCCCTGAACCGGATAAGAGGCATTGTTGGCACAAGTGACTGAATTCCCATGAGGGACATACTCGAGAGGTAAACAATTCATGATGTGCGGTAAGGTGCTTTGTAGCACCACTGTCGAAATACCACACATGTGAATCTGCAGCAACTGACAAGCATGCATCATGGACAACAGGATTGTAAGTGCATCTTGCACTAAAATCCATTATGCATCGACATCAGCATCACAGACTCCTTTCACAGAAGACTCAACAATGGTTGCATTTGCAGTCGAACCAGCATTTGCAATGGAACCACCCTCTTTCTTCTTAGCCTCTTTGGCCTTCAACTTAGGACACGACTTGATCAAGTGATCATTAGCTTTACAATAATGGCAGCGCATCTTCTTTTTGCCCTTATCACTAGAATTTCCAGAAAAACTGATGCCAGCAGAAGCATTAGGAACAGAACTTTTGCCACTCGCAGAGAACCATAAGAAGTGGCTACATTGCTGCTACCACCCTTTCTTTGAGAAGCAATCAAAGCCGTTCAACTGCACGCTGCCTAATCCTGTTTTTTCTAGAAAGTGACTCTTGCAACAACAATGTGCATAATGCATCAAACTTGACAACTTCAGGATTTCCTTGGGTCATAAGTCTCCAAAGTACTAGCAAAAGTCTGGTACGAATTGGTAAGGCATCAAGAACAGTCTGCACAAGGGAACTATCTAAAATGACTTCACTGCAGAAATAAGTTGCTCATTGATATCTTGACACCAGCAAGAAAAGTGTCCATATCATCTTCCTCATGCATTAATCTTGCCATTACTTTGAAGACAACCAAGTAGCAGTTTGTACACGAAGAAAAACAATGTAGAGTATGCACAAAATGAGAATACACACACGCGCTTGCAGAATGAAAACCAAGTGAGCATATAGCTCACCTTATAAAGCATTTCCACCTTCGCCTATCACGCTCGTAGCTGGCTGTAGAGCCTTTATATGGAAGGAAAGCTCACGGCAGCAGGGTTGTATTGAATATCCACCATTTCCACATAGTACAAAGTAACACTTCATCTCATTAATCCCCAAATATAGCGTGTGAGGGAGGATGCATTCATCCCAGTCACATATCGTCAGATCCCTCAAAGCGCCCTCATCAAACAGGGTATTGCAAATAGGGTTATTCCCTTTTTTAGTTATGACAGAGTTTCTAAAAATGGCCCTATATAAATATAAGTGGCAGGTCATGCATCATCCCCACGTGGTGGGGTATAGAGTAAGCCTCTTTAGGTGAGTGGTAGCATTCTACAATTACAAGAGAGCATGGTATATTTCCATCAAGTGATAGAGTTATGAGATACATCAATGTTTTACAAGGGTTAAGGCAAACCCAAGGGTTACGATGTGGTAGATACGATACAAAGTCCGATCTTATATATATTATATATAATATATATTATATATATATATATATATTTAGAGAGAGAGAGAGAGAGAGAGGGGGGGGGGGGGGGGGGGGGGGGGATTCAAGCGGTCAAAGCCAGCTAGGGTGCAAGAAAGGGGGCTCCAAAGGGCCAATCCCAAGGTAGTTCAGATCCAAGCTGGTCAAGGGCAAGTCAACCGTGGGAGGTGTTCCAAGGCCAAGAGGGAAAATTCGAGCGAGTCAAAAGGTGGTCAAAGAGGAGAAATTCTAAAGGTAAAAAAGGAGAAAATAACACAAAAATTCAAAGTGCTAGGGGCACTAGCGACCTCGCTAGTGCACCCTCTCAAGCGAGCAGATGGAGTGAAAGAAAGCAAGCAAGCAACCACCCTTCCAAAGTTTCCCAAAGAAGGTGCCAAGTGGACCAATGAGGTTGTAGATGCCCAAAATGAGTAGAGGCCTCCTATAAAGGTGTTTTTTTGTACATTTCTAATGCTTTTAGCCAAGGGGATTTTTTGCCTATGGTTTGCAAGAGAGCCAAGGGTGAATGTGTGAGTTTTTGGGTGGGCTTCTTTGTTTAGAGGTGTGTGTCTGCAAAGCCCAAAGTGCGAGTTTTCTTGCCCGATGACCATGTGGGTGCACCGTTTTTTGCAGTCAAGTTGTATATGGTTGTTTTTAAGCATGGTGAAGCTTCCATAGCATTTCTTGAGTGTCGTTTTCCTACCCCTTTCTCTACTTTTTCCACTTTTGTGTTGGTGCCTGTGGGTGTGAGCAGGTGGGCTCCCAGGCCCTTTTGTGTGAAAAATGGAAGTGAGAGAGTGGCTTTGTGTGTGGCAGTGGTGTGTGGTTTGAAACGAGCTATGAAATGTGTGGGAAGCCAATCTCGGTGAGTGTGTATGTGCACCAATGTGAGTGCAAGCGGTGCCCTGCTAGAGGAATTGCGTTTTTTGAAGGTGTTTTCAAGAGGATAGAGGTGATGTGAATGCCTTGAGCTATAGAGAGGCCTTTGTATGTGTGTTGGGTGTTTTCCCCCATTGCCCCTCTCCATTTTCTAATGCTCCCACAGAGGAGCGTATGATTGCTCCTTGGTGATATGTTTATAATTCAACATGTGGCAAAGTTCGAGTCCAATTTTTAGTGGAGATGAAGATGCGAACAAGATGCTGGCAGATTTTAAGTTGTTTATGCTCTTATTGAAAATGTAAAGTAATAAAGAAAAGGTGTAGATGGTTCCATTGGCGCTACAAGGTAAAGGGAATGCATGGTTAAATGGTATAGAAGCTACATAAGTAGAATTGGGTTGGTTTTTAAGAGCAGTTTCTCCACCGATTTTGCAAGTTGGTATCAGTTGTTGAAGCCGATGCAAGGATCAGAAGTCTACGACAGTAAAGATTTTGGCATTTTTGTTGATATGTTTGAAGCTTGTTGGAGTGATTTGGCGGCTATCACCCAAGTGGCCAATGCGAATTGTTTCAAGATGGATACGTTTCTAGGTTGCATGCATCCTTGTGTTTGAGAGAAGGTTGATTATGAAGAGCCAAGAAGCTATGCCGAGGCTGTCAGAGTTGCCAAGGTGAAGAGAAAGCTGGAACTGGGCTTGTTGAAGCCTATAGAGTATATGCCTGTTGCAGAAGTAGTGTGTTCTATGGACCAATTGAAGGTGGTGTCAGTTGTGCAAAATGTGGATCCTGTTGAAGTAAGGCCTTTGATCAATTATGTTCCTTGGGAGTTGCCTGTTTGTGAGATGCCTATTGTAATTGTGGAGGAGCTTGTCAATGAAGATGAACCTTTTCTAAAAGAAGCCCCGTATGCCAAGGAAGTAGCCAATGCCAAATTTCAAGGTGTAGCTTGAAGAGGTGAAGCCTGTTCTTGTGGAGTGTTTGTATGAAAGGGTAGCAGAGCCTGGAGGTAGATGAAGAGTGTGTGTGGAGTCAAGATAGTGGTCAAGCTCTTGTGGAGCAAGAGCTTGACCACTACGGAGCAAAGGGAGGATGAAGATGCAAATATGGAGGCTACTTATGGTGATGATGAGAGAACAGGTTCAAGCTGTTGGGAGACAAGTGAGGAGGATAGGGTGGATGATTCCATGTCTTACGGCAAGGAAACAGGTTTTGATGGGCCTGTGCTGGTAAGGGTAAAGTTGCCTTGTTTTATGCCTGATGATATGGTGGTTGGCAATGTGAAAGAAGAGCAGGTTGAAGTGTCAGACCTAGTGCACGAGGATATACAATCAAAGACAACATGTGATACCATGTTCATGGCCATGCTGATGAGAGTAGTGGTGAATGTTGAGATGTTGAGCTCTACATCTTGAGCTGGCATCCACTATGGGTCTTGGCTGCATACGGCATTTACTCACTGGCGCATTAGGTGACCGACACGGAGGATCTCTGCCATTGATTCTACAGCTGGACTACACTTATATTTCCAGCCTAGTACGCTTCTAGCGAGTTCACACTTAGTGACCGCATGTACATATGTGCTACTTTCATTTTGTACTCTCCTTTTTTTCTGTGCAAAGAAGAAGAAGCTTTCCATCTCTATGTGCTTTGTGCTTGTCTTGTGTAGCTCTCTTGCATCCTCATTCTTTACATGGTATCAGAGCTTGGTGCAAGCAAGAGAGGCTAAGAGAGCAAGAGCATCACAATCCCTTCGTTCGCAATCCACAACCAGATGCCGAACAGGTTTTTTGGGGTTTTTCGTACAAGTTTCTGAACAGGTCTCCAAAGTGCAATACACAGAGATTTACTGTACAAGTACAGTGGTTGTATGTACGCTTGATTGTGGACACTCGTTGAGTGTAGAAAGCGTTACAGGTACCACAATAGCAGGTTCAACAGATTTGCAGGTTTTTGCCGATTGCAGCTATTTTGTCTTAGTGCTTCAAGATGTCTGACGGTTTCAGTCAGATTGTTACTGAGAAGCTTGAGAAAAATAACTACCCTTCATGGAAGTTCAGAATAAAAAATTTCCTAAAAGGAAAAGGTTATTGGGACTATGTAGAAGGAGACAATGAAAAGGAACCAGAGATTCCAGAGGCAAATGCTACAGCAGAACAAAAAAAGCTTTGAGGGACTGGCAACAAGGCCAGAGCAAAGTGATGTATTGGCTTTCTATGAGCATCACAGATGGCATGATGGGCTATCTATACAGGATGCTGAAACCCCCGCCATTGCATGGAAAAACTTAGGCAGAGTGTTCGAGGTGAACACCAAGGCTAGGAAGCTTCAACTAAAGTCGGAGCTAGATCAGGTTAAGAGGAACAACCTCTCCATCAATGATTACGCTTTGAAGATCAAGAGTATCATTGAGGCTCTTGGATCTATTAAAGTCTCAGTGGAAGACGATGACATTGTTCGTGCATGCTTGGATGGTCTAGGAGATGAGTATGTACATTTCAGGTCTTCCATGAATACAAGAGACGACGTCCCCGTGTTCCAAGATTTGATTTCTATGCTTATTCTTGAGGAGAAGAACCTTGGTCTTGACACATCTACTTCTTATGGCAGAAATAGGTCTGAACAGGCCTTCTATTCTAACTCCAATAGAGGTAGAGGTAGAGGTAGAGGTCGTGGTGGTCGAGGTCCAAGTGGTTGCAGGGGCCAATTTCAAGAAGGTCAATCAAATCAAAACAATACAGGTGGCAGGGGAAACCAGTCTCAAGGCAGGGGGAATCAAAGAGGTTGTGGTGCAGGATCAAGCAGGCAGCAACATACTGCAGATAGCAGAGAATGTTGGAATTGTGGTGAAAGAGGTCACATGTCACGTGACTGTCCAAAGGGAAAAGAAAGTGGAAAGAGAGAATAGAGCACCTATGCATCTACTAGCAGAGATGCAGATGACAACAAAAACGAGCGCATGTTTGTTATGCAGCATGTAATGAATACAATGACTGCAGAGAATTCCACCCAAGATGATGTTTGGTATGTGGATTCAGGTGCCTCTAATCACATGACGTCTTGTGGAGAGTGGTTTAGAGATATGCGCAAACCAGATGTGTCAGGCTATGTGCAGACAGGAGATAACACAGCTCACCCCATTGCTCATGTCGGGGACATACCTCTAAATACGAAGAGTGGGAAATCAAAGTACTTAGTAGATGTACTTCATGTCCCAAACATTACAAAGAATCTTGTTTTTGTTGGACAAATGGTTGAGCAGGGTTTGTAGGTTCGTTTCAATCCGAATGGCTTTTATGTAGAAGATTTTCAGAATGGCTGTAAGCTGATCACAGAGGGCAAATGTGTGGGAAGAATGTTTACGCTGAATGTAGACATGCCTGAGGTAAAAGCTACATTATTTGCACAGGGCACAGGTGTTGTGGCTGATGTTGACATTTGGCACAAACGCATTGGCCATGTCAATGAGCAGAGATTGCGCACCATGAAATCAAAACAAATTGTAAAAGGTTTCCCCAAATTCAAGGTGGATGGTATGCATAAAGTGTGTGCAGCATGCCAGTTTGGAAAATAGTCAAAGGGCTCATTTCCACATGAGCGCAATGTATGTAAAAAGCCACTTGAGGTGGTGCACACAAATGTTTGGGGTCCAACCGATACTGCAAGTATACATGGTTGCAGGTATTATGTCTCTTTCATTGATAACCATACAAGGAAAGTATGGGTCTACTTCATGTGTAACAAAAGTGAAGTGTTTGGTCACTTTCAGGACTTCAAAGTCATGATTGAGAAGGAGACAGATATGCAAATCAATACATTGAGGTCAGATGGAGGGGGAGAGTACTTCTCCAATGATTTTTCAGATTTTATGCGAATGCATGGTATACGCAAGCAATTTACATGTAGATATAATCCACAGCAGAATGGGGTCGCAGAAAGGAAAAACAGGCACATTGCAGAGGTTGCACGTGCATTGATGAATGAGAAGAACATGCCTCATCATTTTTGGGCTGAAGCTATAAATACAACTGTGTACATTATGAACAGGACACCTACAGCTGCGGTGCATGATGTAACACCTGAGGAAAAGTTTACAGGTACAAAGCCTGATTTGGCACACTTGAAAGTGTTTGGCTGCATAGCTTACGTGCATGTACCAGATGAGTTGCGTAGGAAATTGGATCCTAAAGCAGAGAAATGTATTCTTGTGGGATATTCCCTTGAACAAAAGGGGTATAGGTGCTACAATCCTACTACACGAGAATTACGAGTGAGCAGAGATGTAGTCTTTGATGAGAAGAGCAGTTGGTACAGTAATGCACATGGTGCTATTGGGGCTGATGCAAAAGATGATGTGGTTGTACAAAATATGAGGCCACAGTCACAGGTTTTGAGTGGACCACAAGAGTCCTCTTCTCGTGGCTTTGTTGAGAAGCCATGGAATGGTAGACTACGTACACAGGTTACTCCACCAACAGGTACAGGGAATGTATCACGAAAAGGAAAGGAAAAGGTAGATGAACCTCCCTTTATGGCTGATGCATCTTCAGGGTTTTCACATGTAGACATGGATTCAAATGGTTCTGAACAAAGTCTTGATGAGGAATTTGGAATTCCGGCTGTCAAGACACCTGGTGTAAGGAAAGTACAAGAAGATGCTAGAGGGCAAAGGAGTGACCCAGGACCGCGTAGATCTAACAGAGTCAGAAATCCAGTTCAGAAATTGACTTATGATGGGTATCTAGCGCATCACCAAGCCTACATGGCTAAGGTGATACATGATGTGGAGCCCACATGTTTTGAGGATGCAGTTGGAAATGTGCATTGGGATGATGCAATGAATGAAGAGATGGCTGCATTGGAAGCAAACGACACATGGGAGTTGGTGCCATTGCCAAGTGGAAAGAAAGCTATTGGCTATAAATGGGTGTATACAACCAAGCATAAGGCTGATGGTAACATTGAGCGTCACAAGGCAAGACTGGTCGCAAAGGGTTATGCATAGACGTATGGCATAGACTATGAGGAGACCTTTGCTCCAGTGGCAAAGATGACGACTGTGAGAGCTGTCATAGCAATGGCTGCATCTAGAGGATGGATTATGCATCAAATGGATGTAAAGAATGCCTTCTTGAATGGTGAGTTGCAAGAGGAAGTGTATATGGATCAGCCACCTAGTTATGTCGATCCAGGTTACCCAGATTATGTATGCAGACTTCTCAAAGCTTTGTATGGTTTGAAGCAGGGCTCTAGAGCATGGTATGACAGGATTGCCAAGTATCTTGTTAGTATTGGGTTTAGGAGAGCTCATGCTAATCATTCACTCTATATATGTGAGAGTGATGTGGGGATTGTGGTCATTACCATATATGTAGATGACCTTATTATTGTGGGTGACAATGCTATGGAGATTGACCATGTGAAGGGTCTTCTCAAATAGGAGTTTGAAATGAAAGATTTGGGTGAGTTGCGCTACTTTCTTGGCATTGAGGTGATCAGGACTCCAGAGGGTGTATGGCTGTCACAGAGACAATATACTTTGGACATGTTGTCAAAGTATGGTATGGCTGATTGTAAGCCAATTTCTATTCCCTTGGATGTGAATGCAAAGCTGAGTGCAGAGAAGGGTGATGTTGTTGAGGATGTTCAAGATGTACAGGAAGATTGTGGGTAGTCTAATCTACTTGACTATCACGAGGCTAGACGTGAGCTACACAGTAGGCTTGGAGAGTCAGTTCATGCAGCTTCCGAGGAAGCCACATTTGGATGGAGTACGACGCACACTTCAGTATGTGCAAGGGACTCTTGACTACGCATTGTTCTATGCAGCAGATGTGCCATTAGCATTGTATGGGTATACAGATGCAGATTGGGCAGGTAGCATTGTTGATAGGAGATCTACGAGTGGCTTCATGTTCTCTTTTGGGAGTGCTGCTGTTACTTGGAGCAACAAAAAGCAGCCTACGGTTGCTTTATCGAGCACAGAGGCCGAGTACAGAGGTGCAGCAATTGCAGCGTGCGAGGTAGCTTGGCTACACACATTACTTGAGGACTTGGGAGTGCAGGTGGACCAGCAGATTGTCATCCATTGTGAAAACCTCAACAGCATGCAGTTGGCTAGGAACCCAGTGTTCCATGCCAGGACCAAGCACATAGAGGTCCATTACCACTACATTCGAGAGCGAGTGTTGGTGGGCGACATCGACTTGGTCTACGTCAGCACAGAGGAGCAGATAGCGGATATCTTTACCAAGGCCCTCGGAGCTGAGAAGCTTTGACGTTTCCGGACTATGCTTGGACTCTGCGACATGCAGAGCTCGAGGGGGAGTGTTGAGATGTCGAGCTCTACATCTTGAGCTGGCATCCACTACGGGTCTTGGCCGCTTATGGCATTTACTCACTGGCGCGTTAGGTGACCGACACGGAGGATCTCTGTCAGTGATTCTACAGCTGGACTACACTTATAGTGCCAGCCTAGTACGCTTCTAGCGAGTTTACACTTAGTGACCGCATGTACATATGTGTTACTTTTTTGTTTTAGCACTTAGTCATTTTGTACTCTCTTTTTTTTCTATGCGAAGAAGAAGAAGCTTTCCATCTCTGTGTGCTTTGTGTTTGTCTTGTGTAGCTCTCTTGCATCCTCATTTGTTACAGTGGAAAGTGTTGTAGCGGTGCAGTTAGTTCCCAGCTTTGTAGATAAGGAAAAAGCCACATCTATGGATAGCCAAGCTGGCCTACATAGCTGAAAAGAGAACTATAGTGAAGTGGAGACCAAGGGAGTGGAGCACCCTTCTTGTGCTCATGACATGCAACTACATTTGCTTATGGATTGTGGTGATGAAGCCTTGGATACATGTTCTTTTGATCAGGTATGCATTGAAGATAAAGTCGATTGGGGGTTTAATGACCTAGTGAGTGAAGTGGATGAAGAGACACAATTGCTCATTGGTAAAGATTTGGCCAAGATACAGTGATGCGAGGGTTTGCCCCTCCATAGGTGGAGTTTCCTTTGTGTGAGCAATCATCTATAACGATGACTGTGCATGTGGAGGCAGCTATGGAGGAGTATTGGTGTCAACCGTAATGCCCTTAAGAGGAGATATCTTGCATGGAGGTCGTGCCAATACATGGATGGACAGGAGGGTCAGGTATGTGTATGCTTGAGGAAAGTGATAGTGTGCTTGAAGATGCTTGGATGCAGATGGGTGCTTGGTGCCTTGGACAGATTATGTGGATGATTGGCTATGTGATGGGGTGTAGCACTATAGGAAGAGTCTACAGGTGGATGGATGAGATCAAATCTAGGTGTTTGACCCAGGTGGAGGCTATGCTATGAAGCAGGGGGTTGGGCAACCCACTTGAGAAAAGGTGGTTGGTAATAGGCACCAATTCTTGTACATATGGTAGGTGTTTTGTGGTGTACAAAGTGTCTATTTGTTAAAGTTGCACCTTTTTAGTTCAATAAGGCTATGTGTGGTTGAACATGAATGTTCAACAAGGGGGTTGGGCAATGATGGTGTAGCCAAAGCACTCACACGTTTTGGCAAGGCTTGCAAAGCCTATAGAAGTCAAACGAACCTTTGGGCATCCCTTCTCATCCACAATCCAATATGCTATCTTTCGGTCAAATTGATTGATAGGTAGTTGATGTGACATTGGGCACAATGACTTTTGACAAGTTTTGGCAAAGACCTTCGAGATCCGGATGGACTAAGATTATGTGCATCCCTTCTCATCCACAATCCAATATGTTGTCTTTCAGTTGAAGTGATCGATAGGTTGTTGATGCACAATTGGGCATGATGACTTTTGACAAGTTTTGGCAAACATCATCAAGAGCCAGATAAACTAAGGTTATGTGCATCTAAAAAATTCTCATGTTTATCATACCTTCTCAATTTTTCTAGCATTTGAGTATGAATTTTTAAAGGGGAATCTCTTCCCCCACTGCTATGCTCAAGCTGTTGGCAAATAAATGATTTATTGGTTGCTATTACTCAATATATGAGTTTATTTTTCAAATTTGACTTCTTGAAGGGGGAATCTCTTCCCACTTTTGTGCTTGAGCCGTTGGCAAAGAAGTGATTTTTTGGTTGTTATTACTCACTATATGAGTTTATTTTGTAATAGATTTTTTGAGAGTTAATTTTTTATGAAATCTTGAACTCTTGTTAGATAGGGCCAAGGGCCATAGATATGGGAATATTAATGTAGGGGCTATTTGTACAAGATCCTTATAGACAATTATAGAGCTTAAGATATTCTATAAGCATTTAGGCTTGAGGGCTTTGAAGACTTAAACATGATCGATTCAAGGATGTATCTGACAACCTACACAATAGGTTGATGAATTGACTTGATATCAAGCCGACATAAACCATGCCAAGGGGCTAACAAGGTCCACAAGAAGGATTCAAAGTAAGGCACATCAAAAACCATGGCTACAAGTTGAATATGAAGCTCAAAATCTTGGGCCAAAAGGGGCCCATTTGGGAATTTATGCAATGACATTCAAAGAGCTTGCAAGGCTCTATAGAAGGTTAATCAAAGTAGAGTTGCCACTTGCAACAACATTGCACGGACTTCAATTTCCATCAAACTCATTCTCAAGATAGCACTTTCTTCTAGCTTCTAAGAAACATGGCAATGGATGGGCGATAAGGTCGCAAATCTAATGTTTTTTACTTCTTTGAATTCATTTTTTTACCTTTTTAATTTGGAAAGAATCATAATTTGGAAAGCAAGGTGCTTTGAAGGCCATAATGGGAAGCAAGTCTTCTACCACATGGTAATGCACTACTAGTTGAGTTAAGATTTACAAAAAGACACCATAGGCCAGGGAGTGGGCATTATTGGAATTAGAATTCACATTTTATGTATGACAAGGTCAAATCATACTTGAATTTATCAATGTCATTGTAGCAAAGGGCTTATCCTTTTATTCTCTATGAGTTGTATGCACGGCATGCCCGTGTGGTGGACTTCATTTATGCACATGGTGCATGCACTAAGAAGCATGTGGAAGAATTTGTCTTACTTCAAGTTGAGTCCATAGCTATGGCATGTTTCTCACTATATGCAAGGACTTACAACATGTCCATCACTGCTTGTTATTGTCATTTGTACTAGTATTTTAACAAGGGTAGATCCCATCTCCAATGTAGTCAAGGTTTCTTTGACTTGCAAGAGGGTAAACTCTCTTTGTTCTATTTTTCTCATTTTATCAACTTTTGCATCTTGTTTAAGTTTTCATTTAATGTAAAGGACATTCTTTGAGCCGCACATGTATGCACTCAATGTGCTACACATGTTACAATTGCTGATTTCTCCTACAAAAGATAGGCATAGACTAGCTGTCAAGAAACATGTTCATGTGATAACCTGACTCTTTTATATCCTTTTTTGTGATTGATCATCATGTTCACATGACTTTGTGTTGATAATCACTCACTCCATAAGGAAAATAGCCACAAGGCAGGTAGTCTCTTATTTTCATTACATATGCATGGACTTGCAACCACACATTCAAGATTGAGTTATGCTTGTCAATTATGTATATACAAGGCATATTTGGGGGAAACCTTGAATGAACTTGCCTGGATGATTTAGCACCAATTATTTTCTCTCACTAACCCCATGAGGATACTCTCATGGAACATCTAGGGCCTTGGAGGACCACAATTTGTGCACCTTGAGGTCTGTTTGAGACAAGAGCTATAGAGATACTTAGTGGGTGGTCCTATTGGTATTCTTATGCTATAGGAGCACCACCTTTGTGAGAGCCGTATTGGGAAATGTGGATTGATTTTATGTGGCCGTTATGAGACATTTTGGTCAGCTGCTTTTGGACCTAGTGGCATCCAGGGAGGTGTATGTATTACTATTGCAGATTCCTAGAAGTAGGCCATTGTGGGTAGAGGTATTATGGTGTCAGGCAGGGTCCAATGTGTCACAATGTAGGTTCAAGGTAGCCTTATATGGTTCTTGAACATTTATACGTCCAACCATGCGAGTGCACAAGCTGAGTTTTGGTCACATATTGTGGAGACCTTGCCACATGCAGAGAAATGGTGCATTATAGGGGAGGAAAATTTGGATACGATTGGAGGTAGCCACACTCTTATTCATGGGGCTGAGCTAGCTGCTTGGGAGCACTTATGTATGACCATGAGGCTCTCGAATGTATGAAAGCATGCAAGCTTTGTACGGCCCTCAGATAGTGCTTGTGTATGACCCCGAGGATCTCAAATGTATGGCAGCATGCTGGCTTTGTATGGCCCTCAGATAGCCTTTCCTTCTCTCGATTAGACAACAAAGTTGGAAGTGTGAATCTATCCAGGAAAGATCACTTATATGCTATTGACCACATTTGTGACATGGGTGGCTCAATTTGCATCTTAGTAGGGACCAGTTTTTCCAATCATGCGTTAGTGATTCTAATTGTGTCAGATAGGTAGAGGAGTGGTAGGGTCATCCTACGCATCTTAGAGAGGATTTTGCTAGATATAGAGCTCAAAGAGAAGGTTGTGACATTGTGGACAAAGAGTCTTTCCACATAGGGGGACCCTGCTATTAGAGCAGCCAATGGCCTTGTGGAGCTTAACCTTTTCTTCCTTTAGGAGTCTCTAACTTGCTTGACTGTGACCAGGGAGGAGGAGAAACAACTCCGATGAGGCATTGCTTCCTTAAAGTGGATGCAGGAGCACCACCTAGATATCTCTTGTATGGAGGAGTAGATGTAGCAAGATCAATAGGAGTTGATCACCATATCGAGGAACGATACTTAAAAAGAAACATTGTAAATACACTGGGGCAATACAAGAAATTCATAATTATGTCAGGGGATCACGATGCAACATAGTTTAGTCATGATAACATTAGTTGTTGGGATGCTAGCCAATTAGTCAATTTTATTTTTACTGTAAAAGTTGAATGGTAAGTGGGATAGTTGACTGCCAAAAGTTGTGCCACCATGTTTTTAGAAAATATTGGAGTCTTTTCCTAAAAGCTTACAGCTAATCTAGGCTGAGAGGGGATGATACCTGCAACCTTGGAGCACACTCCAGTCTCATCTAGAGCCTATAAATTGGCACAGAGTGCTCAATTTTTAGTGTTGACATTTGCGCCTACTTCTGCATGGCTATACATATGTATTATACGGAATGGGGAAGCTCTCCATCACCATCTCACGAGTTTGTCTTTCATTATCAGGCATCCTAGTGGAGTTAGGTCAGTGACAAAGTTACTAGTGAGCTCTTTGAGATTGTGGGTCCCCGCCATGCACACACCAATGTTACTTAGTTGAGGAGCCAGGGAATATTGCGTGCAGTTGCTAGGTCAACAACAAAGTTACTAGTGAGCTCTTTGAGATTGTGGGTCCGACATGCACACACCAATGTTAGTTAGTTGAGGAGTCAGGGAGTATTACGTGCCATTGCTACTAACTTTTTAGAGTGAGTTACTCTTAGCCGACAAACCATAGTCAGAGCATCGAGATGCATGCAGAGAGTAGGTGTGGACATAGATACCATGCTTAGTCACTCAGAAGATGCAACAAAGGCTCAAGCACCCGCTCCAGCTAGAGGGGCTACAAGAGGCACTTAGGTCACTTCCCAGCGGTAGCTTCATACTAAGCTCTAGGTGCTTGCTTCAGCTTATACAATGCTTTCTTTAACCTTCATACAAGGTCACACAACCTCATAATTGCAAAACCTTGTGGTTGCTCCATATATACAATTTCCTCCAAGTCTCCATTCAGAAACACACTCTTTACGTCCATTTGGTTCGACATCCATTTTAACGTAGTAGCCATTGCAATAAACACACGAACGATAGCCATCTTGGCTACATGGATGAATGTCTCCTCATAGTCAATCCCATAAGTTTGTGCATAACCTTTGGCACACAAGCCTAGCCTTGTAGCTACCACTGCAATCATCATTATGCTTTATTTTGTAAACCCACTTACATCCAATTGCCTTTTTACCTTTTGGTAATGGCACCAATTCCCATATTCCGTCTGCATCAAGTGCAGACATCTCTTCATCCATAGCTTGCTCTCAATTTTCATTTTTGACAGCATCCTTAAAACATGTGGGTTCTAACTCCTTTATAATCTTTGCCATATAGGCACATGATGAACTACATAAGTCAATCTCTACACATGATTTCTTACTCTTTCATACATGTGTGGTCCAAGATCACTTCTAGGTGCCTTGCTCCCTGCTTGCATCCTTATTTCACTTGGATTCTTCATAGAGGGCATGTTTGCAGCAGTAGCGGTCTTGTTCATAATATAAACACCTATAGCAATAGCCTCAACCCAATAACAATGAGGCATGTTCTTCTCATTCATCAACACTCTAGCAACTTCTGTAATGTGCTTGTTTTGCGCTCAACAACACCAAGTATATTTGCAAGAAAATTGCCTTTGAAATTCCATGCTTTTTTAGAAAACTATTGAATTCATTGGATAAGTATTCTCCCCCTGCATATAATCTTAAACACTTTACATGTTTTCTAGTCTGTTTTTCAACCATAACTCTGAAATCCTGAAAGTTCATAAACACCTCACTTTTCCACTTCATGAAATAGACCCATATCTTCCTCGTATGGTCATGAATGAAACTCACATAGTATCGACATCCACCTATAGATGCAGTCATTGCTGGACCCCATACAACTATATGCACTAAATTCAATGCACTCCTGCTTACATGCTTATCATGAGGAAAGGATGCTTTTGTATGCTTTCTAAATTGACAAGCTTCACAAACCCTTTGCATTCTAGCAACTTTGAATGTTGGCAGACCTATAACCATCACTTTAGTTGCATCATCTTCAACCTCTGCAAATTTACATGACCAATAAGTTTGTGTCAAATCTTAATATCTGGAACAACACCCGCACCTCGTCCAAACATGGAAACATTCACCTCGGACACATTTACATCCAAAGTAAACATTCTGCCCACTTTCTTTCCTTGCACAATGAGCCTTCCATGCTTCTTATGCTCTCGAACAAAGACACCATCAGAGTTAAACCTACCCTTTAAACCGTGCTCAACCATTTTCCCAATCGATACCAAATTCTATTTTATAAAAAATCCTTTGTTTGGAATGCTTGTTACTAGAGTGAGATTGCTTTTTGTGCATCGACGACTCCTCTGTTTGGAGGTGAAGGCACAAAGTTGGCACACAATTTTGATGTCAACTTTGATTCCAATACACAATGAGCTGCATCGATTGATTGTTTTGGGGTCTCTTACAACATTGAGATAGTTTGTGGTTTTCTCAGGCATGCATCTTGCTCATAGACAAAGGATTGGACCCATGAGCAGACTCTTTGACATCGACACCTACGAATTGGCTGAGCATAGCTCAAAGTTAGTGAGTACTAGAGGGTATAAGATTTTTGCTACTATGTTACAGGTTGGGATTTTTGATAGATTTTGGATCCGATTGAGGCATAGTATTTAGCGTCAACACTAAAAATGGAGACTTCAGATACACACACATCCATACATTTTTTTTTTGGGATCATTTGCACATTAATCATGCACTTCTCTTGCAATTACAATTTTTAGAGAGGGTTTGGCTTATGTATGTCACTATGGTTTTGATTATGCATATAGCCATTGTTCGGATTGATTGATTGCTTAAGATTGATTGCCTTCATAGCTTACATGTACAATTGGATAATGTTTCCCTTGGTAGTTGTTTATAGAGATTTGCATTAGATATCACTATGTGATGCATAGGAAGAATGTTTTCTCTATGGTTTATGCATGAGCACCTTTGAATGCCTATTAGTGTGAGATGCAAGTGTCTGGAACCCTATTATCCACCCAGCCTCTGTTTCTTATATAGGCAACCCCAAGCTCGGTTCAGATTAGCCCTTCGCCTCTGGTCCCTGGCTTGACATTACCCCCCCCCCCCCCCCCCCCCCCCCCGGGAAGAGCCTACCCTTAGAGCGGTCTGCACAATGCATGGAGATGATGGGTGTAGGGTGAAGCCACTTGAATGCTTCATGGTTATACATATGTACATACTTAAACCCTTAGCCACTTGGGATACATTGGGCTTCAAGTGGGATATTGTTAATGTTTAGGCCAATAGGCTGGACACCCATCTTTCTGACTATACTAACCTTATTTCTATTCATTGGCAATATAGATCAATAAGGACTAGTGAGGAATGCTAATCCTCACTAAGAGCTCCACCCAAACTCTCTGCGTTCTCCTCCCATGCACAACATGTCGAGCATGCATGCATCCACACACACACACACTTCACATTCATCCCCTTCTAGATCATATGACCTAGTTGAATATTTCACAACTTAGTAGAAAATAGGTCACTACAGAAATAAAATCATCTTTTACAAAAGACATCTGCATGGAGTACAAAGCACGATGTATTTGACCTTTGAGTATTACAAGAATTCTCTTTTTGAAAATCCGTGAACTATTTCCAAACATAATTGTGTATCCCAAGTCATAGATTAGACTCTTATCTAACTCAACATCATGTGACATTTTTAGTACGAGTTTCATGCCACTTGGAAGTACCAACTTTATGCCTACAATTCCAAGGACTGCAAGCACATAAAAATAATCCAATTTGACTATACCATGGTAGCCCTTTAAATAATAGAAAAACCACTCTTTATGTGATGTAACATGGAAAATCGCACCAAAATCTATCATCCAACTGTGTGCATAATTGGCATCTTGTGTAACAAGGGTCTCTACAATGAAATCTAAGGTGAAAACCATGATGTCTCAAGTATGAGGTGTCTCAAAAACACCATGAGTCTTAGGAGATTCTACAATGTTGATTTCCTCAAGCTTAGTCTTGTCCTTTCTATTAGATTTCTTAGTCTCTTGAGGCTCCTTGAACATACTTTTTGCACAACAATCCTGTTTCACATGTCATTTCTTGTGAGAATAATAGCACTCAGCATTGCACATGAAACCACGAGACTTAGTACATGAGTTCTTCTGATATTAACTTGGAACGATCATGAGTGTAACCTCTCTCTTTGTAAAATTGTGCAACGTAAGTGTTACCACTCTTGGAAAGCTCAAGAGGTTTTCTATAAATCTCCTTGGTGAGTGAACTACCAACTATTTCATTGTAAACCAACTTACCTTCATGCGAGAGTTACCTATGGCTATGCAAAAAGTATTTCATGAGAAAGGTAGAGAGCCTAATAAGAAGATAGACTAGACCTCTTCGTTGAAATTAGTCCTTGTGATGTCATTTTATTGAAGATAATACTGAACTCATTCAAGTGTCCAAGAATGGTGCTTACCTTCTTTTGTGCAAAGCTCAAACAACTTCTTCATCAAGTAAACTTTATTAATTATACTCTTGTTCTCCCATAAGGCACAAGAAGTAGCTTCACCAACAATAGTGAAATAAATGTCTCTGTAAGATACATAAAAAATAGTGGATTTAGCTCTAGCATAAAGTGGTTTCCCTTAGATATTTGTATAACCATCACCCTCTTTGTGTCAAACAATGGCTCCAAAGACCTTTCTGGATCAAAACATTCTAAATTTTCTCCTTCCAGATATTGAAGTTTGTGTCATCAAACTTCCAAATGTTATAAATGTCCTTCTCATCACTAAAATCTATCATTACAAGAGTCAAAACTATGGGGAGGATCCATTTTTTTGGGCAAAGCTTCCCTAGTAAATTGAGAAAAACTCAATTTAAAATGAGCATAAAGGCAATCAAAACACTAAAAAGATGCAAAAAGGTAATCACTAACTAGAAATGCAAGTAACTGGTCAATTTCTAACCCATAAATGGTTGCCAACATGGTGTTAAAAGCACTTAGTCCTCTCTATACATGTCCTATGGTGAGGCCTGGTAAAAAGGCTACTCCAACAATCTATATCACCAAAATGATCTCAACATTTAAGCATCCCCCAACCTAATAAAACCTCACCATGACCCTCCAAAGGTTCATCAAGGACTTAAGACTATGGTCAAACTCAGCAATGAACATCTATTGGTCAAGTCATAAAATGATCAGTACTGCCATATATGCCAATATGGCTTCACAATAATCATTGTTAGATGTAGGAGGATACGCACATAAACAAGCACCAGTAAAGATTCAAGCATACACCAAATTCCTGCGGGGATAAATTGCTCTCAGAAGAGCTCAACTACAACCAAGATTGCAAACACATATCCATACATATAAATCTCCAACATAAGATGCAAAACCTACTACAAAATTTGGAAATTGCAAAGTACATGTAACTTGTTCTTGTATCTATAAACCTATATGCAACAGTATCCCTAAACTTGTAGAAGAAATCAACAAAGATAATCTATGGCTATGCACAACTAGAGACTAAGTTTCTCAATCCACATATGGCTATGCACAACTAGAGACTAAATTTCTCAATCCACATATGGCATGCATCAAGCCAAAGCACATATTGCTATGAAGTGCTCTTTGAGTGCACAATTCAAAGTCCACTCCTGTGCATGAGCAGTTGTATGTGTATGCATGTATGCATGAAGCACTCTTTGAGTGCGTAGTTCAAACTATGCTCCTGCAAGAGCAATTGTATGTATGTGTATGCATGAAGCACTCTCTGAGTGCACAATTCAAAGTACGCTTTTACATGAGCAATTGTATGTATATGCGTGTGCATGTATGTTGAGGTTGATTCACTTGTGTTGGGTTCGAACCTTTGAGCAAAAGCATGTCACTATCAATGCCAAACCAGAAAGAAATGGTTATCATAGATGTAATGAAACTAAACCAACCTGCAATGAGATCATAGGACTTTGCAGAAACTTTCTTCTACAAAGTTGCAAATCTTGAAAGAACAATAAAATATTTCTTGAAAATCAAAATTGAAGGAAACCACAAAATTACATTGCTGTTAACTAGTGAATTGTAGAATTCTGAATGCTCTATCACAAAATTAGTGAGTAATCTAAAAAGTTATCCAACTACAAAGTCATAAGCACAAAAAATTGGTTTGGATTCTAGGAAATTGGCCAAATGAGTTGTTTCTAAAGGGCAAAATATATTGGCACAAACAAGATGAAATTTGTTCTATAATTCTTTCTGTACATACACTCTCAAAAGCTTCTATGAGCCAAATTCAAGCTCACACCTACTTTTGTACACACTATGAGATGAAACGAAGCTCAATAATGTGTCTCTATGCTTATCTGCAGTAGATCTAAATGATCTCACTTAAACCAAGCTCCAATGGTGAGCTCTAGAATGGTTTCTACTCACTAGTGTACCAATGTCTGCACATCACAAAGCTATTGGGGTGGTAAAGCCCAGTGTGCCGCGTCTGAGTGTTGGGCGGTCGGAGATTAAACAGGAACTTACACCGACCATTCATTCTACTTAAAACAATAAGGACTCATAACCCTAACACTATTGTGTTTGGAGTCCACCCAAACCTGTGTCTCCTCTCTTCTTCTCTCTTCTCATTGTTGCACACACACACACACACACACGCTCTCGCACGTGCACTTCAACTGGTATCAGAGCTCAAAGATTGGGAGAACCATTGGAGCTCAGCGGGGAAGCAGCCAGAGAAGCAACAAAAACTGCAGGATGTTTTTGCAGATCTATTTTGGCCTATCAAAACGTCTTTATTCAAGCCAATTCCCTTTGTGCATGACCAATATTTTGTCCTCTTCAACTTTGCAGAAGAAAGTTTTCTCAAATTATTCACCAATTTTGAGATACGTCACTTAGACTTCCTGTAGGTCGTGACGTACAAGCTGTTGATTTCTACAGATCTGTTTTGACATGTAACAACAACTTATTTCATGTCCATTCCCAACCTTTTTGTGTGTTATATAATGGTCTATAACTTTGCAGAAGGAAGTTTCTGCAAATTTTGCACGGTTTGAGAGATATTCAGTTCAGATAGCACGGCGGTCTACCTTCGTCGGTTCTTCTGTGTACAAGTTTATGTTGCAAACTCTTTCTGCAATCTCTGTCACATGCATATTTGATGTAATATATTGAGGTTCTATTAAATCAGACAAACCACCGTAGCGGTTACAAAAAGGGGTTTCTATGGTTGATGTAAGATCTTATGTGGTTTATGTATTGTGATGGAAATATGCAAAGCCTATTGTTGAGGGTCGTGGTAAGATTTTATTGAGCTGGGGGATTCTCAAATGTGGAGATTCTTTTGGTGATACAGGTTTTGGAGCGAGCCCCCGACATCCCCATAGTTTCGGCATGGACAGAGGATGTATGCTACGCAGTTAGTGCAGTATTGGTGTGCATCTGCTGACCCACCATTGTTGGCATTGCTGTCATCTTTATGCGTATGCGTTTGACAATGTTCAATTGGTCAGAGACACTCTTCTAGAGTTGGAGACACTGATAGTGACAGTTGTTTGAGATTTTGTCTCGCCAATTAGCCATTTTGATTAGCGTTTCAGTCATTGTACACTTTTGTTTTGGGTTCAAAATTCAGTTTTGCAAGGGAGACTCTACCGAAATTTTTCAAGTCTTCTATCATCTTCTTTAGTGCAGCGGATCTATCCCTTTTGTTCCTTGTCGAGTGATGGCTTCATCATCGAAGGACTCTTTATTCAACATTGAGAAGTTAGATGGCACTAAATTCCCAGTTTGAAAGGAACAAATTTACAATGTCTTATACAGAAGAAGCAGATCCAGTCGATAAAGATGAAGGTGATAATGCCTGAGGATATTGATGAGTATGATTGGTAGGAGTTGGATGAGCTTGCTAGGTCCACCATCGTGCTGACTTTGTCAAAGAATGTGTACTTCAATGTGAACATGGAAAAGACTAGCTATGGGCTGTGGAAGAAGTTATGTGACCTGTATGAGAAGCAAAGTGGAGCATCACAGGTTTATTGGCTAAAAAGTTTAGTTGATTTGAAGATGGATGAGGGCATACCCATGTGCAACCATCTCAATGAGTTCCTTACAATTTTCAGTCATCTTTTTGCACAAAGAGTGAATTTCGACTATTCAATCAAAGCAATGTTCTTGCTAGTTACGTTGCCAAAAAGTTGGGATACTTTTTGCACAGCCATAAGTAACTCAACACCTCCTGATGGTTTAACATGTGCTGATGTTGAGGGCAATTTTCTTATCGAAGAGGCTAGCAGGAATAATCTTAATGCTTCTTGTGGTACTAGCAATGCTCTCATTGTTCGTGGTCAATCACAAGAAAAGGGCAAGCAGAATCAGAGAGGAAAATCTCGTAGAGAATCTCGTGGGGCTGAAAAGACATTGAGTGCTATCATTGTCACAAAAAGGGTCATACGAAGAAAGACTGTCAAAAGTGGAAACAAGAGAAAGGTAAAGACAAGAAGAAGGAAGAAGGCAAGACTAAGGCAAGTAGTATAAAGATTGAAGAGATCAACAATGTTTTTGTTGAAGATTCTGATGGAGACATTTATCTCACATCTGCCATGGATTCAACATTTTTGGTTGCCATTGATGAATATGCTTTATAGGATTGGGTTCTTGACTTAGGTGCATTGTTTCATGTGACTCCTCACAACGACTGGTTGAGTACATATGATGCAGCCCGTAAAGGTCGTGTTCATCTTGGCAATGATTTTGCTTGCAACATAGTTGGTGTCGCGATGTGCAGCTAAAATTTCAGAATGGTTCTTCATTCATGTTCAAGAATGTGAGACATGTGCCAAAGCTTACTAAAATCTTGATTAGTACAGGACAACTGGATGATGCAGGATATTACTGCATATTTGGTGATAGTTTGTGGAAGATCACCAAAGGTTCTTTAGTGGTAGCACATGGTTCAAAGTGTAGAACTTTGTACATGCTACATGTATTCAATGTTAAAAACCATGTAGTTTGTGTAACCGAGCAATCAAGTGTTTCTTTGTGGCATCATTGGTTAAGACATATGTCTCAAAAGGGAATGAAAATCCTGTCTCATTTTGGTTATGTTCCTGCCTTCAATTTCTCAGAATTTTCAATTTGTGAGCATTGCCTTTATGTAAACAAACACAATCACCACACAAAAGGGGAAGCACTCGAAAAAGTGAGCCATTAGAGTTACTGCATAGTGATATGTGTGGACCTATGCCTAACATATCCATGGGAGGTTCATTGTACTTTGTTACATTCATTGATGACTTCTCAAGGAAAGTGTGGGTATATCCTCTCAGGAAGAAGGATGAAGTTCTTTCAAAATTTTAGAATTTTGTGGCATTAGTGGTGAATCAATCTAGCAAGAAAGTCAAGTGCTTAAGGTCAGACAATGGTGGTCAGTATTTCACTAAAGCCTTTCAAAGGCATCAAAAGAGAGTTGACTGCTCCATATAACCCTCCACAAAATGATGTTGCTGAGAGGATGAACCATACCATACAAGAGAATTTATGTAGCATGTTGTCTAATGCAGAGTTACCTTATGGATTTTGGGCAGAAGCGTTATCAACTGCCATCCGTCTTATTAAAAGATCTCCTAAGAAGGCTTTAGATGAGAAGGTACCTGAAGAGCTTTGATATGGGAAACCACCTTCTTACAAGCATTAATTTAGAGTCTTTGGTTGTGAAGCGTATTTCCATGTTCCAAAGGATTTTTGAAGCAAGTTGGCTCCTAAGTTAAAGAAATGCATATTTCTTGGCTATGGCAATCCTAGCAAGATGGGATTTTGGTTATATGATCTTGAAGCTAAAAAGATAGTTTACAACAATGACGTATACTTCAATGAAGAAAAGATAAATAAGAAGCCTGTGCATCAGTGGAGGCCAAGAGAATTATCTTCCAAGAAGATGGAGTTGTCCAAAATAGGGCTGAAATGCCTAATGTCAGACAACAAGGACAGAATCCTCTTGTAGTACAAGATGTTGGTGAGGGACATCCGGCTCAAGCAGTTATTACAAGGTTTACAAGAGTTTCAAGGCCTCCTGATAGATTTACTCCCTAACTGGACTACATTATGTTGACAAATTGCGGAGAGCCTTCTTGGGATAAGGAAGCCATGTCAATGGATGACAAGGCAAAGTGGGAGAAAGATATCCAATAAAAAATGGACTTGTTGCATAAGAATCAAACTTGGAAGTTGGTTCGGTTGCCTAAAGGTAAAAATGCATTACCATCCAAATGGGTGTATAAGCAAAAAATTATACCTTCATGATAATAAACCCAAGTACAAGGCACGACTTGTTGCTAAAGGATTTAAGCAGCAGCAGGGTATTGACTTTGATGAGATCTTTTCTTCGGTTGTCAAGATAACTACTCTATGGTGTGTACTATTATTGGTTGCTAAAGAGGACATGGAACTTGACCAGATGGATGTCAAGACGACGTTCTTGCATGGTGATCTTCAAGATGAAGTTTATATGCAGCAGCCAAAGGTTTTGTTGAGAAGGGCAATAAAAACTTGGTGTGTCAATTAGAAAAAACTCTTTATGGTCTAAAACAATCATCAAGGAAGTGGTATCGTAAATTCTACTCGTTCATGCTCTCTCAAGGCTACAAACATATCTATATGGACCATTGCCTCTACACTAAGTGAGCTAAAGATGGTAGTTTGCTGATTTTGGTCCTTTATGTGGATGGCAAGTTAATTGCCGAGAAATGCAGGGATGAGATTTCAGCCTTGAAATCAGAGTTACATGCAAACTTTGAAATGAAAGACATGGGAGAAGCAAGCCATATCCTAGACATGCAAATTAGGCGAGAAGATGCAAGAAATTGGTCTATTTGTCTCAATCTGAGTACATTGCTAAAGTGCTCAAGCGTTTCAATATGGAGAAGGGGAAGGCATTGAATACTACTCCATTGCCTCCATATGTGAAACTTTCTAAAATGACTGTCCTAAGTTTGAAGAGGAAAAGGCTGAAATGGCACAAGTGCCTTATTCATCTACAGTTGGGAGTTTGATGTATGCTATGATTGCTACATGTCATGATATTTCTTTTGCAGTGGGAGTTGTTAGCAGATATATGTCAAATCCAGGCAAGAAACATTTGGAGGCAGTGAAATGGGTTTGAATGCTACAAAAGACATGTGCATTTGATTTGGAAGAAAGGAAGCATATGTAATGGGTTACACGGATGCAGATTATGCAAGAGACTTGGATAAGAGAAGGTCCACTTCAGGCTATGTTTTTGAATTCACTGGAGGTGCAGTTTCATGGAGATCTCATTTGCAAGATTGTGTTACCTTGTCTTCTATAGAGGCTGAATATGTTGCAGCTTTAGAAGCTTGCAAGGAAGCTATATGGCTTGGTCGACTGATGGGAGACTTGGGAATCAATTGAGATGCCCATGTTACATTGTGATAGCCAAAGTGCTATAAAATTGACAAAGAATCCAGTATTTCATGCCAAGACAAAGCATGTGGATGTAAAGTATCACTTCATTTGTGAGGTGCTTGAGGACAAGCGATTGCAGCTTGTCAAGATTCACACCATTGAGAATCCTGCTGATCTTCTAACAAAGGGCTTACCTTCAGAGCGGTTTGCACATTGTCGCGCACTCATGATGATTGGATAGATAATCATGGTCATTGTCTACCTGTATTGTATGTATATATACATTGTCACCCCAGCTTAAAGGCACATTGTCCTTTAAGTGGAATGTTATTGGGGTGGTAAAGCCCAATGTGCCACGCCTGAGTGTTGGGCGGCAGGAGACTAACCGGGCACTAACTCTGACCATCATTCTACATAAGACAATAAGGACTCATAACCCTAATACTATTGTGTTTGGAATCTGTAAGATTCTCCCCTAAACCCTAGAGCCATTCGGAACTTTTTCAGCCTAGATAATAATTTAGAAAAAGCAAGACCGACAAAGAAGTCATGCGGACAACGAGACTTTACTCCAGAATAAAAGACAAGGATATCCCGGATAAGAAATTACGTCATCCCTATATTTTTCCAAAAAGATTAAGATTATTTTATACTTCTTCGTCAAAAGCCGTGTGGGAACTGATCTAGATCGAGAACTGGTAGAAAAAGGGACTAACTTGATTGGAAGATAAAGTTAAGAGATAGAAATTGAGAAGAAATTGGGGTCCAATAAGAATTGAGAAGAGAATTGGGGTCCAATAGGAATTAAGAAGAGAATTGGGGTCCAATAGGAATTGAGAAGAAATTGGGGTCCAATAAGAATTGAGAAGAGAATTGAGGTCCAATAGGAATTGAGAAGAAATTGGGGTCTAATAAGAATTGAGAAGAGAATTGGGGTACAATAGGAATTGAGAAGAGAATTGGGGTCCAATAGGAATTTAGAATAATTCAAACTGAAATAAAATTCTTTGATTGAAGAATTCAATTTAGAGTAAAATTCTTGAATGAGTCAAAAGTTTCAACTTTCCACTCATTCTCTCTTTAGCTTGCATTGAAGGTGAGGCCAACCCCCCCCCCCCCCAGTATATACACTGTATTCGACCCACCATTTCCTATATAAGCACCCCCTCTCCTTTGTAATTTTACACACATTGCTAAGCTACTTGCATACTTGCGATGCTCAGGATTATGCTTAAGTAAATCAAGGTTTCCATTAAACCTTGCTCTTGCTCTCTCACTCTCTTGAAGGCCAAACCCTTGAGGGTTTTGTGAAGAAGCTCCTCTCTCCTTCCTCTTCATCCTAAATCTCTTTCCTTCTTCCTAGAGCCTCACATCTCTTCAAGAAGGACTTCAACCCCACTTCCCTCTTGTTTAGAGGAGGTAATCTTCACTTCTAGCAGGATTAATTAACCTAAAACATGTGTTTTAAAACTAGGAAGGTTTATGTGCATCATTTTAGGTTTAAGTTTTAATGGTAACATTGGAATTAGGGTCAAGTATTAATGGTAGTTATGCATCATTAAGTTAAGCTTTCAAAGGCATATTTGCACTCTTAAGCTAAGCTTTAATAGTAACTTTGCACTTAGGTGTACGCTTTAGTGACTACCTTGTATTTTAGGTTTAAGCTTTAATGGTAACCTCACAATTAGGGTTAAGTGCTAAGAGTATCTATACATCATTAAGTTAAGCTTCAAAGGTAGATTTGCATCCTTAAGCTAAACTTTAATGGTAATGTTGCACTTAGGTGTAAGCTTTAGTGACTACCTTGTATTTTAGGTTTAAGCTTTAATGGTAACCTTGGAATTATGGTTAAGCATTAATGGTAGTTATACATCATTAAGTTAAGCTTTCAAAGTTAGATTTTCACTCTTAAGCTAAGCTCTAATGGTAACTTTGCACTTAGGTGTAAGCTTTAGTAACTACCTTGTATTTTAGGTTTAAGCTTTAATGGTAACCTCATAATTAGGGTTAAGTGCTAAGAGTATCTATGCATCATTAAGTTAAGCTTCAAAGGTAGATTTGCATCCTTAAGCTAAGCTTTGATGGTAACTTTGCACTTAGAAAAACTTTGAAAGACAAGCTTGCAATTTAGGGTTTAGCTTCCAGGGTGACCTTGTGTGATTAGGGTTTAGCTTCCATGGTGACCTTGTGTGTGATTAGGGTTAAGCTTCCATGGTGACCTTGTGTGATTAGGGTTAAGCTTCCATGGAAACCTTGACTCATTAAAGAAAGAAAGGTTTAGTCTCATTATGGTAATCAAACTTAGGGTTTGCATGTCTCTTTACGGTGTGAGCGGGATGGAAACACACACAACGCCTCTATAATGACCCGACACACACTTTTGGGATGATACACACACACACACACATTATGGGACACCACTCGGCTTACACAACCAGCCTGGCCGAGACAGGAAACACACAGACGGAGTGAGAAGAGAGAGATTTCCCACTTGCCCACTTAACACTCACGCATACACACTCACACACACACTCTTAATTCAGCTCAAAGGAGGCAAATTGCTATTGTTTAGACTCAATGAAGCTCAGCCCAACACCAATGGGACAAATAGTTTACACAGTATTGAGGAAATACACCAGATACAACCACAAAGTTAAGCGGAGGCTTCACTCACCGGAGAAGATTACACAAAAAAAATAGCAAAGAATTTGTGAGGAATTTGGCAAAATGGACAGCGCAATTGCGTCCGGAACGCCCAAAAACCCCAGTCTGCAATGTCAAAGTGCTCAAATCCGACCTCGGATGAGTAGTTTAGGGCCAAAAAATGCTCCGAAAACAGCAAAAACACACTTGCGGCTGTTCCTCCTCTCTTCTCCATGTTTTTTCTGGTCTTCTCTCTTGTTTTTCAGTTCCCACACTTAGCTTTATTAGTTGGGCACCCTTGGCCTTTTAGATGACCTCAAACGGACCCCGAACAGGCCAAAAACTGACCTCGCAGTGCATAGTTGTCACCCTGCTGCATCCATGCGCACACCTGGCACTCATTTCTTTTTAATAATGCGTCTCTCAACCACGTGAAGTGGTCCCAAAAAGTGGTCCTAACGATGACCTTTCTGCATAACTCTCACAAGAAAACACCACTTTGTGTCCGTATTCATCCACGTGCAAATATTCACCTTGTTCGACCTCCTGACGCCACTCGATGCCATCTGACGCACCTGCTTACCTCATGTCGTCGGCCCGCGGATAGCTTCCTCGAGAAGTTTTACGCGCTACCAACTCCTCCTTATTGTAGAAAAAACACAGTGGTACTGGTAATAGTGAAAATCGATGCACTATGTACACCCTGTCCTACTTGTACACATGTGGGCCCCACGTAACCACCTGGCTTTGAAAAATGGGCAATTATTTATTTGATGCACCATGCATGTATATGTACATATGCGCAATCCCTTGCTCCAAAAAACTCCTGACATAATTTGCCCATCCCCTAGCCTGCTAGATCATTCATGATCAGCAGTAGCAAAGAGAGATATGAGACTCGCCGCATCACAGGTCTCCTCATCCCTCACCAACACTGCTTTATCCACAGACAGCTCATCTTGCTCCACCATCATCAATCTAGCATGATACAATTTAAGACGCAATCCATTTACCCTTGACTTATGTAGAACACCATCCAGGTTAGCCAGCTGATATGTGCCATTTGGAAAACACTCCACTACCTTGAAAGGGCCTTCCCACTTAATTTGAAACTTCTTTTGGAAGGTTTTGTCCAGCTTACTGTTGTAGCGCAAAACCAAGTCATGCTTCTTAAGTTTTGTCTGACATTGCCTTCAAGCCGGCAACAAAAACGCAAAGTTTTGACAGTTTTTCAGTTTTGAGATGCTGTTACAGCAAAGCCTTCCATTACACAGAAAAATTCTGTCTTTACATCAATGCGTAGAGGGCTTCGTGCTCTTCGATTGAGGCTATAGATCACCTAAATTGGAGTTCGGATGAGCAAGTTATGGTCAAAAGAGTGAACTGCTGGCTACTAGGTCAAAAAACGGCTGAGAGAGAGAGAGAGAGAGAGAGAGAGAGAGAGAGAGAGAGAGAGAGTAAAAAAAACCCCTATTCACTTTTGAACTCCATATGTCTCTCTAATTTTGCAACAGGTCACATTAGGCAGAATCTACGAAGATCAGAGAGAGAGAGAGAGAGAGAGAGAGAGAGAGAGAGAGAGAGAGAGAGAGAGAGAGAGAAGAGTGGTGATAGTGTGGTGTTAAGCCAATAACATAGAGACACAACAATATTTTTTTATGTCAAGATTTTTTTCCTCCATGTGCGATTGGGAAGCAATTAGCAAGTGCTTGCACCTATCTGTTGCCAAAGGCAGACGCGGACTAAAGTAGAGGAAGCGGTGTGGGAGGGCGTTGTGTTGTAGAGTGGGGTAGCAACCCATTTGTATGTCACTCTATAGAGGAAGGCAAGCAAAATGTCCTTCAAATTTTTTAAAATCCTAGAAATACCCCTAAAATTTCAAAAATTCCCAAAATACACTTATATCTATTTTGGTTTGGTTATTCAAGATTTCCTAATCTTTATTCATTTTCGACAATCGAGATCTGTTTTTGGGTGCTTAGCATGTAATTAGTCACAAATTGCCTCACAATTATGTCTAAAAATAATGAAACAATTCATCTCCAAGGCCTGCATAGCCAACTCAAATTCCGGTTTTAGCATCTTGTATGATATACAATCAGTCTTCTTATGGAAAGCAACATAATTTTTTAATTTTGAACAAATTTACTATCACAACCAATGGTATTTGGGAAAATTTGGGAGATAAGGACTTTGACAGGTGGTGAGTCCTGACAGGTGGCTTTATTTCGGAGGAAAAAAACCTTCGTCGTGTGTAGAAGGGGTGTCTATATGTTGTTTTACCCTCGTTTTGCATAGTGAAGGAAAAGGCGGCAACATAGGCTACAGAGATAGCGAAGAGAGGGAGATGTCGATGTCTAGTGCATGAGTGCGAGGTTTGCAAGGTGCAGATGAGATTCTCTCTCTCCCATGGTTCTGTGCATGATCTCTGTCTCTATCTCTCCCTCTCTACCATCCTAGGTGCAAGCGCAATTTTGCCATGTGCATCTCTCTCTCTTCCCGACCTGCACAAGGCCAGACGGGACTAGGATGCAAAGGGGGAGTACGATGATGCTGTGTATCTCTTTCTTTGCTGCATGTTTGCATGCCCAAGGAGGGCACATTGGCCCAGTATGTCTCTCTAAAAAAAAGTTTCAAAAAATTTACTTTTGAACTCACTATAATTTAAAGACAAAGTTTCAAAAAAAAAAAAAGCCTCCTAAAGGATCTGCGATTTTAGACTTTGTCTTTTTGTCTTAGTTCAAATGTGAATAGGTTTTTTTCTTTTTGAACTCTTAGGTTACGATTCATGTTATTCTACTACTCCTACCTTCGCGTCCAATGTCTTTGTGTCTCGCGATGCGGGCACAATCTCGCGATGCAGGCACAATCCATATAACGATCTTGTTCCCTCTCTTTCTTTCTCTATGCTTGATCAATGACTTGTTGAAGATCCTTGCTACACAATGGCACTCTCTCTCTCTCTCTCTCTCTCTCTCTCTCTCTCTCTCTCTCTCTCTCTCTCTCCCGTGCTCGACTTGCAACTTGCTGCTAGACAGGACCCTCGTAATTTGAGCAAAGTTGAGGAAAAAAAATAATCCCCCTCTTTGCGTGCTATTCCACACACCTGGCATCTCCTCCCCTCTACGTGTCTCTTCCCCGCTTTTTCACTTCAAAGCCATTGACGGCATCCTCCAAGATTCCCTTTAATACTAATGGTTTGAAAAGTGGCACTACCTACTTGGCTTTACTCCAATTCTATTAACCGAAATCTGCAAAGATTCCTCCCAGTCTTAGCTTTACCTCCATTCTTGTTAAGCATTAGCAAGCCCCGTCCTCGGCCTGCACTCCACGTCTCTTTCTTCCCCTCCCTACAACCCTCACCATAGAACGCTCTCATCTCCCTCTCCCACCTACCACATTGACCTCGCAGGGCTTGTTGCTAGCAGTTGATTGATGTAAAGGGTTCGCTCTCATGGCACAGGATAGCAGCTGAAAATTGCACAAGTCATGAGCGTCCAAGCGATGCAAATTGTGTAAGAGCGTCTTTCTTGCAAACATCACCAGGGTAGGAGCGAGGGCAACCATTTCAGGCACAAAAAGATTGCCACTTTGTCAAAAGCCGGACATAATTCTAAAGCTTGCGCAAAAGAAAAAGTTGGCCATTGACCCTCGCAATGCTACCGTGCCTTGCTTCTGCCCTAGATGCCAACACCTCGCATCTGCCTTCAAAATCTACAGTCACCTCTTGTCTTGTGTTTCAGACGTGTCCCTCAGGGCCACCTCAACCCACCCCTCCCTTTTCATTTCACTTCCTAATCTTACGACTGAATCTTGTTAGATACCGCTCAAATAAATTGAACCAAATTGTTAAGACATACTCTCTTTATACTAAAGGCAAAAGTGAATAGTAAATCTTTTCAATGTGTTTTTAAAAAAATGTCCCTCAAAGGTAAACGTCTGCGCACACCCTTCGAGGATTATTTTTTAAAACTACAAAAAGAGAGAGAGAGAGAGAGAGAGAGAGAGAGCATGGAATAGAAAAATATATAATTTTTTGACCGGTGTCAACAATAAGGGCAAACTTGGATTATTCCCGGATTTTAGGTCAAAATTTGAAGCTTTTACAGGTAATGAAACTCTTCAATGTGTTTTTTTTTATAATGTCCCACAAAGGATAAACATCGGCGCACACACTTTAAGGAAGATTATAAAAAAAACTACAAAAGAGGACTCAAAGAGAGAGAGAGAGAGAGAGAGAGAGAGAGAGAGAGAGAGAGAAAGAGAATATAAAAATACATTTTTCCTAACCGGTGAAAATAAAAGCAAACTTGGATTACTCTCTATTTTTAGGTCAAAATTTGAATATTTTGCCGATAATGACACTAAAACTTGTGGAAATTTCTCGCCTTTTTTAAAGGCAAGCTCAAAATCTAGCCGATATTCTACAATTTCAGCTAGTTATAATACACTGGACCGTGGGTTTTTTCTAACCTTGAGAGAGAGTCTCACCTCTTCCTTTTAAATTTCTATACACATTGAAGAGTTTCAAAAAGAAAGTCCAACAAGCACATGTGTAGTATGAGAGAGAGAGAGAGAGAGAGAGAGAGAGAGAATGTGAGTGGAGCCCTGTCTTCTTCGCTATGGTCAAAGAGAGAAGAGAACGCAATTGTAACAAGAGAGAAAGAGCGAGGAGATGCGAGAGGAGAGACAAAGAGCCTGTGAAATGTCTATGCTCTACAGATCTCGAAGTCAAAGCCTCACGATTCATGTCTCTTGAATGATGACGTGAAGTCAAGAATCAACACATATAGATTATTGCTCTACTAGGATTTGAAGGTGGTTCTGCATCTTCTAGAGAGAGAGAGAGAGAGAATATAGAAGAAACTATAGACATGGTCTCTAGGTGGCATGTCCCTCTCTGCTTCATCCTTGATATTTAGGATGGCACTCAAACCGCACTACATAGGACAACATGGATCCATGCCATATAAATATTCGCTCGGATTTTGGTTCGTTTAGAAAATATCGCTCGATGTACGGTAAGACTCGTGAGGAAGGAGATGAGAATGATGGAGACACTTACTTGGTGGAATCCAATAGTAAGGAAAGTTTCACTTACTCATTATTCTTTAAATAAGGAAGATTAGAGTTAGTAGATGGGTTAATAGTTCTGTAAACTAGCCACTTGGCCATTACCCTAACATAAATGTCATGTTGCATAGTGGGCAAATACAGATAAGTTTCTATTGCTTGGATTTTGTCTTATATTCTATGGTAGCCTACATAATGAGGTGTATGTGATTTGTACATAACCTTCTCCTCTAGATTCTTTGTTCGCATACCATTCAATAAATGTCCATCCTTTAGTGAGAATGGTCCATGGGGTCTTGTCATTTTCTAAGTTAGCCATAATAATTAAATAGTCTCCATCTTTTGCACACTTTCCAATCACGTTGGTAAGGTCATGTTTGTATGCAATAAAGATAACTTTGACCCTAGGATGACATGAAATTGAAATTGTAAAAGAGAATCAGCCCACCTCTTTTTTTTTTTTGGAAAGCTTGGTTTGTGTAATAAAGTACTTTATAGTTTGATGCTCTATTTGTATAATGAAAGGTGTTTCTAACAAAAGTAATGCTTCCTAGAATCTAGTGCATGAATAAATGCAAGCAGCTTGTTTTCATAGATACCAAGTACTTCCATTTTGGGTGTAACTAGCAAGCCAAAATGAAAAACCCTTTCAAGAAAAATGCTCATCACATGATATAAGTTGATAAAAAATTGTGAATTTTTTTTATGGATGCTCAAGTTTTCTTTGTATAGCCATTTCAAAGGACTAATTTTTTTTAGCACAAAAATTTTACTAAAGTATCTCAAAAATAGGTGAAACAATCTTTAAGCATGCTCAAATGCCATTGAGAAATACGTACATAGGTATGTGATAGACCTATCAAAACTGTATATTTTGAGATAAAGATGACTTATGACATTTCATAGGTATCAAATTGGGCCATAAAATAAAATTTTATACAAAAATCACTTTTTTTTTGGAAAAGTGGAATATATATATTTTGAAGTTTTGGGTCAAATGTTTTTCTCAAAGCCTTGCTTTCATCTAAAATTGATGTTGAAGAAGTTTTGTGAAGTTTTGGTCTCATATGCAAAATTTATGCTTAAAGTACTAAAAGCTGGCATGAGCCACTCTAGTGGCCTAAGCCTTTTTTTTGTGGCCTGGATACGAGACTAGTGTTAAGCAAAGGGATTTCCTTCTCAAGAAAAAGGATTGGCCCAATGCTACCACCACATGCATTGCAATGGACCTCACAAACCTTACTAAAGTCTTGTAAAATCAAAAGTGGTTTAACATAAGCTTTGCTTTGAGCTTATTAAAGACAAAATTCTTTGTAATAGTCCACTAATATTTTTCATATTTAAATCATGGAGCAACCCTGCTATTATTAAGAAATTTTATAAATCATGTATAATAGGAATACATGTCTATAAAGCTTCTTAGCCACTCATTTATTACTATAAGTTTTTTGGGATTCATATGGACCCATCCTTCTTTTTCACTAATAGCATGGCTGAGAAAAAATAAGATGAACTTGGATGTACTATTCCCTTTGAGAATCTTCTCTTAATGTGCACTAGAACCATGAAAAGGAGGTCTATTAATTGGAGCAGTTTTAAGCATTGGCTCATTGTTATGGTTATCATCCCCTCTTGAGGGAGATAATTCACTTGGGATAGAGTGAGACAAGAAATCATCATGTGATTGAAGGAAATATGTGTGATTCATTTCATCATTAGATCATGAGTTAGTATTAGATTCATTTCATCATTAGATCATGAGTTAGTGGGAGAGGAGTCTTTGCCAATAACCATATACAAGAAAATAGAAAACTTTATTGATTTTTGTATAGACATATGTGATACACTAGAATGGTACTTGCCTTCCCCCTAGTACTAAGACTCGCAGCTCTACCTTTATGATGTAGAGACATAGGTAACATGAGGATATTCCTTCTTGGCATGCCTTGTGGGGAATGCATGATAGGTGTGCACTTGGTCTCCACACTCAAAACAACAATTCTCCTTCTTAAATTTTTCAAGCTATTTGGGTGAGAGCTTGTTTTGCCCCTTGTATACACCCTTATCTTTTCTCTTTTCATTGTCCTTGCAATCACACACATTGTAGGGAGCCTACTCAATCTTCTTATATGCTTTATTTTAATAAGGGATTTTTTTAGGATAGATATCTTGGTAGAAATTATGAAGTGGTAGATGACTTCTAAGATCATCTTAGGCTTTTGCACATTAATATATGTGTATATGCTCAAACATCCCTACACAATACTGTTGCTTTTTCTCCGAGAAGTCAACTCTTTTGAAGATAGTGGCTTTGAGATGGTGATCCCAACCTTTTTCACATACTTTTGAAAAAACTGTACTTTCTCAAACTTAAGATCATGCCAAGCCCTAAGCACCTCTTCTTTGGCTTTGTCACCAAAATATTAACATTTACCTTGAATATATCACCAAAACATAAAGAGAAACCATGCATACAAGCCCAAAGGGTAGAACACTTGCAAAAATTGCAAGATAGAATAGTCAAGATGCAACTTTGTGTCCAAGGAAACAAGTGCTAGATGTCATTGGTGAGTTTGTTTTGAGCATGGCCAACGTTAGACCCTCTATTGTTGTCTTTCAAGAGCTCTTATACATAGAATAAGTCTTCTTGGGATCCAAGAATCCCTAAAAGATATGCAAAGGGAGAAGTTAAAGACTTTTGGGGGGAAAGTAGATGAAAAGATGGGGGAAAAAGTGCAATAAACCGTCAAAATAGAAACCCCTTTAGCACCATCTTCTCTAGAACAACCAACCATCACTCTTGCAAGATACAAGGCTAAGTTTGGCCCCTTGTAGGAAGAGGATATATTGGGAGCATGTCCCAAAGGATGTCCGAGCAGCTCCATGGGCATAGATGAGTTCCACCTATCGGTTATTATGAGAGATTAAACCTGAGACCTAAAGTAAGTCTTTTGATGTAAAAGCCTCTTTTTGTAAAAGTTTTTTTCTGGTAAAAATTCCACTCCTTATAACAACCAAATCAATGAAAATTGTGTGACTAGAAATTTCAACAGAGAGATGTTGGGTAAAGCTGGTGTCCCCCTTACCATGGTTGGATGCTCCAGAGGCCTGCCCATCATTTGTACACACTTTATTCTTTAGTAGATACAAGAATAAGTGACTCTCTCACATATTGTGGTGAGCTACTCCACCCACATCATGTGCTCTCTCTCTCTCTCTCTCTCTCTTTGCACACACATCACATCTGTGCACTCATAATTGGTATTAGAGTGCATGGCGATCGCAAAGAGCATGGCAATGTTGAGAGCTCTAAGGTGATAGCTTGCTCGCTGTCGGTGGTGGAGAGATAAACTGATGACTGACAAAGTTGTGCATCCCCATAGATACCATTGTCTGCATGAACGTCACCACAAGACAAATGCAAAACCTACTCTCCATGCAACACATCCGCAAAAGAGACACGCCTCGTCTCTTGCTCAAAGCATGCCAGCAACAAAATCAAGAGGACGCCATCTTGAACCTCAGACACATGCATAGGATATACCAGGCCGTTGCGGGCTCCTCTGGCAATCACTAATGAACAATGAATCTTAGGTCTAGAATCTCTAAGTGGATTATAGAGTTGCAAGAGTTCCAATACTCTTTCAAGGTAGAAGATAGTATGCGTGCACAATTGGCAGGGATTCTCACTTATACGGCACATGAGAAGGAAATTAAGGGGCCTGAAGTAAAGACCCTCTGCTAAGCCTCCAAAAGGCCTCTTCTGTAGAGATGACGCTCCTTTGGAAGCAACTAAAAGCTTTCAACAAGGACTCAGCTCGTCTAGTGAAACATCTCTACTGAATATGGTTTTGAAAGTCTTGAAATGTTTTCCCTTCCTCCCACCGAGGCAGATTTCCATTGAAGGAATTGAACTTGACCATCAGCTTTGGGAGCTTCAGTATAAAGCTTTTGTGGCACCCATCTCAATCGAGACCTGTGTTTTTCTTGCAGCCCTCGCCTAGAGACCCTCAAAGGAGTTCAGTTCTTGGACAAAGGTGATGTCATAAAAACACCTTTTAATATGCACTTCCTAGATTCCAAAAAATTCCATGTCTTGTCTGGCATTTATGTCAAAACCAAGGGGACAATGAAATTTTCTAAACAGAGCAGTGAATTCTATATTGAATCAATCTGGAACATCTACCACCCCTACATCAAATGTGCTTGTAAAGCTGTAGATGCAAAAGCTGACTGTGAAAGCAACATCCTATGGTTTGATCATGCAGTTTGGTTCCTCCTCAACCATCTGGAGGACCTCTTCCCATCACACACATAAGAGAATTTTCTCTCTATGATTTGTTCTTGGCTTGGTGATCAAGCTAAGGAAGCTGCGAGAGTCTTCACTTTAGGAATTTCATGTATGAGGCTCTGAAAGAGCTGAAATCATATGCACCTAGTCATCTGCTTTCAAATATAAGTGCTTCTAAAGGCATTAAACATATCTTATCCCTTCTCAAACCTTCACTTGATGCAGAAGAGTCTCCCAACCTTAAAAGGCCTTTGTTAACTAGTTCTGCTTCACACTCTGTCACCTCTTTTCTGTCCCCTTCTTCTACACCAGGGTCCTCGGAAGGACGTAATAAAGCTAGAAGCTATGTCAAAGGAAGAGGGAAGAATCTCCCTATTAAGAAAATGTTTAAATCTTAATTATATTTCTCTTTGAGATCAATTGGACTACTACTGGAAAGCTGTTTTTGTGCAAGGAAGATAATCTAAAGAAGCGAATTGTTCATTGCCACTTTTTGAATCAAATTTTTGATTTGTTTACTCCAAATTGTTTAATATAGTATGCTTTTGGACATTTCTTTAACAATACCTACTACAGGTTAGATGATCTGACTTTTGGTTGGACCTTTGATCCTCACTTGAAGAACTTTATGTATTCTACAAAATTTCTTACTTCAAACAAACAACCATCTTGTATATGCTCTCTCTTTGGAAATTACTGTTTTGATTTTGGTGAATTTGGACAACACGTGTGCACTACGGATCTATCTCCAATTGGTTCAAAAGAAATAAAGGACCTTTTAAGTAAAGGTCTGAATCATATCCCACCTTAACCATTAAACCCACACTTGTCTTTTGCCGCACTACTTACCTGCTTGCCATGACATAGTCAAGATATTGAATCTAGACAGTCTACAACATGCTAGACTTGCTGATTCTTTATCCTCTTACTTTCAAACTTGTATTAGGTCAATCCCACTTGCATGGATAAGCTAGGAAGCAACGTGGCTTTCTCCCTCACTATCCTCTATGATACATAAACTAAAAAAGGATTGGTTTGTGGTAAGACTTGATAAAGCCCCTCATATACCCACTTTTATGTGCAAACACTTAGCCAAGAGAATGGCCGAGTCTAGGCTTAAAGGACCAAAATTCTTGCTATCTGAAATGTGTCCAGAAGAAGCCATCTGGTACCTGGACTCTTCCCTGAGTCACTTTAAATTAGACACTCAAAGTTAGAAACTGCCTATACTTTTTCCCACTTATAACAGTCACAAGCACAAGTTTAGGTGGATTTCGGATGCCTCCAATTGTATTATGTTACATGCCACAAATGTGATCACTGCTTGCCTCAACCTTATTCTCACTGACTTTAATAACATTTGTGAAGAAAAGTTTATAGGTTTGAAAACCTTCAATGGACTTCCGGTAAATAACTTCTGGCTTGTGAAAAACTCAACGGAGGTATTCATTAATCTTCCACATTACATTTTTTCAATGTTTTCAACTGATATCACGCAGTGCTATGAAAACATATCACTTTTTGGGCCCTCAAGGCTTTTCTTTGTTTTGCAACAAATCTGTAAGATGGTATTTGGGTCGAGGAATGGGATGGGACACCATACCATTTCGCTAGCTCGAAGCCCCAAATGGGTAAAAAACACACAAAAAGGACCACCTACCCACTATAATTTAAGTAATATAATAGAGATTATTGAATGGCTCTTTCAAAATGGCTTTGTTATGCTAGGGGTACAATGCTTTCAACAAATCCATGGTATCCCTATGGGCTTCTCATGTTCACTAGTCATGTGCAATCTTTCTCTAGCTTTTTTTGAGTATAAATGGATACTTGAACAGCTAGAGACAACTCACACCACCATTGATCTAACACTTTTTCATCACACTTACACATATATGGATGATATATTAAGTTTAAATAATCCCATTTTTGCGCAATGCATACTGCAAATCTATCCCGCCACTTTTAGGATTGGACTACCTTCATGGAATACTTGAATATTGACAAAAAATAAACAGTTTTTCTTAATCTAGAGCTATCGCTATTTTCTCCATTAACTAGAAGATATGTCACTGAATTCTCTTGGAAGAGAGACAATCTGCACTTGGGCCTGATTGAGTATGTCAAAAGGAAGATTAATCATCCACATAACGTAGCATTAAAAACTTGTCTTGGCATGGTATATCTTATTGTGTACTCATCCTCAAACTCGTTCACTGCCTTTCGAGCAATATGTCACCTAATGAAGAAATACATAGAAAATGGGTTTGCTACAAAAGAGATGCTTGGCACTGTTAAGATTTTTCTTACTAAAAACTCTTGGCCACTATGCTCGGCTGAAAAAGAGTTGGTTATTGAGCTTCTGGAACTCTTTCTTTGATACACTGGTAGTAGGGGAGATCTCACCACTTGGTGATGACCCCCCTCACCAGGGTGGCCCTTCCCCTGGGTAAGGGTGGCTCTCTCTCTCTCTCTCTCTCTCTCTCTCTCTCTCTCTTGAAATGCAAACAACACGCTTGATGTATCTTGAGACTGAAGTTCAAGAATGTAAACGCTCTCTTGTTGACATGAATGTATTGAAAGAGCGCTTGAGCAAAGTTGAGAGTGATCATGTATTGAAAGAGGAAACAATAGATACAATACGACATGATGTATGTGAGATGAGAAATGCATCCAAATCATGGGCTGATATATGTAAGGATAATGTGGTTTCTACATCTCCTATCACGCAAGCCGTTGTCCAAGCAAAGAATGTAGAGAATGTGGACACTCAAGAATTGCACGAACGAAAAAAACGCTCAAAGAACATCGTCATTCGTGGAATCAAGGAGGAAAGCATGGAAACACCCCAATCTCTTGCAGTTGCTATTGAAGAGTTTTTTGCTACACACTTTGGCATGTCAGGAATCATGGCTTATGGTGCACATCGAGTTGGAAACAAGGAGTCCCTCGCTCGGGAGAAAGACCTATTGTATGTACCATGGCTGATGAGGTAAAGAGAAAGATCATCCTTGACAATGGTTGGATCTACCTCAAAGGAACGGGTTGTAATGTATATGAGGATCGCACTCTTATGCAACAAAATGTACGTCGCAAAGCATATGAGGAAAGAAGCAAGAAGGTTAAGGTATCATCTCATGAAGAGAAGCCACTTGAGGAGGATGCAAGTCCACCCAACAAATAGGGACACATGATCTATGAGACCAACTCACGCTTGCGAATAAGCTTTTGGAATTGTAACAGGTATCCATGGAATGCAGGAATTGGCATTGATGAGCTTATCAATGACTCCGATGTGATACTTCTTGTCGAAACATGGGAGCATGATGCGCAACGAATTCTTGGATTTGACAAATACGATGTGCATTCTTTGATGTGGGCCAAAAATGCAAAGCAACGAAGAGGCCAAGGAGGCGTAGCATGTATGACCAAAAAGGGTTTGAAAGATGTTTCCATTGTCAAAGAAGATAAGTATAAACGCTACTTATGGCTGAAAATCAGCCCACCAAATGGTCAAGTCATGTTTGTGGCCGGTTGCTACATTCCTCACTATGACTCCAACTTTTATGCTTGCTTGAATATGGATAGAGATCAGCCCTTTGTTGAACTAGAGGAAGACATTGCTCATTACAAGGATCAAGGTGAAGTCATTGTTTTTGGAGACATGAATGCTCGCACAAATATGCTACAACACGACACACAACAAGTAGACATGCCGCATGTCTCAAGAAGAATGGATGACTCATACATGTATAATCGAAGTTCTAATGATGCAAAAGAAGTGGATCACGATGGAAAGTCACTTCTACATATGTGCAATAGTACCGGAATGCTCATTGCAAATGGTGTATCTCTATGGCAAGGCACCAATGACTTTACATGTAGAAAGCACAACGGTGCTAGCGTGATTGACTATATGTTGTTCTCGGAAGCCACTCTAGAATGCATACAAAGCTTTACACTTGGTGAATGGAATCCGGAATCGGATCATAGGATGTTATGTATTGACCTCAAGTGTGGTAAACGGCCCGAGCATGTAGCCTCCAATCATGATGTGAATCATTTGTACCTACGTCTAGACTTCAAACGAGCACTTATATATGCTGATATGGTGGACCAAATGTTAAGCATGATAGAGCATCAAGAGAGCCCAACATTAGAATGCAAGTGGAAAGTTTTCAAAGAAGTAATTTTCTCTTGTGCGAAGGAATGCTTTTCGGTGAAACACATGTCTTGCAAAAGGTCTAAGAAGGGTAGCACCAAGAAGAAATGGTTTGACATGGAATGTAGTCAAGTCCGAAAACACTTGCTAAGATTGGATGCAATCAAAGACAAGGAAGTTTACTTGGAATGTTCACACACATACAAAGCACTTGTTCAAAAGAAGAGGAGAAGGTGGGAAGTCGAAAAACAACTTCTTTTAGCACAAGAGAAAGCACATGCATGTGGCAAGTTTTGGCAAAATCTAAAAGGCAAGCGCGTTGAGAGCTTTGGTGACTTGACTCTTGAGGATATGTATATGCATTGTAAGAATCTCTATGAGCAACCCAATGTTGATAAGATGGAGTGTTGTAGCTCCCTTCCGTTTATGTCTCCCTTCTTTACCATTGAAGATGTATGCCGCGCGCTTGAGAAACTTGCTACTCGTAAGGCAGGTGACCTTCAAGGTGTCAAGGCTGAAATGATTAAATGGACAAGCAAGAAAACACGATATTGGATATGCGATATGTTTAACCTTGCACTTCAGTATGGCATGCCTCATGATTGGAGTGCAAATTGGATCAAACCTTTGCACAAAGGAGGAGATGTAAACAATGTAAACAACTATCGCACTATAATGGTTGGTTCTTTAATGGCAAAGTTATTTGGATGTATCATGGAGATGAAGATAAGTGAATGGGCTGAAAAGAATGGCAAACGTGCACTTGGCCAAGCAGGTTTTCGAAAGCATCATAGCACTATTGATCACCTTGTCACTCTTCGAGTTCTTATGGAAGCATCTCGATTGAAAGGAAAAAAGTTGTATTGTTGCTTTGTGGATTTCAAGAAAGCTTTTGACATGGTACCACGAGGAAATCTTTGGAGACGTATGCAAAGCCTTCAAGTGCCGAGAGAATTTATGCATGCAGTCTTTCGCATCTACCAAAAAGTGATATGTCGATTACGTATGGGAGATGGAATTTCAGAATTTTTTGCAAGCACTATTGGTGTCAAACAAGGATGCCCACATTCCCCAACCCTCTTTGGGCTACTCATTGATGAATTGGAATGCATGGTTCTTGACTTTATGCAGCAAGAAGGGATAGAAGAGGTTAAGATTGGAAATGCGGTGATCATGCTTTTGCTTTATGCCGATGATGTAGTGCTCTTGGCACATACCTTAGAAGATGCACAAAAGCTTATGAGTGTCTTGGAACGCTTTTGCCTACATAGCGGGCTGATCGTGAATGGATCCAAAACCAAGGTTATGCTTGTAAAGACCCTCAATGATGAAAATCCATGCATTGTATATAACAATGAGAAACTTGAAGTGGTAGATCACTTCAAGTACCTTGGCCTTGAGGTTCCATCTAATCATAAATGGAAGGATTGTGCAATGCGTCGCTTGGAAGCCGGAAAGAGGGCCTATTATGCATTTGAGAACATGTGCAATGCAGGAGAGATCAAGTGTTGGGCTCTCAAAAAGTACCTCTTTGACACATTGGTGACACCGGTGCTTCTTTATGGAGTGGAGGTGTGGGGTGGAAGCATCGGGAAGTCTACTTGGAAAGAGTTTGAGAATGTCCAAAAGCGTTTTCTCACCAACTTTCTCCAAGTCAAGACACAAACACCCTACATGCTCTTACTTCTTGAGTCCGGATTGCTTCCCATTGAGGTCTTGGGCATGCAAAGGGTTGTGGAGTACATGCGTAAGACACAACGTAGCCCTTTGCATCGACTTCCTAGAATCGCATATGAAGCAAGTTAAATGGTTCAAAAGACATGCAAGAGCAAAATACTAAGTTCGGGGTGGATGCTTGATATCAAGAAATGGTTTGGAAGATGGGATGCATGTCACTTGGTCAAGGATGCGTCGATCGACTCCCAAGTTAATGAGGCCTTCTTACAACGCCAATGTATCACGGCTTGGGAGAAATCCGGAGGTTCTCGCTTTAGCCATTACACCACACACGTTGCCCCAAACTACAAATCTCTCTTCTTCTCGAAACGAGGTAACCGAACCCATTCCTACATCCTTGAGCCCATCCCGTTGAGTGCGATCCGCACCATTGCCTCCATTCGGCTTAGTTCCCATTCTCTACGCTGCGAGACAGGACGTTGAGGCACTGGCGAGGAGTGTCATCGACTTTGCACCTTATGCCCTCGTCAAGTGCGAGAGAGTGAGTACCACACACTACTTGAGTGCTCAGCTTTTGACCACATTAGGTCCTCTTTTCCCCATATATTCAGCCATGATCTCTCCCTACATACCTTCCTCTCCCAGCCACGATGTGGACTCTCTATTGCGACGCTCATTTCAGCCATTTTTGAGCATCGAGAGTCACTTATGAACTCCACTCACACCACGTGACATGTTCATTTGGTCCCATAGGTCATATTTGACCTCCCAGGATGATAATAGAACTATCTATCTATCTATCTATCTATCTATCTCTCTCTCTCTCTCTCTCTCTCTCTCTCTCTCTCTCTCTCTCTCTCTATATATATATATATATATATTAGATCGGACTTTGTATCCTATCTACCACATTGTAACCTTTCGGTTTGCCTTAACCCTTGTAAAACATTGATTCATCTCAAAACTCTATCACTTGACGGAAATATACCATGCTCTCTTGTAATTGTAGAGTGCTACCACTCATCTAAAGAGGCTTACTCAATACCCCACCACGCGGGGATGATGCATGAGCTGCCACTTATATTTATATAGGGACGTTTTTAGAAACTCTATCATAAGCTAAAAAAGGGAATAACCCTATTTGCAATACCTTGTTTGACGAGGGCTCTTTGAGGGATCTGACAATATGTGACTGGGATGAATGTATCCCCCCTCACACGCTATATTTGGGGATTGATGAGGCTGGAGCGCCGCTCTGTACTGTGTGGAAATGGTGGATATTCAATACAACCCTGTTGCCATGAGCTTTCCTTCCATATATAGGCTCTAAAACCAGCTATGAGCGTGATAGGAGGAGGTGGCAATGCTTTATGAGGTGAGCTATATGCTCACTTGGTTTTCATTCTGCAAGGGTGTGTGTGTATTCTCATTCTGTGCATACTCTACATTGTTTTGCTTTGTGTACAAACCGCCACTTGGTTGTCTTCAAAGTAATGGCCCCTAGCAAGAAAAACGTAGTGGATACTACAGAGATGAGTCTGAATATATTACTTCAAAACACTTTAAAGCTTTAGTCTCTTTTTTTTAAATGTAAGGCATGGTATGGTCTTGCTCTCTCAATGGGTGGTATTCTTGATATATTCAGACAGTATGAGTTGTTTTCAAATGGTATTGATAATTATTAGCAAGAACACATAATGTTGAGGCTTGAGACTGACTAATCTCTTACTATTGCTCTTTCTTTCTTTGGTTGCTGGTTTTACCAATAGAAAATTTGCTAAGACTCACATAATGAGCAGGGGTTAAACTCGGATACAGTAATTTAGTATATCTGGGTGAAAAGGATTGGTTTTTGGCCTTATGAGAGAGTATATTTGTGTTGGTCTCTGTGTATATTGAAATAAAGCATGAGCCGCTCTTCAAATGGTTTATGTTGGGTTGGGGTTGCCTACTACTGACCCGTATCATGGTTGTGACTGGATCGGATGTTGGGCCAAAATTTACTATAAACCAATAAGTTATTGGTAGTCATTTACAATAACTCATGATTTGTTTAGCTTGAAGACCTGATTGCTAGCTTATCTTATTGTTGATCTTCCCTTTTTGCTGGGATTAATGACAGGATACTATGCTTACTCACAAAATAATCATGAATGTGTTCTATATACTGGATAATTTGTATATATAGTTTTTTTAGGCCTGGTATAGGTTCAATTAGCTGGATTATTCAGTTAGCACAGATTTGCCTCCCAATAATGTATACCAGTTGGGGATGCCAACTACTGACCCTAATCATGGATGTTTTATCAGAGTAGATGATGGGCCGTGAGGTACTAGAAACTGCTTTTTGATTTATAACTAGTTGTTCATTGCAGTTGATCATACCTGTTGCTCGGTATACCAGCAATAGGTGAATTTAGCTGGTGCTTGATTTATGGATTTTGCTTCATTTGGGATTAATGGACTATGTTCAGCCCTGCATATGGTTTGGTTTGGCCGTATATCCAGTCATTTTAGGTTACTGTGAACTGTTTATGCTTATCATTTCTCCTCTATATGGTCTATATGGGCTCTTGTTTGACCTGGATATGGTATAGCATTATTAAGTTGGTGGGCCTACCACTATTATAGCTAGGATGAAATGCCAAGTGATACGATCTAATCAGTTTTTTTTGCAGAGCAGATGGTGTTCGGCTAAAAATACAGATCAGTACGGTATCTCTTGTAATACTCGTCTACACGATATTCTCTGGCCTTATGTGTCTTTATCTCTCTCTATTTCCGGGTTTTACGAGCTCTTTTGGGCCTAAATTTCACTAGAATATGGCCCAGTTGGCTTTCTGAGGTTATTGCCTGGATGGGAATGATAACTACTAACTCTAAAAGTTGATATTTGCAAATCAGGTGTTGGTTTAAGGAGTATTATGACTTCAAAAACACATTGACTTACTAAAATAAGCTTTCTAAAATGAAATTTAAGATAACAGATGGGGTTATGGGATTAAGAGCTTTTTCAATTGATAACTTATGTCAAATTGGAAAGATTTGACGATTTATTTTGCATTGAAGTAAAGGAATGTTGCTTTAATACTTCGCATTAGGGTGCGGATTGTATAGATCAGATAATTGGACCGAACACTTTGATGATTTGTTTATAGAATTCATGGTCTTTGAGAAGGCTATTACACATCGCTATAATTTTAACAGCATGATTTTCTTCTTCGGTTAGTACCAAGGTGACATGGATGACAACTAGGTTACCCCAGTTACCTGTTATGCGCTTTGAAAACTAACGATTAGTTTGTTTTCTTACTGTGGATGCAAATAAGGGTGTCCTTTCCTTGTTGTTGTTTGAGAAGATTAAATGTTGTACAGTTATATTGTCACACTAGTCAGTACCTTCTTTCCTCTATTATGGCCTGATATTGAGATGTAATTGTTTGGATTTGTTGTCTAAAGAAATACATGATTTTGTACTATGAACTATAGGCCATGGTCTTTGTAGTTGGTCTGATGTGTTATGTATAATGATAATAGTTTAAACTCTCTCTCTCTCTCTCTCTCTCTCTCTCTCTCTACATTGCACCACTAGCGATGTCCCTAGTGTGTGGTGGGGGGGGGGGGGGGGGGGGGGGGGGGGGGGGGGGGGCTTTCCTTAAAAGATTGGGGCCTTGAAGGCCGTGGGTGCCTGTCCCTAGAGAGATCTACCATGCAAAAATAGTGTGCTAAGCTACCCAATAGACCACTAACTCCGCCCACTGGTGCCGCTAGTACGGCAACATGCTGCCAAAATCGTTCGGTGTCACCATCATAGCAGCATCAACACCACAGCTACCCGTAGAGAGATCTCTCTCTCTCCTTCTTACACACCCCATAAGGGCCACGGTCCTCTATATATACCACAAGACATTTTCCCCTACTTTTGCGTGTGGGTTAAGATCCCTTGCCACATGGCGGTCATGGGGTACCCCAGCCTCCTAAGCTCCCAGAAACTCACCTAAACCTTTGTTTAAAAAACTTCTCCCCTTGCCACTTTCAGGCTAGTGTAACCCTCTACTCCCACATCCAGTGGCCATGGCGTCATTCAATTGAAAGTCTTCCTTCCCGAGTGCAAATGTCTCCATCCTTGTCAGACTTCAACCTTCCCAAGCCCGTCTATCGAGACCACAAAAATGAGGGAAATCATCTGACATCCTCCTCCGAGCAATTGCACCCCACTTTTGATTGGCATAACTTTCCCACCGAAACTCTGTTGAGGAGCCGTCTTGATCGGTGCATACAATGTCTCAAACACCACATTCCAAGCTCAATTGTCACACTTTGAACTATTATCTTAATGGCCCCTTTTTGGAGCCTTCTTGGCCTATAGAACCTTCTTAAACATACATTCCTGCTACCGTTTGCCTGCCCATGTCTTCCACACCTGCCTTAGCACTTTGTCTTGACCCTACAGACACCCTTAGCCTAGAATTGCACCTCTCTCTCTCTCTCTCTCTCTCTCTCTCTCTCTCTCTCTCTCTCTCTCTCTCTCTCTCTCTCTCTCTCTCTCTCTCTCTCTCTCTCTCTCTCTCTCTCTCTCTCTCTCTCTCTCTCTCTCTCTCTCTCTCTCTCTCTCTCTCTACATTGCACATGACTTCCCTTCCCTCAGCACTGGCGATGTCACTAATTGGGGGGGCGGGGGGGGGGCGGTGATTTCTTCAAAAGATTGGGGCCTTGAAGGCCATGAGAGCCCGTCCCTAACAAGATCCACCATGCAACAGTGTGCTACGCTACCCAATCGCCCGCTAACTCCACCCACTGGTGCCGCTAGTACGACAACATGCTACCCAAATTGTTTGGTGTCACCGTCGTAGTAGCACCGACACCACAGCTACACATAGAGCTCTCTCTCTCTCTCTCTCTCTCTCTCTCTCTCTCTCTCTCTCTCTCTCTCTCTCTCTCTCTCTCTCTCTCTCTCTCTCTCTCTCTCTCTCTCCTTCTTACACACCCCATAAAGGCCACGGTCCTCTATATATACCACAAGACATTTTCCCATGCTTTTGTGTGTGGGTTAAGATCCCTTGCCACATGGCGGTCATAGGGTACCCCACCCCCCTATGCTCCCAGAAACTCACCTAAACCTTTTTTTTAAAAAAATCTCCCCCTGCCACTTTCAGCCCATTGTAACCCTTTGCTCCCACATCCAATGGTCATGGCACGACATTCAATTGAAAGTCTTTCTTCCCGACTGCAAATGTCTTCATCCTTGTCAGACTTCAACCCTCTCGAGCCCATCTATCGAGACCACAAAAATGAGGGAAATCATCTGACATCCTGCTCCGAGCAATTGCACCCCACTTTTGTTGGCATAACTTTCCCATCGGGACTCCATTTGAGGAGCCGTCTAGACTCGCTCATACAATGTCTCAAATACCAACAATTGTCACACTTCAAACCCTTTGAACTACCATCTTAATGGCCCCTTTTTGAAGCCTTCTTGTCCTATAGAACCTTCTTAAACATACATTCTTGCTACCATTTGCCTCCCTAGGTCTTTTGCACCTGCCTTAGCACTTTGTTCTTAGCACTTTGTCCTAAACCTACAGACACCCTTAGCCTAGCATTGCACACTTCCCAACTCGGACCAACTTTGGCTGAACCACCAGTTGTCTATACATGTACTCCAAATTCTTCAAGTAGCAATCATAGCCATGCTACCTCACATGCTGCCACTACAGCACCCCTGTACTCTACCTCTGTAATTGAAAGATCAACCATAGGCTGCTTTTTGCTACTCCATGTGATAGAAGCACTCCCAATGAAAACATAAATCCGTTGGTAGACCTTTGCAACTCCACATCGGTCCTTCAAAAGAGTGCATAATCCAATGTAGCACTGACATAGCATAGAGTGCGCCTCACGGCATCTAAGTGTGGTTTCTTGGGAAACTGCATAAATTGACTCACCAATGCAACTGTGTAGCTCAAGTCAGGATGTGAGATAGTCAAGTATATCAAGCTACCCACAATCTTCTTGTACATGGTAGCATTCTCAAGCACTTGAGCTACATCATTCCCCAAATTCAAAGTTTGATCTAAGGGCATCACAATTGGATTACAATTAGCCATGCCATACTCATTTAGCATGTCCATGGAATATTGTCCTTATGACAGTCATATACCCTCTTCTATGCAAATGATTTCAATGCCCAAGAAATACTATAAATCTCCCAAGTCTTTCATCTCAAAGTCTTGCATAAGTAGAGCCTATACACCCTCTACTTCAACCAGATTATCACCTCCAACAATCAAGTCATCCACATAAATGCATATCCCACAATTACTGCTTCATTCTTTTGCACATACAATGAATGATCTGCATCAAACATTTCAAGTCCCAATGAAGTGAGGAATGCCACAATCTACCCATCAAGGGAAGATGATTTGACTCCCAGTATCTTTTTAGCATACTGGGAGGTGCTTGGTCTAGACCTTTGTAGTGCTTATTAACACATTTTCTGCACATTGGGGAGATGCCTGATAGTATGAGTGAGGGATTAATCTATCTTATTCCAAGGAGGCTCCTTGGACAAGATCTAGTAGCGGTGACCCATCACCATTCTCAAATCAGCCTACAAAATCTTAGCAAAGGCTCTGAGTTTGAGAATTTAGCCGATTTTGGAGAGCCTTATACATGAGACACGTACAGGTTTTGTCAAGGAGTGCAACATCCTTGACAACATCTTCATATTTTGGGAGGCGTCTACACTAGCACATCTCTGAGGCGAGAATATTGTGGTACTCCTTATCAATTTTGAGAAGGCGTATGATAGAGTTGACTGGGACTTCCTAGAGGGCACTTTGCAATGGATGGGATTTTCAAATGCATAGTGTCAGTTCTCACATTCACGTGTTGTTGGCAGAGGGAAGAGTGTAACGCTTCATGTTCACATGCTTAGTTTTCCAAAACTTCCCTCTTGCCCCCTTCCTCTTCATTTTCTATGCTGAGGTGATGAGTAGGTTTTTGACCTCACAGGAGGTTGGTCTACGTGGACTATAATTGCCTATTTGGGGCAAGGAGCTTTTGGGCACTGCGTTTGATGATGACAAGTTTGTTTTTGGACATGGTGAGTAGCCGAACTCTAGGTAGGTGCATGAGCCTTTACCCCAAAAATCTCCCACTAAAGGCAAATGTGTTGATAAGTGGATACTAGTAGCTAAACTACTAGTATGTACAAAGAGATATAGGTGAGAGACTGTCTCAACCTACACCCATTGGCTCACTCTATAGATGATCATGTAGCTGTATCCGCTCTAGCACCAAGGAAGTGTGGAACACTACTAGAGACTACATGCAAGTCTTGCAAGTATCCGTTGGTAACTTGCAATGCTCCACAATGCATCATGCTAGTGTCAATCATCGAACAACTAACAATGTCAACTACAAATGCTCCCACTACAACTGCTATCTTGCATCTCAACCTTAAAAGGTCATATGTGAGTGTCTTGGATGTCGACAAGATCCCTGCAGCCTCGGCTAGCCCTATCAACCGCCTCTGCACTATGTGAAATTCCTGCACCATTAGGACTAAAGACAAAAGGATGTGACCAATAAGGGATTCTCAACACTACAACCGCCCTTGCATCTATTGCACCATGCTCTACCTATCTTGGCATAACCATGTCAGCATCTAGCATAAGCATATCAAAGAACTCCATGTTGTCAATGTATGTCTATGTCTTTAGGGAGCAAACCCGCTCTACCTCTGTCTGCACAAACTTTGACAACACTATCTGTGTCTCAATGTCTATCTAATTGTATATCTGCAGACACATCCTGCACATCATTGATCTCATCGACAAAAGCCACATGTCTCATCTCTCATTGAGTCATGTTTCAAATTCACTGAGATGGCACCGTCTCACACATGTGACTCGTTGCTCTGCTCTCTGACTGGCAAGGCATCAAAATCCATCACCACCATCGATCACTGCTCTAGTAGTGCACTCAAAGAGCTATCCTGCTCTACATGTCTAACCTCAAATGCTGCATGCACAACAAACAAAGTGTCATGCTACTCATCAACAAAGTGTACTCGTCGCCTAGACTACAAATGTATGCATGGTAATGGACTCACAGAGACTATGGCATTGACAAGCTCAAAGCGCGAAACGGACCCCAACGGCCTCAACGCTAGGACCGTGCACGTCGAGCTGGCCACGGTGAATGGAAAGGGGGCACCACCTAGCTTTGAGCGGCTAGGACGCGGACAACAGCGGTAATCTAAAATAGCAACACCGAGAGAGAGAGAGAGAGAGAGAGAGAGAGAGAGAGAGAGAGAGAGAGAGAGAGAGAGAGAGAGAGAGAGAGAGAGAGAGAGAGAGAGAGAGACGTAGGTGAGGAAAACCCCTCCGGATCTAAGGGAAACTTGATTCAAAGATATATTTACAGAAACCTTAGCTACGGCGAGATGGCGGTTGTGGTGATAGAGAGAGAAAGAGAGCCTATAGTGCGTTCTCTAGAGGAAATTCCATATACACGGAGGTTCTACTCTTTGTGTGTGGCGACCCTTGGAGTCAGGGCATGTTCATACCTTCCTTCTCATAGTGCTAACTTCCCAAGTCCCAGTGCTCAAGTGCCACAAGTGCCGCCCCAAATTGCTACACCATTCTCCCAAAGTGCTCTCCCAAAATGCTTGCCCCTGATGCTCTCTTTTGACATTGCCGCCCATGATAGTGACCTCACAGTGCCCTTTTATAGGTGCAAGCTGCATTAGTTTAGGTTAATCTGATTAGGTTAGGGCCCTAATCAGGAGAGACAAAGCAAGGAGTTGGGTCCCAGATGGTTGACCCTTGCTTTGTCTTAGGAGAATTTTTAAAAATGATATCTCCTAGGTGGGCCTTTGTGACCATCACCTAGAGAGAGGTGGCAATATACAATGGGTTTTTATACAAGATTTTTGGCTTGAAACCGGAAAATAATAATACCCTATGAATGTTACTGAAGAGATGCATCGTGGACGAGATGCCGGTGAATGGTGGGCCTCGTTGATGCGTCCATGTAGTGTGTTTACCAGTTTCGGGGCCGTTCGAGGCATGTCTTCGGCATCACTTCTTGATTTGGTGTTGCCACTGCGTGCTTTGGCCGTACTTCTTCATCAATGTCGAGCTTCTTCTTGCTTTTTTTACTTTTTGTGGGTACATATGGCGTGCGTGTATTATGTGCGTGCGTGCATGTGGACGTGAGTGTTTGAATGTGCGTGCTCGTAGGCGTATTATATGAGTGTGTAAATGCATGTGTGGGTGTAGGTGTTGTAAGTGTGTGTGCGCATGTATATGGGGTTGTGTGTGTGTGGTCGGCAAGAGTGTGTGTGTGTGCGTGCGCACGCGAACGAGAGTATAGGAGGTGTGCTAATATATATATTCATATGCTGCTTACATGAAGGCTATAGAGAACGGGGGAGGGGGGGAGAGAGAGGGCGTGAGAGATGACGAGAGGTTTGGGGGGTGAGAGGGGATGGGGAGTGTGTGGGTGTGTGTGTGCGTGTGTGTGTAGAGGTAGGAGTGTGTGTGTGTGTATATATATATATATATAGATAGATAGATAGAGAGAGAGAGAGAGAAAACTAATGCGCCAAGGTTGTTGTATGGTGGCCCTTGGCTGGCAAGAGAGACAGGGAGAGGGAGAGCGAGCGTGAGTGGGAGATGGGGGGGGGGAGGAACTGGGGTGAGAGAGGGAGGGTATGTGTGTGTGTGTGTGTGTGTGTTGGTGTGTGTGTAGAGAGAGAGAGAGAGAGAGAGAGAGCGTGGGTTGAGAGTGAGAGATAGCGAGAGGCTGAGGGAGGGGTGAGGGGGTGTGTGTGTGTGAATAATGAAAGAGAGAGAGGGAGACTCTTGTCCCATTGCATGGCAGCCCCTCGTGGGTTGACGGACGAGGAGAGAGAGAGAGAGAGAGAGAGAGAGAGAGAGAGAGAGAGAGAGAGAGATTTCATGCGCCACATGGGCTCGCCCGACAAGAGAACGAGAGAGGGAGGAGGGTATGAGAGTGAGAGGGAGAGAGAGGGTGATGGGGAGAGAGAGGCTGAGGGTGGTGCCAAAGGAGGGGCCGCCCGCCGCTGTGGGCGCATGCATGGGAGGGAAGAGGATGGCGGTAGTGCAGGGGAGAAAAAAATGATTTTTTATATTATTTTTGCATTATTAAGCTTCCCAGTTGGGGTTCGTTCTTGCAATCGCGGCTCGTCAAAGCCGGCCATCGGAGGGCTAATAAGGGGCAATGACAGGCCATGACCAGAGGTGCCGCCAGAGCTGGGCCGTGTGGGCCATGGTGGGGGGGGGGAAGGGCCACAAGCCTGGCATGGCAGGTCCGCCTTGTCAAAGTGTAAGCAGGACTAGTCATGATCTGTGGATGAAGGGCTAAAAATGCACCATTTGTGGCTCACCGATTGACCGGGGAATTGTCGAGCCCTCCGGTGGTGTTGCCGTGCTTCGGCCAGAGGAAAGATCAACTCTTTTCTTTTTTTTTCTTGATTTTTGGAAATCGGCTATCATTAGCCCCTCCTCTTTTGGCTAGAGGCATTCATGTCTCGAGCCCTACCTTTGATTCTTCTTTCGCTGATCTGTAGGATCCGATATCGAGTTGCCTTCTGAACTAGCCATTCCATTTGGCCATTGGTGAGATTTTTGGGATATCCATGAATCTGTAACAGGTCCGGCCTGTTCCTTGGAATAGTGTGGGCTGATTAAATGGGAAGCCCATGGCTTCCAGAACTTTATGCCAGTGTCCTCCTGCATTCAAATTGAAGAATAGGATCATTATCTGCAGTGTCTGAACAATAAAATTTGCATGCCAAATAGGACCAAAGTTGTAACCACTAGTAGCAAGAGGAAAAATGAGCATCTTGGCTCTTGGAAAGGAAGAAATGAAGATTGTGATTCCCAAGAGTGTGCCAAGAATCCACCATATATAGCCGCCTTATTGGTGTGGTGAGCTCCAGTTGTCTTCAGAATCTTGCTTACTGCCGCGATTGGAAAAACCGCAAGCATATCATGCTCCTCTTGGGTGTGCTCAAACATGTCAGCTGTCTTTTCTGATGTTGATAGTAAGCCACATACCTTGCGGCTTAAATACACGTGTAATCCACTCACCTCTCTCCAAAGAGAGGATGCACTATTTGTAATAAATTGCACCAAATTGGGAATGAGGCCTTCATTCTTGCATTCTATCATCCTTTTGTCTATCCATGGCTCCTTAACTTTTATCTCCATACTGATATTACTTCTATATGTCCTAGTGGCTAACCATAACCATAGGTCTGATGCATCCCATGCAAACACAATGCTGTGTTGTGGAGGAGTCTAGAACATCCTTAAAAGGTTGGCAACATGTTGATCATCAAACTTACTTTGAACACCCTCACATAAACTGGAAGCATTACCCATTTCCAAGCTTATAACTCCTTCAGTAGACTAGAGGCATTACCCATCTCCAAGTCTATGACACTACACAATAAAGTCTTGCTCGACTGCCAAGCCTCTGGAACAATATCCAGCTCCAAACCTTCATTCATACTTACCTATTTGCTATGGTCCTTTGGTGAAACTTCCTTGATACAGGATGCCTTCAACTTGCTACACTATTCTCGGTCCATGCTGGTGCATAGGCTTCTGTTTTTAAAGCCCTCCCCTTTGCTTGATACGTTGTCCATCTTCTGCAAAGCCTTGCTAGTAGGCTGGTCTTCCTTTTCTCTTGTATCTTCCATACTCTTTGTGTTCCTCTTACTCTAATGAGGCTTGATCAACACTTTACACCTTCTTACCCTTACTGCCCAATGTTGTCAATTGATCTCTTTGGTGTCTATTTCATCCAAGGTTAGAGATGTACTAACATTTTTAAAATGATTTTCTTGACTTGCCTCCTTCACTGGGGTAGCATCTTTTGATTCTTTAACCTCTTGTTCCATTGCTTCAGTCCTTTGAACAAACTTCTCGCTTGGCCCTTTTTCTGTTATCTTCATCTTGACCTCTTTTGCAAGACCAATGAAACTTAATGTGCGGTTGCTAATTGGTGGTGGGCGTAGGATGAGTGTAAGTGGTGATTGTGGCGGTAGTTGCATTGGTGGCTATATGACTTGAACTGGTGGGACTATCTGTGGTTGCACGGTTGGTGGTGGGATTTGAATAGGTGGGATTGGTTGCCTGGGTGGCGGTGGCCTCGCCCTTGGTGGAGAAATCTGATTCTACCTTCCTCCTCTATTGAAGTTCCGCCTTCTTGGATGTGGGCAGTAATACATGCCATGGCCATCCTCCCCACAGTTGTGGCAGTAGTACTCCTGGTTTTTCCTCTGTTGTCCTCTCCCTCGCGCTGGATTTTTGGCAGGTGCATGCCCTTGGTGCACCAGATGCACAGATAAACCTTCAAGCTGAGTAGTGATGTGACTCAACATGTCTTGCTGCTCTTTTGATGCCTCTTGTGGTTGGGTTCTCTAAGTGGTTGTTGCAGTCATTGGGGTTAGTCGGATTGAGCTCGATTCCTCTGACTCGTTGACTCTTGCTTGAAGCTTCTTGTCTTTAAGGCGTAGTAGACCCACCTGCTTTAACTCTATCAGTAGCTGCCATAACTTTTCTGAGGTTGTGCCTCCACCAAACCTCTTCATAAAGGTATCACATAGTACGTCATATGCATTCTTGGTAGCTTGGGGCAAAGCATTGTACCAAGACTTGGCCTCTACTTTCATCAGTAGAGAAAAAATTCGTAGCCGTGAGGCATCCTCATCCTTGTTGGAAACCACACAAGCGATATCAAAGTCATCCAAAAAATCGGTGGTGATGTCTTCTCCCTTTTTTCCACTAAATGTGGGAAAAGAGACACTTGCCATGGTGGTAAATCAATGAGTAGGAAATTACAACCTCCTTTATATATATATATATATATATATCACAAATGACTCAGCGGCTTATAGCAGCTTCCTTACAGGGTTGGGTGGATATATTTAAACAAGAGCAAAGAGGATCGTAAAGCTACAACAAAATAAAGATGCTTACATCAAAAGAGTGGTAGTAATCAAGAAGGGGTAAGATGATGGGACGTGGAGATCTTAGGATTTCATTAAGCATTTCTGCTCCAAATAGGAAAACAATCTTTTGCTGGTAGAATATTCTCCTATCAATATATAAGTTTACATGCATGTGTTGCAAGAAACGAAAAGGAAAGACTTCTGGCCTATTGTTATTATCCATGTTGGGTGTAGGGAACTGATTACTAGAGTTGCATACCTTAAGTGTTGACAAGGTGACACCTTCACTACATGCCTCTACCTCATGTTGAAGTCCGCACAATCCTCCACATTAGGTTCAAAATAGACTAGGCGAGAAGAGTCATCCTCAATTGGCTTTCCATTTTGCATCTGGCGGTGACGCTTGGGTGGTCGCACTTCACTTGAGCTCTCTAGGCCTAGAGAGAGCATAGGCCCTCTTGCGTCCACCAAATGCTTTAGGCTTTGTGGCTTGGACTTTGTGATTGATGTAGCTGATGACTCTTCTCTGACTGTTGGAGAGAAAACACTTGGTGCTACACAAAATCTGATTGACGTGAGAGTCCTGCGGTTTTCAAAAGCAAAACTCACCGTTCTTTCTTCACCTCCTCTATCGGCACTCATTGATAGAATGCTTTGGTTGATGGCAGTGATAACATTTCATAGCCCTTCCACTTGATGTTCTTGATTTGCAATTAGCACGAGCAATGCGAGATGGGGAGCTTACCTCTTGGATATCGATGACGCTGTGAAGGATTGGGGGGCTGCCCTCTACAACACCTCAAACCAACACCAAGAAAAGAGGATGAAGAGTATAGCTCTCTCAAGATAATATGGGCTGATCTTCTCTCACGAATTTTGACAGCCTCACTCACACGCAGCCTCGACTAGCTTCGACTAGCTTCCCTCTACACCGCTACAACTCCCACTATACTTGGATGCACCAAAGGAAGCAAGGGAACCAAGAAAACCAAAGTAAAAAAGTAAATAAAAACAATGGAAATCTCTGCACTTTTCCTCATAAAACCAAGAGCTTCACTTCTTTTCAAACGCCCTTCCATGTGCTAGTAGAGACTCCATAGGTGCTCCCATACATACACATAGCTTGACCAAAACCCATCCAAATCAAGCTCACTTCGAAAACCCACAAAGTTCAGAAAAAGTGATGGAAAACTTGGGAAAAACCTTGCCCTTTTGCGTATGTACAAGCAAGGTATTGCAGCGCATAGTCTACCCTCGACTAGCTGAACCAAAGGGAACCACAAACAACATGGCTGCCATACTTCAAACCAAGATGAAGAGAGGTCAATATGCAGAGATAAGCACCCACTTTCATCAGCCCATTGAGGAGAGACACACTCTCAACTCACCACACCAGGATCTCGCAAGGCAAGAGGGGCGCCTCTACACCAAAACCCCCACCCTTCACCGCAGGCTGCAGCAACACATAGTTTCTTCTTCACAGCTGAATATCCCTCCTCACTCACGACCCCAAGTTGATAAAAGTTCATTTTTTTCTCATATTTTTAAAGCACTAACTCACACTTTGAAGTCTCGACACTTCTATGTACAAAAACAACAAAACTATGTACCCCGCACAACTGGCACGCATGCATAGAGACAGCTAGCACACACCACCTTTGTACACTTTTTACAAGCATGCTTTATTTAGATATAAGGCCCCCAAAATCATTAAAAAACATATCTCAAAGACTTTGGGGTGGTACGCACCATTTCGCCAAAACACGTCACATATTGCCCTCCCAACAAGCATGGAACACTTTCAAGTGTTTCATGTACACATTCTATCATCAAGTAGTCACTTTATGTAGCTTGCATCCCAAGAAGGCACCAATTCTCATGATAAACACCAAAAAGGGTGACTACTCTCACTCCTCACCTCCATTCTTCATGTAACAACCATACACATGATATACAATGAGCTACCTCGCTTGAAGCAAAATCCCATGCACTTGTGAAATAAGGTATATCCCACTTACCTCTATCAAATACAAAACATTGCATGCCATCATTTGAAAGATGAACATTCTCAAAATCAATGATATCAACACGGTACCTCCCAACATATCTACCATATACCTCATCATAAAAGAGAGAACATACAATGAGCTGGCTATAATGTTCATAACGATGCCAGTCAAAGCAGTTCATCTCCCACAAGCTATTGTTTTGACAATCATAAACACATGGTAAGGATGCATCACAATATTTCTCAAAGGTGCTCAATATCCTCTTCACATAAACATCAAAGCATCTCTCACTCATGACACGATACAAATTATCCTTTCTTGGCATAACTAGAGACAAACTACCATCAAAGTCTTGTCTCTCACCATCCACAATAGTATCATCTCCCATAGAAACTTCCTCATTTGTTTGCATCTCAAAACCAATCATAAGAGGCATAGTACCATCCACCATATCAAAATTCACAAGGGATGCATGCTCTTCATCTCTATGCTTGGCATTATTAGAAATGTCCTCAATCTCATCAAACAAGCCAAACGTAGACACATAATCTTCATGTGGCACCATCTCATACGTACCAATGGGATATTGATAATCATCAAAGATCTCAATTTTTGCATTATCAAAAGAGGCATGAGACACCAAAGCATCATTTGTAGCATGAGTACTTTCATCACTATCTATAACCATGGGGAGCTCATCAAATAACCCATATGTAGAGACATAGTCTTCATTCACCTTAACATTATTCATAGAAAAGGACTCCAAATCAGCATTCAAGTCATCAAAATCAGTACTTTCATCACCATGAGAAGTCTCCATGAGAGCATATGTATCATCCAAATCCACATGACAAGTATCCATCTCATCTACAATTTCATCGTCCACACAATCACATGATGCTTCATTATCACGCTTGACTTCTTGGTCACAAAGACCTACCTCAAGCTTACACAATGCATACTCTGCCATAGGCTTACTCAAATGAGCTTCTTCATATTGGAAGTTCACATTCACAATTTTCATGACCTCATCCCTTTTGCATGTGCTATTGAAGACAATGCCTTCCTTATCCCATAGAGATGCATATTCATTAACATAACCTGCTTCTCCACTTGCAAGACCTTGGCTAAACTCCAAGAGAGAATCCTTTGTCTTTTCCCAACTACCACATATGTCATACATAGCATCATCCATAACAAACTTTTGAAGTACCTTCAAGAACTCAAAGTGCCTATATTGGCAAGCCAACAAGAAGAGCAAACCCTGCTTATAGTCATCTTTCTGTCCACAAGTATCAAATACATTATCACAAGCTTCCAAGTACCTCTTCAAGTGATGAAAATCCTGCAAAATCATCTCCAAACCAAGATTACACAAGGCCTTGAGTTGATTCCCAAGTGGACTCCAACCTGACAATCAAGCAACAAAACACTACTCTCCCCTCCTCCGTGGGGGCACCAGTTTATGCGAAGGATTGGGGGGCTGGCCTCTACAACACCTCAAACCAACACCAAGAAAAGAGGATGAAGAGTGTAGCTCTCTCAAGATAATATGGGCTGATCTTCTCTCACGAATTTTGACAGCCTCACTCACACGCAACCTCGACTAGCTTCCCTCTACACCGCTACAACTCCCACTATACTTGGATGCACCAAAGGAAGCAAGGGAACCAAGAAAAACAAAGTAAAAAAGTAAATAAAAACAATGGAAATCTCTGCACTTTTCCTCATAAAACCAAGAGCTTCACTTCTTTTCAAACGCCCTTCCATGTGCTAGTAGAGACTCCATAGGCGCTCCCATACATACACATAGCTTGACCAAAACCCATCCAAATCAAAATCACTTTGAAAACCCACAAAGTTCAGAAAAAAAATCAGAAAAAGTGATGGAAAACTTGGGAAAAACCTTGCCCTTTTGCGTATGTACAAGCAAGGAATTGCCGCGCATAGTCTACCCTCGACTAGCTGCACCAAAGGGAACCACAAACAACATGACTACCATACTTCAAACCAAGATGAAGAGAGGTCAATATGCAGAGCTAAGCACCCACTTTCATCAGCCCATTGAGGAGAGACACACTCTCAACTCACCACACCAGGATCTCGCAAGGCAAGAGGGGCGCCTCTACACCAAAACCCCCACCCTTCACCGCAGGCTGCAGCAACACATAGTTTCTTCTTCACAGCTGAATATCCCTCCTCACTCACGACCCCAAGCTAATAAAAGTTCATTTTTTTCTCGTATTTTCAAAGCACTAACTCACACTTTGAAGTTTCGACACTTCTATGTACAAAAACAACAAAACTATGTACCCCGCACAACTTACACGCATGCATAGAGACAGCTGGCACACACCACCTTTGTACACTTTTTACAAGCATGATTTATTTACATATAAGGCCCCCAAAAGCATTAAAAAACATATCTCAAAGACTTTGGGGTGGTACGCACCATTTCGCCAAAACACGTCACATATTGCCCTCCCAACAAGCATGGAACACTTTCAAGTGTTTCATGTACACATTCTATCATCAAGTAGTCACTTTATGTAGCTTGCATCCCAAGAAGGCACCAATTCTCATAATAAACACCAAAAAGGGTGACTACTCTCACTCCTCACCTCCATTCTTCATGTAACAACCATACACATGATATACCAAGAGCTACCTCGCTTGAAGCAAAATCCCATGCACTTGTCAAATCAAGTATATCCCACTTACCTCTATCAAATACAAAACATTGCATGCTATCATTTGAAAAATGAACATTCTCAAAATCAATGATATCAACACGGTACCTCCCAACATATCTACCATGTACCTCATCATAAAAGAGAGAACATACAATGAGTTGGCTATAATGTTCATAACCATGCCAGTCAAAGCAGTTCATCTCCCACAAGCTATTGTTTTGACAATCATAAACACATGGTAAGGATGCATCACAATATTTCTCAAAGGTGCTCAATATCCTCTTCACATAAACATCAAAGCATCTCTCACTCATGACACGATACAAATTATCCTTTCTTGGCATAACTAGAGACAAACTATCATCAAAGTCTTGTCTCTCACCATCCACAATAGTATCATCTCCCATAGAAACTTCCTCATTTGTTTGCATCTCAAAACCAATCATAAGAGGCATAGTACCATCCACCATATCAAAATTCACAAGGGATGCATGCTCTTCATCTCTATGCTTGGCATTATTAGAAATGTCCTCAATCTCATCAAACAAGCCAAACGTAGACACATAATCTTCATGTGGCACCATCTTATACGTACCAATGGGATATTGATAATCATCAAAGATCTCAATTTTTGCATTATCAAAAGAGGCATGAGACACCAAAGCATCATTTGTAGCATGAGTACTTTCATCACTATCTATAACCATGGGGAGCTCATCAAATAACCCATATGTAGAGACATAGTCTTCATTCACCTTAACATTATTCATAGAAAAGGACTCCAAATCAGCATTCAAGTCATCAAAATCAGTACTTTCATCACCATGAGAAGTCTCCATGAGAGCATATGTATCATCCAAATCCACATGACAAGTATCCATCTCATCTACAATTTCATCGTCCACACAATCACATGATGCTTCATTATCACGCTTGACTTCTTGGTCACAAAGACCTACCTCAAGCTTACACAATGCATACTCTGCCATAGGCTTACTCAAATGAGCTTCTTCATATTGGAAGTTCACATTCACAATTTTCATGACCTCATCCCTTTTGCATGTGCTATTGAAGACAATGCCTTCCTTATCCCATAGAGATGCATATTCATTAACATAACCTGCTTCTCCACTTGCAAGACCTTGGCTAAACTCCAAGAGAGAATCCTTTGTCTTTTCCCAACTACCACATATGTCATACATAGCATCATCCATAACAAACTTTTGAAGTACCTTCAAGAACTCAAAGTGCCTATATTGGCAAGCCAACAAGAAGAGCAAACCCTGCTTATAGTCATCTTTCTGTCCACAAGTATCAAATACATTATCACAAGCTTCCAAGTACCTCTTCAAGTGATGAAAATCCTGCAAAATCATCTCCAAACCAAGATTACACAAGGCCTTGAGTTGATTCCCAAGTGGACTCCAACCTGACAATCAAGCAACAAAACACTACTCTCCCCTCCTCCGTGGGGGCACCAGTTTATGCGAAGGATTGGGGGGCTGGCCTCTACAACACCTCAAATCAACACCAAGAAAAGAGGATGAAGAGTGTAGCTCTCTCAAGATAATATGGGCTGATCTTCCCTCACGAATTTTGACAGCCTCACTCACACGCAACCTCGACTAGCTTCCCTCTACACCGCTACAACTCCCACTATACTTGGATGCACCAAAGGAAGCAAGGGAACCAAGAAAAACAAAGTAAAAAAGTAAATAAAAACAATGGAAATCTCTGCACTTTTCCTCATAAAACCAAGAGCTTCACTTCTTTTCAAACGCCCTTCCATGTGCTAGTAGAGACTCCATAGGCGCTCCCATACATACACATAGCTTGACCAAAACCCATCCAAATCAAAATCACTTTGAAAACCCACAAAGTTCAGAAAAAAAATCAGAAAAAGTGATGGAAAACTTGGGAAAAACCTTGCCCTTTTGCGTATGTACAAGCAAGGAATTGCCGCGCATAGTCTACCCTCGACTAGCTGCACCAAAGGGAACCACAAACAACATGACTACCATACTTCAAACCAAGATGAAGAGAGGTCAATATGCAGAGCTAAGCACCCACTTTCATCAGCCCATTGAGGAGAGACACACTCTCAACTCACCACACCAGGATCTCGCAAGGCAAGAGGGGCGCCTCTACACCAAAACCCCCACCCTTCACCGCAGGCTGCAGCAACACATAGTTTCTTCTTCACAGCTGAATATCCCTCCTCACTCACGACCCCAAGCTAATAAAAGTTCATTTTTTTCTCGTATTTTCAAAGCACTAACTCACACTTTGAAGTTTCGACACTTCTATGTACAAAAACAGCAAAACTATGTACCCCGCACAACTTACACGCATGCATAGAGACAGCTGGCACACACCACCTTTGTACACTTTTTACAAGCATGATTTATTTACATATAAGGCCCCCAAAAGCATTAAAAAACATATCTCAAAGACTTTGGGGTGGTACGCACCATTTCGCCAAAACACGTCACATATTGCCCTCCCAACAAGCATGGAACACTTTCAAGTGTTTCATGTACACATTCTATCATCAAGTAGTCACTTTATGTAGCTTGCATCCCAAGAAGGCACCAATTCTCATAATAAACACCAAAAAGGGTGACTACTCTCACTCCTCACCTCCATTCTTCATGTAACAACCATACACATGATATACCAAGAGCTACCTCGCTTGAAGCAAAATCCCATGCACTTGTCAAATCAAGTATATCCCACTTACCTCTATCAAATACAAAACATTGCATGCTATCATTTGAAAAATGAACATTCTCAAAATCAATGATATCAACACGGTACCTCCCAACATATCTACCATGTACCTCATCATAAAAGAGAGAACATACAATGAGTTGGCTATAATGTTCATAACAATGCCAGTCAAAGCAGTTCATCTCCCACAAGCTATTGTTTTGACAATCATAAACACATGGTAAGGATGCATCACAATATTTCTCAAAGGTGCTCAATATCCTCTTCACATAAACATCAAAGAATCTCTCACTCATGACACGATACAAATTATCCTTTCTTGGCATAACTAGAGACAAACTATCATCAAAGTCTTGTCTCTCACCATCCACAATAGTATCATCTCCCATAGAAACTTCCTCATTTGTTTGCATCTCAAAACCAATCATAAGAGGCATAGTACCATCCACCATATCAAAATTCACAAGGGATGCATGCTCTTCATCTCTATGCTTGGCATTATTAGAAATGTCCTCAATCTCATCAAACAAGCCAAACGTAGACACATAATCTTCATGTGGCACCATCTCATACGTACCAATGGGATATTGATAATCATCAAAGATCTCAATTTTTGCATTATCAAAAGAGGCATGAGACACCAAAGCATCATTTGTAGCATGAGTACTTTCATCACTATCTATAACCATGGGGAGCTCATCAAATAACCCATATGTAGAGACATAGTCTTCATTCACCTTAACATTATTCATAGAAAAGGACTCCAAATCAGAATTCAAGTCATCAAAATCAATACTTTCATCACCATGAGAAGTCTCCATGAGAGCATATGTATCATCCAAATCCACATGACAAGTATCCATCTCATCTGCAATTTCATCGTCCACACAATCACATGATGCTTCATTATCACGCTTGACTTCTTGGTCACAAAGACCTACCTCAAGCTTACACAATGCATACTCTGCCATAGGCTTACTCAAATGAGCTTCTTCATATTGGAAGTTCACATTCACAATTTTCATGACCTCATCCCTTTTGCATGTGCTATCGAAGACAATGCCTTCCTTATCCCATAGAGATGCATATTCATTAACATAACCTGCTTCTCCACTTGCAAGACCTTGGCTAAACTCCCAGAGAGAGTCCTTTGTCTTTTCCCAACTACCACATATGTCATACATAGCATCATCCATAACAAACTTTTGCAGTGCCTTCAAGAACTCAAAGTGCCTATATTGGCAAGCCAACAAGAAGAGCAAACCCTGCTTATAGTCATCTTTCTGTCCACAAGTATCAAATACATTATCACAAGCTTCCATGTACCTCTTCAAGTGATGAAAATCCTGCAAAATCATCTCCAAACCAAGATTACACAAGGCCTTGAGTTGATTCCCAAGTGGACTCCAACCTGACAATCAAGCAGCAAAACACTACTCTCCCCTCCTCCGTCGGGGCACCAGTTTATGTGAAGGATTGGGGGGCTGGCCTCTACAACACCTCAAACCAACACCAAGAAAAGAGGATGAAGAGTGTAGCTCTCTCAAGATAATATGGGCTGATCTTCCCTCACGAATTTTGACAGCCTCACTCACACGCAACCTCGACTAGCTTCCCTCTACACCGCTACAACTCCCACTATACTTGGATGCACCAAAGGAAGCAAGGGAACCAAGAAAACCAAGAGTAGCCACCCTCTGTGAGAGTAGCCGACTTCGGGGCAACAAGAGGATGAATGTGTGTAGGGTTTTCAATATCAACAATATGATGCATGTCTATGTTTGAATCAATGGTGCAACTGTGTTGTGGGAGCACTAAGAAAAGGAATACCTTGTTCCAAGAATCATCTGCAAAATGCAAAAGCGAAAGAAGAAGAGCAACCACTACAATAGATGGCAATTGGTTGTGCTAAATAGTCAAAATAACCCACTAAAATGACTTTCGATGTCGATCACGATTGCAGAAAACCTCCAAATAATGAGTCTTGCTCGATAATTAGGAGAAGCCATCAAAGAATGCAAAAAAGCTTCGATTGTTGGAAAATTCCTTCACTCCAAGTGCTTCCAATCTTCAAAAAATTGTCATTCAAATTAACTTGCCGGAGAATTAGCAGCACTTCCCAAAAAATTTGAAGAATTTGCAGGTTGCGTGATTAATGTATCACCTTGGCGGTCAGCACTTTGGAGATGGGAAGATTCCGAGGAGCTCGCAAGATTCAATTCGGAGGCCTTTGGGGTTCTCGGGGTGTGCATGCACCCCTAAACAATTAGAGTGGCCAAATTATTGACCTTGCTTAGCCTTGGGTGCTCACCAATAAAAAAAAGGAGGTCCAAACGCCAGCTCTGGTGATGAGCAGGATGCGTCGAAAAGAGAGAGAGAGAGAGAGAGAGAGAGAGAGAGAGAGAGAGAGAGAGAGAGAGAGAGAGAGAGAGAGAGAGAGAGAGAGAGAGAATCTGACATAGTTCTCAACAAGGTCGATTACCGAAACGAAAATTGCCCCTCTGGGTGGCGCAAATGCATAGAGAGAAATAGGCTACAATTTTGTGTAGGTCGACTCTCCTCCCCCTCCTCGCCCAAGGGACATTCCTCACGTGGCAAAGTCGATATGCTTTGCCATCCTTTGCATGATTTACATGCATGCAAGGACCACACCCCAAAAATAGCTATGATACCACTCTAAGGCCTAGGGCTATGAAGCCTAGCTCTCCACCTAGCCATATGCCTATATAGGCAACCCCCAAGCTAGCTTCGCACTGGCCCTTGGCCTTACAAAATGTTACAACTACCCATCGATCCTCCCTAGACCACACCTAGGCTAATTTCATGTACATGACAAATCACTCCAAAACATACAGTATGATGCCCTATGAGAAACCTTAATATTGCCATTTCACACTCATTTGCCCTTATGCAGGGCACCTTGATTCTTCACTTTGTTTGAGATGAAATATCAAATTATTGGACACAAATCAAAAGATTCACAAGAGAATTTCAAGATGGAAAAAATGTACTCAACACTATGTCAAGAATACAATTTCCTATTCAACTCTACATCTGTGCAATTGGGGTTGAGGCTACATGAAATCACCACCCACAACAGTTTTGAGTTGATCTTGGCTTTACTTCTAGATTGAAACTTTTATGGATGGAGTTTTGTTCATTTTAAGTGTGTCTTTTTCTTTGAATCATCTACATTTTTCTTGATCTTCCTACGAATCCTCACAATTAGAGGCCCTGAGTCGAAAAATTCATATCTCATAGGGATTGACAGTCTATGCTAGCCTTTGATCCTTTAAAAATAAAAACCCACGGTTTAGTGTACACAATGTTATCACAAATTAATAATCTATACCTTATTGACAAAATAAAGCATGAACAAATAAACATCATACTATTGACAAAAATTGCTCGTCACAAAGAAGGAGAAAATGACAAGCGGCACACATATAACGATAATATTGTTCTTAAATCCTTCAACACGTCACCCCTCAATGCATAATACTCAGATATTGTCAATGACTCAACTCTAATGCCATGAAACATATTATGCATTCAAGAAATACATTCACAACAACCTACAAACCAATTTACGAAGTTTCTTTCCGTTTAATCAGAAGGACCAATGGGGGTTATTATTTTATACGAAAATAACATGCACAAGTATTCCTTCTTCATAGTGTAAAAATTATCTCCGCAACATTCACATTCTCAAATAATTATAAAATGAGTGTCGTCTCTCTCTCTATTAACACCATTCATCATCACGACCATTATCATTATATGAAGCACTTGATAAAGTTCTAAACACATTTGATGAAACATAAACATTGTAATCATAGGAGACTTCAACATAGACATCAATACAAAAAATTCTCATAACATAATCAATACATGAGAATGAGGAGCTTGACATAGATAATTTATCAACCAACGACAATATATATGTCCACTTTAGATCACATTTGGATCACCAAAACAAAAGACAAACATTACCACAAATATAAACAAATTTACAATTGAAACAATAACTTCTTATTTGTCAAAATATTCCATAACATAGTTTTTTGTACCACGTGACAAGCCTTTTTAAAGTACACCTTCACTTCTTCAATTGTATGCATCTATTCATCTTGTTGCATTGCATTCGCCCAAAAGACAAAGCCATCTTATCCAAATACTAGCCATTTTCATTTTAATTAAAGATTCAAAAGAATGTTCTATATGAGCAGGCCGCTTGATTTTTTAATTCGAGATGCAAAAGAATGTTCTTTTCAAGCACAGACACAGCCGGCTTCAGCGTTGTCGTGGAGCTGGCCATGGCGGAGGAGCTTACGCAACTCTTCTTCTCCAGATTATCCACCCTCCATCATTCGTGTGTGCTTGCATTAGCTCGAGGATGCATTCTAGAAGTCTTAAACACTGAAGCAATGCTGTTGCATGCCCTTGAAAATTCAGGAAACAGAAGTGCTTGCAAACTCGTGAAACTCCTCTTTTCATGCATTTTGCGTGCCGATGTTGCGCTTCAAGGGATTTCTTATGGGTTGCATCTATGTACGACCCATCATCCGCGACACTCACGAGGGTAGGGAACAAGATTCTAATTCATCGATGGTGTCAAATGGAGGGACAAGTGCACCTTACAAGTTCTTGGATTTGACAAATACGGTCAAAGAAGCACAAGCTGTTGGCAAGGAAAGCAATGGAAAAAAGTTAGTAGAGGACAAGCAGGCTATCGTTCAAGGTGTTCCTGCCAGTGGCTCACAGTCTCACTCAAATTCACCGCCAAAGAAGGTACCAGCTAATGATAGGTACATGCTACATGCACACCCCAACATGAGACCAGGCAATGTACCGAAACACTTAGAAGGTGAGCAAGTGGCTGCTGGGTGGCCTCCCTGGCTTGCAAGAATTGCAGGAGATGCCTTGGTTGGATGGATTCCACGCAGAGCCGATGCATTCGAGAAACTAAGCAAAGTAAGATCTTTGATGAAACTTGGTAAAACCTGATGCTCTAAAACATGTCTTGGTATTCTATAATGGTATATGCTAAGTGGTTAGTGTGTCTTAGTAAGAGCCACGAAATGTGGAATCCAAGAAAAGAATACGCCAATACTGGTGAAAATTTACCTCTAGTGGAATTGTCAGCCTGCAATGTGATTTGTCACTTTCCTCGGCCCCATACTGGTTTTACAAGTGGGAAGTAATATTAGTTCTCATTCTTTGGGGATCACCTTGGTATGAAAACGTGCCCTTCTACTTGAAAGCACATAAAAATCCGTTGGAGCTCTTGCACCATTTAAACAAGTATTCAAGTGGAGTTGCCAAGAAATCACTGTCCAATTGTTGCTTTGTGGTGATCACATAAGTTATAACTCACAATGAGCTCTTTCTTTTCATATTATGAGAGTCCCTTACTCGTTAACCAGTTACACCAAGCAAGGGCCAATGTTATTAAGGTCTGTCTTGATGCCTGTGACATGATACTCACCCCACTTTGCTATCCTCATCAATATCCTTAGTAACAAAGTTGGAAAAAGATCTTTATGTGATTTCAAATGACTCTCAACGGGAGAAAACTCTAGACAATGCTTCGACTTCTTTGCCTTGGCCTAATACTGCTACGTACATGGAACAAGAGATGAGTAGATATGTCCATGAGCCGATCCAAGTTAATCCGGAGTGTTTACCATGTTGCAGAATTGCTTCAAGTACTTGTTGGTACAAATCGTGGCATAATCCTTTGTTACCGTGACATACATTTGTGGAGCTCACAAGGACAACCATATTGCCCAATATAGAAGGTTGGAATTTTTGCATGGGAGGATATGACTACTAATCAATTATAATTCACAGTGTGATTTCCATGTGGCTGTGCTCGGATTTGGGTCTCCTCTCTCAGCTCTGCTCGGCTTCTCCTTCTGCTCCCCGTGCTGTGGCTTATGCCACATGAGCAATTTGTCACACTAGGATGATCTCTATGCTTTCCATGGATCTATCTCTATAACCAAGCTCACAAAGCTTGGTTATTGTGATTTCAATGTGGCTGCGCTCAGATTTGGGTCTCCTCTCTCAGCTCTACTCGGCTTCTCCTTTTGCTCCCCGTGCTGTGGCTTATGCAACACACTAGGATGATCTCTATACTTGCCATGGATCTATCTCTATAACCAAGCTCACAAAAAGAATTGGACGTGCTTACTATTTTAGAGAATTACAAAACTATGAGAAGATTGAGGAACTCTCTTGGATTCCTTTACCTTTCAAGCATCATTTTGGAGGGTGAGCAAAGGGCTTGATAGATCCTTGGGGTCAATTAAAAAATATTAGACAGAACATCTCAAAGGGTCCCTTAAGGGCCTCTACTCTATAGCTTATTTCCACATACTGGCATATTGATAGATACCACAAACGCATTTACAAACACACCAGTTCACCGTTCAATCACACCAGTAGCATGACCGTAGACCATTTTATGGATAGAATCTGGCTCAAGCCCTTCCCCAAATTTGGAACTTTCCACCTTGTGACTTTTTTCCCATGATCCATCCCCTGCTAACTCACTATATCTCATGCGAATTGAAGGTGAAATGTTAAATGTAGTAGGCACTTAGCAAGAGTTCGTCCATTTCATGTACAACGAATTAGGGTGGCCAAACAAGGAAGTCTTCATGTGGCTTGAGGACAAGTATGAAATATTTACCTTGTGTTCTTCTTGAGCATTATTGGTCTAGAGGGTTTGGTTTGTACACAAGTCACAGGACAGAGGCAGCTATAATGATGGGGCAGGATGGCTGTATTCATTCTAAATTTACGTGTTGCAGATTGTCTTTTGCTTGTTGACAGTCCTATTTGACCATTGCTTGTCTCTTTTCAGGTTGGACAAGGAACTTACAGTAATGTCTATAAAGCCCGCGATTTGGATAGTGGGAAGGTTGTAGCTATGAAAAAAGTAAAGTTTGATAATCTGGAGCCAGAAAGTGTGCGCTTTATGCTAAGAGAAATCAAGATTTTGAGGCGGCTTGACCACCCAAACATCATCAAACTAGAGGGACTAGTTACATCAAGGATGTCGTGCAGCCTCTACCTTGTGTTTGAGTATATGGACCATGACCTCACTGGGCTTGTTTCTTGTCAAGAAACTCCTTTCACTGAAGCACAGGTAACGTACATTCTCTGTATTTTTATGTCTTGTCTTTACAAGATGTTCCTGTTGACCAACCATTTCGGTCGTTTGAATACATAAATACTCAAAGGAGCACTAGGAGTAGCTCATAGAGGTCGGTGAAGGTGACACACCTTACTAGATATTATTCATCAGGTTAAGGCAAGGCTTTATGCTCTCCAAGGTAGACAATGACAAAGGTTTGTGCTTAACAAGAGAATGCGATTTCTCTTTACAATGTAATGAACTCTGTTTAGAGTTACTAACGAAGCAAGTGCATTTAGCTGAAGAGGTAGGGCAGAAAATCCATTCAAGTACTGGTAAAAATTGTCGAGTAGCAGGAAATTCTTTTTTATTCTTTTGGTTGGGGGGAGGGGGGGGTGGTGTGAGGGGTGGCCCTGCAAATTAAATGGTTCAATTAATGTTGGAACAGGCAAGTACTGCATATGAGTATCTGGGGCTAATATTACTGGCAAATGTGATAAGTTTCAGGTGATGCCTTTCGTAGCATTTTTGCATTTGACAGGACTAGGGGATCAATGTAGATTTTAATGGTTCTAATCATTTTACTTAATTGATAAGTGTGCATTGAGCTGAGTACTCATGTTTGTCCACAGATCAAATGTTTCTTCAAACAGTTGTTGCTGGGCCTTGATCATTGTCACAAGAGTCGTGTCTTGCATCGTGATATCAAGGGTTCAAATTTATTGCTGGATGATAAAGGGAACTTGAAGATAGCAGATTTTGGATTAGCATCATTCTTTGATCCTGATCAAACTCAGGCAATGACAAGTCGGGTGGTGACTCTATGGTATCGCCCTCCGGAACTTCTACTGGGTGCAACAGTATATGGTGCCGCTATTGACATATGGAGTGCTGGTTGTATACTGGCAGAACTTTTTGCTGGCCAGCCTATAATGCCCGGAAGAACAGAGGTATCTTTCAAGTAGAAAGAAAATCATGGATTTTTAAAACCCGTCGATTTAGTTTGCAACAATGCATTCTGCAAGATAAAGACAATAAACAAATGCTCCACAACCAAAAATGTTTGGAGGATTGCCTGGAGATAGGGCAACAAGGAAAAAATATTTGAAGCAGTGTTGAGGTGGCAGACTTTGACTTTCAGTCTTGAAACTTTGCAAAATGAAAACCGACACATGTAGCACAACTATTGTATTTCTTATAATTTTGAGCGAAGTTCATCTCCTAAAAAAAGAAACACATCTTGGTGTCTACGGTGACTTTCAAAACTGAAATTTTTTGCCTAGTCATCTATGAAGGTCACTTTTTAGTATTCAAAGGTGATAATCACCTTTGTGAGAGCCACAGGATCATGAAGTGATGCTTTATGTGGGAAAAGTGTGGACTTCATCCTTCACTCTTCTGAAGTAGTACTGCATTCTTATGCAACTTAAAACCTGCTGTTGCTATTGTTGGGTTAGAGAGCCAGTGGCTGGTCCCCATCGATGACTAACCCTACACTAGCTAACTCACTTATCTCCTTTATACATATAAGCGATAAGGAACCCAAACATCTCCTTGGAAGTGTGGTTCCACCCCCAAACTCTCCCCCTCGTTTCTCCTCTCCCCTTTGTCAGGCCTAGGGTAAGACGGGCTAGGGCCAAGGGCGAGGATACTTGCGGTACAGGAGCGCCTATATTTAGGAGGACAAGGGTGGAGAGTTGCATGTGCTAGCCCCTAGAGTCTCACATTGGTATTAGAGCTTAGGGGAGAAGAACAGGGAGAGCATGGAGATATGGCGCATCTCAGGCAGGGAGGCATGGGTCTCTTCTTTCATTGCGTAGTGCGACGAAAGAAGAGGGCTTTTATATCTCAATTAGAGCGGGATCTGTATCTGCTATTTATGAGTCAGGACTCAGGCAAGGGATGGAGGCTATTTCAAGAGCATTCACTACCACCACCCATCACCTCCACAGAGACATGGGGGGAATATGCCACATCTCTCTACACAGCATCAAGGCAGCCACCTTTGCCGGACCCATCAGAGACATGCTTAGAGACATGTACTTTCTTTACTGCCGAGAGGGTAAGGAAAGCCATTGACAAGATGAAGACAGGGAGAGCACATGATCATGATGGTCTGGTAGCAGAGCATTTCATCCATGCCAGAGATATGCTTGCAGAGCTTCTCACTATGATGTTTAATCGAGCCATGTATGAGGGTTTTCCTGAGACTTCGAGTATGTCCACGATTGTGCCTATCTTCAAGTCTGTAGATCCATGATTCCTGGGAATTATCTCACAATCATGGTTGGTTACACATTGGCTAGGCTGTGCGCATCTATTCTTGAGCAGGAGCTGAGTAGCTGGGCAGAGAGAGAGGGCATACAAGCATTAGGCCATATACAGTGCCGGCTTGTGGCTGATGCCATAGACATTATGCTTGTAGTTGAACTTGGTTTTATGATTTATCATTGAGGCTTGAGTCATTTGAGTTTTATGTCCAATATGTTCATTTTCAGCATTGTAATATAAATTTGTTTGAGTCTATGGGTTTTTCAATAAATATGGGTTTTTTACAAATGGTACGTACCTATTATCTACATGAAAGGGGGATGAGTACGATAGTATGTTCCGTATGTACCTAAAACATGTCGTACACTACGTACCCTTCCACCTTGGCCCATTTTACTATGAGATACGAGGGTGCTTTTACTGCCTGTTGAGAGAGGGCTTTGGACCATTCTCTAGAGTCATGGGGTATGAGGATCAAAGATGTTTGGGACTGTTTTTGCTCGAGCTGCACAGACACAAAGAGAGCCTGATGAGAGGAGAGGCTAGCTCTCAGAGACGGATCACAGACTTCTTTAGAGCGGACACTGGGCAGCCGAAGGTGCAACTACCACAACAGAGCTCACGTTCTCCTTATGCCAGAGGCACGCTAATCGATCGAGAAACCGAGCTTGGGAGATCCAGACGCCCACGACTGCGGAGGACTACACAACACCGTCGGAGACTGCATTTGAAGATTCGGGTAATGGGCCACTTTGGCCCGACATGCACGCCGCCCGGTCATACTACTGGCCATAGAGGAGATTGATAAGATCGGCCAGCGACCGATGATGGGTCTCTATAGCTCTTTTGAGGATTGTACACCCTGCTTATCTTGTACCACACACATTCCCACATTGTGTTACATTAGCCCTCATTCACACCCCCCCCCCCCCCCCCCCCCCCCCCCCCTTTCCCGCTCATATCCTCCATTCCAATACCTTTTCTTTTTATTTTTGGTACTCATTGTATTAGATTCACCGCGTTGTAACTTTTTGGTCTCATAGGTCATTTTGGCCTTTTGAAGACGTTAATATAACATTTCATCTCTCTCTCTCTCTCTCTCTCTCTCTCTCTCTCTCTCTCTCTCTCTCTCTCTCGCGCGCGTGCGCGTCTCCTCTTCCCTCATAGATTCATCGTTTTGTAACAGATTGGTCTCATAGGTCATTTTGGCCTTTTGAAGACGTTAATATAACATTTCATTTCATTTCCCTCTCTCTCTCTCTCTCTCTCTCTCTCTCTCTCTCTCTCAAAGATGGCATGGACTGTATCTACTTGAGTTACACAAGCATAGAGACACTTTACTGAGGAGAGCCGGAGAGAGACAGTCCGAGAGACAGATTACATATTTCTTTACACTAGATATTGGGCACCCAGAGGAGCAGCCAGAGGAGCAACCACCATTGCAGAGCTTTGCCCGCACCCATACTACCACTACTGGCATTCTCATAGACCGTGCATTGGAGGTAGGGAGATCTAGAAGACCGCGATTGAGGAGAGGAGCTACACAGTATAGACGGAGACTACAGCAGAGGATTCGAGCCATACTTTCTCGACGGCCATAGTGCGGACGAGGATGGATCTCTACCATATCTATCTTTCCCCCCCCCTTCTCTCATTGGACTACACAATGTACTGGGCACCTTGTATTAGCTGGCACATCTATACAGTCCCAATTTGTAGTAGTTGTATTTTGTTTCAGTTCTTTTTGATTTCGGACATGGTATCAGATTCACTATGTTGTAACAGCTTGGTTTCATAGGTCATTTTGGCCTTTTGAAGACGTTAATATATCATTTCATTTCTCTCTCTCTCTCTCTCTCTACAGTTAGCCATGCAGAGAGATACAGCATGTTGGTATGGGTAGATGACATCATGGTTCAGTATAGACAGATTGCCCCCCCTTCCAGTACTCACTGGATGCACCCTCCCTGACTCTTACATAGTCCGAGATCACCAGGCTCATCTGCCAGGACCTGACTCTGCTAGACACCAGGAGGACACGGATACAGCCAGCACAAGAGCTGGGCACGAAGATGGCTTTCTATAGAGAGTATCTTCTCCAGCTTACGGCGGACGGTTTTGTGACGAGGCCCAGATCCATGGACACCCACTTGTCTCATGGGATACAGTGTGCTATTGGCCAGATACACACATCTTCACACCAGCTGCGGATCGAGACTGGGAGATACAACGGAGTACCAGCAGAGGCCTGGACATGCCCCCTGTGTGACATGGAGACTGAGACAGAGTTACACTACACATGCCACTGCTCCCTCTACTACGAGATACGAGGCCGCTTCCATTGCTTGTTTAGAGAGGGCTTTGGACCACTCTCCAAATTCATGAGGTGCGAGGATCAGAGATGCTTGGGTTTGTTTCTGCTCGAACTGCGCAGACACAGAGAGAGCCTGATGAGAGGAGAGGCCAGCCAATCTCAGAGACACATCACAGACTTCTCTAGAGCAGATACTGGACACCCGGAGGAGCTACTACCACAACAGATCTTGTTGCCTCACACCAGAGGCACACTGATCGACTGAGCGACTGAGTTGGGGAGATCCAAACGCCCACGACTGCGGAGGACTACACAGCATCGACGGAGGCTACATTAGAGGATTCGGATCACTTTGGCCCAACATGCACGATGCCCGGTCAGATTGCTGACCTTGGAGGAGACTGATGAGATCCGCCAGTGACCAATGATGGATCTCTTGTGACTTGTGATTTAGCTATCCCGGCTAGCTGCTTAGTTCACACCTACCAGCTTAGGATTTCATAATATTTATATTTTATCATTTTGTCATTTCATTTTGTTACTCTGACTTTGTATCAGATCCACCACATTGTAAGGCTCTAGTCTCAAGGTCATTTTGGCCTTTTGAAGACGTTAATATAACATTTCATTTCATTTCTCTCTCTCTCTCTCTCTCTCACAAAGCAAGCAGGCCCTAGATTAGGGTTCGCGCAGGTAAAACAGGCCCGAAATTAGGGTTTGCGCAGGTAAAATAGGCCCGAAATTAGGGTTCGCGCAGGTGAATTCCTTGTGTATTCCCTGCTCGGTTTGCAGCCTCTCTCTCTCAGCGAGCCAGCGTAGAAGCCCAAAGTTGATGGCCATCCACTCCTTGGCCAGCGTTGGGCAGCCAGCATCCCATCGTTGGGGAGTTTGCACTTCTACCTGCGCTGGAGTCTCAATACCCTCATTGTAGAGTTTTCCATGATTCCTGCGTTGATAGCAGTACTCCCTAACGTTGAGTTTCAATAACTCTGGCCTCAGGAGCAGTACTTACACCAGCAAGGCAGTACCTTCAGCCCAGCGTTTTAGGCATCAGCCCGTGTTGGGAAAGCAGCATCTTTCAACATTCAGCACGCAGCCATTCAGCCATTGATCATTCAGTCCAGTAGTACCCGCATGCAACAGCGGCACCCGCAGGACCCAGCATCAGCATCATTATTCAACCAAGCATCTGGAATTTACAAGGAATTTGAAAACTGCAGAACTCACAGAAATTGCAAAATTGACACGGGTAGAAAGCAAAATGTATGCCATGAAGGCTTAATGTGGAAACACATGTATGCATAATGCGGTGCGTGTAGGGTGGTCTCTCCTCTCTCTTAGAAAGTGAAACAAATAAGGCAAGAAAGATGGCGGCGCACTACATGGTCACAAGCAAGAGGATGACAGCCATTGAAAGGGAGTTGAAAGAATGGATAGCTCACATGGATGAGTGGAAGAAAGAGAAAAACTTAATTCTTGAATGGAAAAAGAGGGAGGAACAGGCGAGGGAACTAGAGCGCAAGGAGTTCTGAGATGAAATTCAAGCTGTAAAAGGTAGCATCTCAGCCCTTCAGAAGGAACTCGATGAAACCAAAGAGGGAGGACGCCTTGAAGATGGAGAAATTCAGCCATCAATGATAGATGAGCTAAATAGTATACGAGCACAAGTCAAAGAAATAAAGGAGGAAGGAGAAAAGAAGACCTCATGGGTGGAGGTTCTCTCCAAAACGCAAAAGAAGATGGAAGAGGCTGAAAAGTGGATTGAAGTTGTCAAGAAGGGAAAGGGCAAGGACATTCCGACTACACCCGACATCATCAACAAGACACTAGAAGAGGAACAACGAAGAAGGGTACGCGCTCTACACGTGAGAGTGACCGGCCTAAAAGATTCAGATAAGGTGGACCAAGAGGTGAAGAGCCTCATGTCAATGATATGGGTGGAGAAGCCCTCGCACACACAAGCTTGGAGAGTGGGCAAGAAGAGTGAAGGTACTGGGGAGAGTTAAAAAGAACGGGCTCTCATTTTGCGCTTTCCCTCCATGGAAGAAAAGAAAGACTTTTTAAAGAAGAGGCCAACCCTCAAGAAAACATGTATCTTTTTAGGAGATGATCTTACGCCTTCATAACTTGCACATATGAGAGAGGTCATGCCGGAGATTATAGCAGCAAGGGAGAAGGGAAAGTTAGTCTTCTATAGAAATGGACGAGTAGTGATTACAGAGCACCGCTCTACATGACGGTGCGAGACCTATGGGACCACTCTCAGGATGGCGGTTTGGAACTGTAATGGTTTGTATAGACTTGATGTGGGGGCCTTTGAGGACAGCTTCAGAGACAGAGACATTGTTTTCTACTCAGAGACTCATCAGGCTCTAGGCAATTGATGCCGCATATATTAGGATACAGATGGGAGACAGCTTGCCGGACAGGCACTAGATCTGCGCATGGGACTAGAGGATCAGGAGGTGTAGCAGTTCTTTTCAGAGAGGAGCTCCAACCACTACTGCACATAGTTCGGAGAGATGATCAGGCCAGATACTTGTGGGTGAGGCTGAGGGCAGAGACTGGACGTTTCTTGTACATCGCCATATGCTATTTTCCTCCCAGCACTTCAGTATATGCTTCACCTAGAGGACAGTCTCCTTACTCTATACTTGATGATGATATCTGGGAGTTCTCCAGGGATGGAGACATCATACTTTTGGGGGATTTCAATGCCCGTACAGGTAGCTCACAGACGGTCTTCTATGACACCTCAGAGGAGATGCTCAGAGAGCTAGAGCCAGAGGAGATGGGGCTTGAGAGATGCTCACACGACAGAGGGCATACAGAGTATGTGAGATACCTGAGGGAGATGACGACTACTCACAGTTTAGCCATACTGAATGGCTTACCGACTTTCCCATCGTCTACAGGTTTTACTTGTTTTCCACACAGACATGGGTCCAGTACTGTAGACTATGTTCTGACACATCCTCACATTCAGGATTTCGCAGTGGGGCCCAGGCCTGCTGGGATAGCAATAGATCATGCACTTTTGACATTATCAGTCTCCTTTGAGTACAATACATCTCAGGCCTCACGGGGTGGTAGACATCCACACTATACTTTTACACCAGAGACTGACTGAGTCTATGCAGAGGAGATACGTAGGATTTTATGCACATCAGAGCCAATATACATAGTGGAGGAGATCACATCTATGCTGATAGTGACATTGCATGGGGCATGGACAGAGGCATACCCACACACTTAGCTTGGTCAGAGACGTCGTTCTGGGCACATGCCTCAGAACAGCTGGTATGATGAGGAGTGTCGACAGAGGAGAGCTCAGATACAGCGGGAGCTTGCATTGGGAGTGATCACCTATAGACAGTCTCGTATTGCTACACGACGACTAGTGCGACGGAAGAAGCGAGCTTTCTTGGTCCAGATGGAGCAAGTTTTATATCAGCTCTTCCTTAGTAGAGATTCAGGAGAGGCTTGGTGTTTATTCCATGAGCAGTCCCCCCCACCATTGATTACTTCTACAGAGATATGGGGGCAGTATGCAGCATCTTTATACACTGTACCTGTACAGCCACCACTACCAGATCCACCACAGCCATGTCCGGCAACGAGCACCTTCTTTACCACTGAGATGGTAAAGGAGGCCATTGACAGGATGAAGACCAGACGGGCACAGGATCATGAGGGTTTGGTAGCAGAGCACATTATACATGCTGGGGATTTGTTGGCAGAGATGCTTGCACGGTTATTCAACCGTGTCATGTGTGAGAGCTTTCCTGAGTCTTGGAGATTATCTACTATTGTATCTATCTTCAAGACAGGAGACCCCACAGTGCCAGGGAATTACCGTACTATCATGGTAGGACACACATTGGCACGGTTGTATGCATCCATCCTTGAGCACAGGCTGAGCAGTTGGGTAGAGATTATGGGCATACGGGCACCTGGCAGGCTGGTTTCAGGAGGGGTTTCTCCACACTAGATCATGTCTTTACACTCAGAGCTATCATTGAGGAGGGTCGAGCACATGGTAGACGGATATATTGCAGCTTTGTGGACTTCCACAAAGCTTTTGACACAGTACCGAGGGCCAGATTGATGCGTCGACTTATGGAATTGGGGGTACCCACAGAGCTGATACGGGGGATTATGGCATTGTACAGCTCAGTGATGGGTCATGTACGCACATCAGAGGGGATATCTGACATAGTTCACTCCACTATCAGAGTGAAACAGGGATGCCCATTGTCCTCTACTTTATTTGGTATGTATGTTGATGAGGTCTCTGATTATATTGACAGAGGAAGAGATAGAGGTGCTCAGCTTGCGGGGACATGGATCCCTCTTTTATTGTATGCTGACGATATCGTGTTGATATCAGAATCACCAGAGGGTATGCAGAGACATTTGGACGCATTGCATAGTTTTGCAGGGGATAGTGGATTGTCTGTCAACCTTGGTAAAACCAAGGTCATGGTATTTAATACCACGCCATAGTGGGTTAGGAGATCAACACCTACATTCACATATGGGCAAGACAGTATGGAGTACACTGATGCATACACATATCTTGGGGTGGTCTTTAGTGGACCGAGGTTCACACTGAAAGTGGCAGCAGACACTAGATTGACTCGTGCCTATGCAGCCCTAGGCGGTTTAGAGAGGATTTGTTCGCAGGTTCAGTTCCAGGAACCTCGAACAACCTCGAACAAAGCTCTGGCTTTTCGACACTTTGGTCGCTTCAGTTATGCACTACGGGGTTCAGGTTTGGGGACCTTCTGTTGACAGTGCTGGATGGAGTAATATGGAGAGACCCTTGATATCTATGATTTCTAGGTTGATTGGAGCCAAGGCCTCAATTCCACATGACATCATACGTGCGGAGCTGGCTGCCCCACCTATGGAGGTTGAGGCACTCACTAGATCAATATCATTTGTACACAGCTTATGGGACACCACCAGGGACAGGTATGCTAGGCTTGCTCTTGAGTCATCCAGACAGCTGGCATTACAGGGAGATACATCATGTTGGTATGCACAGATGAGCTCATGGTTTCAGAGGCATGGTTTCAGCATGGACAAGCTGCCCCCTTTCCAGTATTCTCTTGATGCACCATCTTTGGCTCTTACACGGATGGAGACTACTAGACTCATTCGGCAGGATCTTATCCAGCTTGATAGCAAGAGGACATGGATAGAGCCATCACGGGAGTTGGGTACGAATAGGGCTTTCTATAGAGAGCATCTTCTCCAACTCACGACAGACGGATTTGTCACACGGCCCAGCTACATGGACACACATCTATCTCATGGGTTACGATGTGCCATAGGCCAGATTCGCACATGTTCACACCAGCTTGGGATTGAGACAGGTAGATTCAGAGGCATACCAGCAGACAGTAGGATATGTCAGTTATGCCATGCAGAGCCAGAGACAGAGTTTCACTACATATGTCATTGCACAGTCTACTATGAGATACGGGGACGCTTTCATTGTTTATTCAGAGATGGTTTTGACTCGTTAGATAGAGTCATGAGATATCTGGATCAAAGATGTCTCGGATTATTTCTACTTGAGATACAGAGACATAGAGACGCTCTATTGAGAGGGCAAAGACAGAGACAGCCCCAGAGACGCATCTCATATTTCTTCAGTCTGAGTACCACAGAGCCAGAGGGGACACCACCATCACAGAGCTCGGTTCCCACCCATACACACACCAACGGTACTCTCATTGACCGAGCTATAGAGTTGGGGAGATCGAGACGACCGCGACTGAGGAGGGGAGCCACGCAGCACCGACGGAGATTGCGACAGAGGATCCATAGGATTCTAGCACGACACCCAGAGTGTCGATCAGGATAAGCCTCATGCTACTGCATATTATATCATGGTGACACTTATCCCCATTCCGTACCATTGTGGCATGATACCATAGGAGTCGGTAGCACTCCTAGATCAGTTCTTTGTTTGTAGTTTTCTTTGTTTGTATCCAGACTTGGTACTAGACTCATCATTGTAATCAGTTGGCCTCATAGGTCATTTTGGCCTTTTGTAGACGTTAATATATCATTTCATTTCATTTCTCTCTCTCTCTCTCTCTCTCTCTCTCTCTCTCTCTAATATATCATTTCATTTCATTTCTCTCTCTTGTGATTCAGCCATCCCAACAAGCCACCCAAATTTTCCCGCTTAGTCTTATGCTTGGCTCACATCGACCAACTTAGGCCCCCATAGTAGATATCTTTGTTTTGTACTGTTATTAGGCTATTTTGTTACTCTGACTTTGTATCAGATCCACCACTTTGTAACTTTCGGGTCTCATAGGTCATTATGGCCTTTTGAAGACGTTAATATAACATTTCATTTCATTTCTCTCTCTCTCTCTCTCTCTCTCTCTCTCTCTCTCTCTCTCTCTCTCTCTCTCTCTCTCTCTCTCTCTCTCTCTCTCTCTCTCTCTCTCTCTCTCTCTCTCTGTGTGTGGCTCGTCCAGAAAACGGCCCGAGATCACGTCTTGCTTGACGCGCGCGGGAGCCTTGGTGGCACTGCGCGGAGTTGAAGTTTAGTTGAGTGCGGAAGCGTCTTTATGTTCAAGTTAAGCAAACGAAGCTATTCGGGCCTTGAGCGCGTATCTAAGAGGTCCCTCTGGAACTCTCTTAGGCCACTTCGAGCTATCTTGCAAAATTGCCGAAATGGGCCCCGGACCGCCTCGGGTCGGGGTGGGCTGAACCTGCCAGCAGTCCGTCGGTTGAGAACGAGGAGCGCCACGGGCGCGCGTTCATGAATGTGCATGGCTGATCTCGAAGAGGAAGTCGAGGTCTCCGCATGGAGTACCTAAACGTCCAAATCGGACATACTGTCCGCGCGTAGCGCCAAACCGACGCTCGCCGAAAAGAACCGACTACGAATCTGCTGCAGCCTTCGTCTGCGAACGAGGAGCGCCACGGGCGCGCGTTCGTGAATGTGCATAGATGAGCTTGTAGAGGAAGTCAAGACCTCCGTGTGGAGTACTTGAACGTCCAAAACAGATCACCTGTCCGCATGAGGCACCTTGCCGACGCTCGCCGAAGAGACCCGCCGACTACGAGCCGACGGCCCCGAAACTGGGTCATGGAGTCCCCGTGCGTGGCGGACTCCCCCGATTACCTCCACGTGATGAAGTGGAGGGGGACACTCCCGTTACCGGGCGCTCTCAAACCCCCATACGCGTCCGTAGTACCTAACCGGGCCATGTGTGAGGGCCTACCGGACACTTGGAGCCTATCTACGATCGTACCTATCTTCAAATCAGGAGACCCCATGGAGCCTAGGAATTATCGCACTACTATGATTGGGCACACACTGGCACGGTTGTATGCATCCATTCTTGAGCAACAGCTGAGTAGATGAGCAGAGAGGGAAGGAATACGTGCAACTGGGCAGGCAGGATTCAGGAGAGGCTTCTCCACTCTTGACCATATCCTAACACTCAAGGCCATCATCGAGGAAGGCAGATCTCATAGGAGACGGATTTATTGTAGCTTTGTGGACTTCCGCAAAGCTTTCGACACGATACCCAGAGCTAGACTGATGCGCAGATTACAGGAAATGGGAGTACCCACAGAACTCATTTGGGGAATCATGGCATTGTACAGATCAGTAGTAGGGCATGTACGCACCCCGGAGGGACTTTCTACACCGGTTCACTCCACTATTGAGGTGAAGCAGGGCTGCCCGCTCTCTCCTACCCTTTTCAGTATGTATGTGGATGAGGTTTTTGACTACATTGACAGCGATGGGGATAAAGGTGCTCAGTTGGCAGAGACATGGATTCCACTTTTGTTATATGCTGATGACATAGTGTTGATCTCCGAATCCCCAGAGGGAATGCAACGTCAATTGGATGCTTTGCACACGTTTACACACGAAAGTGGTTTGTCTGTCAACCTGGGTAAAACGAAGGTTATGGTGTTTAACACCACCCCACAGTGGATCAGGAGGTCAGCACCTACATTCATATACGGCCAGGAGACTGTGGAGTACATAGACGCTTACACTTACCTTGGAGTGGTTTTTAGTGGACCTACATTCTCACTCAGAAGAGCAGCAGAGACCAGACTTACTAGAGCCCACGCAGCATTGGGTAGATTGGAGAGGATGTGTTCGCAGGTTCAGTTTCAGGATCCCCGGACGAAGCTCTGGCTCTTTGACACCTTGGTGGCTTCAACACTGCTCTATGGAACAGAGATATGGGGACCTTCACTGGATCACCACGGGAGGCCGGGTCGCTCAGACGGATGGGGGAACATGGAGAAACCTCTCGTCTCTATGATCTCGCGGCTCATTAGAGCCAAGGCATCAGTACCACGTGCCATTATCCGAGCAGAGCTAGCGGCCCCCCCACTTGTGGTGGAGGCGCTCACCAGATCGGTCTCCTTCATAAACCGCACATGGGAACTTCCTAGAGACAGATATGCTCGCATAGCACTTGAATCCTCTCGACAGTTAGCCATACAAGGAGATACAACATGCTGGTATGGGCAGATGACATCATGGTTTCGGGCACATGGGTTCAGCACAGACAAGCTGCCACCATTCCATTACTCACTGGATGCACCATCTCTCACTCTTACACAGTCAGAGATCACCAAGCTCATCCGCCAAGACCTAACCCAGCTGGACACCAAGACATGGATACAACCAACACAGGAGTTGGGCACGAAGATGGCTTTCTACAGAGACCACCTTCTCCAGCTTACGAAAGATGGTTTTGTGGCGAGACCCAGATACATGGATACCCACTTGTCTCATGGGATACGATGTGCTATTGGCCAGTTATGCACATCTTCTCACCAGTTGCGGATTGAGACTGGGAGGTACAACGGAGTACCAGCAGAGGACAGGACATGCCCCTTGTGTAACACGGTGTGAGCGGGATGGAAACACACACAACGCCTCTATAATGAACCGACACACACTCTTTGGATGATGCACACACATTATGGGGCACCACTCGGCTTACACAACCAGCCTGGCCGAGACAGGAAACACACAGACGGAGTGAGAAGAGAGAGATTTCCCACTTGCCCACTCAACACTCACGCATACACACTCACACACACACTCTCAATTCAGCTCAAATTGCTTTTGTTTAGACTCAATGAAGCTCAGCCCAACACCAATGGGGAAAATAGTTTACACAGTATTGAGGAAATACACCAGATACAACCACAAAGTTAAGCAGAGGCTTCACTCACCGGAGAAGATTACACAGAAAAACAGCAGAAAATCTGTGAGGAATTTGGCAAAATGGACAGCACCATTGCGTCCGGAACACCCAAAAACCCCACCCTACAATGTCACAGTGCTCAAATTCGACCTTGGATGAGCAGTTTAGGGCCAAAAAATGCTCCAAAAACAGCAAAAAACACACTTGCGGCTGTTCCTCCTCTCTTCTCCACGTTTTTTTCTGCTCTTCTCTCAGTTTTTTCAGTTCCCACACTTAGCTTTATTAGTTGGGCACCCGTGGCCTTTTAGATGACCTCAAACGGACCCCGAACAGGCCAAAAACTGACCTCGCAGTGCATAGTTGTCACCTTTTTGCATCATCCGCACACCTGGTACTCAGTTTTTCCAAATAATGCACCCCGCAACCACGTGAAGTGGCCCCAAACAGTGGTCCTCATGATGACCTTTTTGCATAAGTATCACAAGAAAACACCCACGTCGTGTCCATAGTTCTCCGCGTGCAAGTATTGACCCCGTTTGACCTCCTGACGCCACTCGATGCCATCTGACGCACCTGCTTACCTCATGTCGTCGCCCGCGGATAGCTTCCTCGAGAAGTTTTACGCGCTACCAACTCCTCCTTATTGTAGAAAAAACACAGTGGTACTGGTAATAGTGAAAATCGATGCACTATGTACACCCTGTCCTACCTGTACACATGTGGGCCCTACGTAACCACCTGGCTCTGAAAAATGGGCAATTCTTTATTTGATGCACCATGCATGTATATGTACATATGCGCAATCCCTTGCTCCAAAAAACTCCTGACATAATTTGCCTATCCCCTAGCCTGCTAGATCATTCATGATCAGCAGCAGCAAAGAGAGATATGAGACTCGCCGCATCACAGGTCTCCTCATCCCTCACCAACACTGCTTGATCCACAGACAGCTCATCTTGCTCCACCATCATCAATCTAGCATGATACAATTTAAGACGCAATCCATTTACCCTTGACTTATCTAGAACACCATCCAGGTTAGCTAGCTGATATGTGCCATTTGGAAAACACTCCACTACCTTGAAAGGGCCTTCCCACTTAATTTGAAACTTCTTTTAGAAGGTGTTGTCCAGCTTACTGTTGTAGCGCAAAACCAAGTCATGCTTCTTGATACCCTTACTTTTGACCTTTTCATTTATCTTTGCCAAAGCCCTATCTTGCATCTGCCCATAATGTTCCAATGCACTCATCCTATCCAGTTGAACCTCTTGTAGCTGTAAGAGCCTCTCTTCGAATGCATCACTAGGCGGCCCAAGCAACTTCTCTAACATCTTGACCGTAGGCAACTCTACTTCCACAGGCAATAGTGCTTCTTTTCCATACACCAAATGAAATGGAGTAAACCCTGTACCTGTCTTCACCGAAGTACGGTAAGCCCATAATGCACTACGCAATTCCAAATCCCAATTCTTTCCTTGGTGCTCTGTCACTTTCGAAAGAATCTGTACCAACTCACCATTGAATCTTTCATTTAAGCCATTACACTGTGGGTAATAAGGAGTGGTATACTGGTGCCTAATCTTCATCTTTGCACATAAAAAATCTAGCAGTTTAGCTCTAAAGCCAGGCCCCTTATCTGAAAGTAGCTCTAATGGCACCCCAAACTTGCAACATATTTCATCATACACAAATTTTGCCACATCCTTTGCAGTGATCTGTTTTACTGCTATAGCCTCTGCCCATCTAGAGAGATAGTCCACTGCTGTCAAAATATAGCTTTTGCCCCTGCTTGTGATAGGTAACGGGCCTATTACATCAATCCCCCACTTTTCAAACACATCAAACGCCAGAATGGTTTTTCGTAGCTCTGGCTTCAACACTCTCTTCCCAAATGCTTGACACCTATTGCAAGACCTACACCAATGGTGAACATCCTTGTGCAAACTAGGCCATACATACCCCTCTTGCAAAATCTTATGCAAGGTGATCTTTAGAGCAAAATGTCCACCACATGCGCCTTCATGATTCTCTTCCAACACTCTATAAAGCTCCTCCTGCCAAGGTACACGTCTCAACACGAGATCAGCCCCTTTCATGTATAAGACATCACCAATCAATTTGTACCTGTATGCTCTACGCACAAAGCCATACTTCTTAGACTTCTGAATCTCCTTTGGAATGATTCCTGCTAGCAAAAACTCCTCTTCTTGAGCCAAACTTTCCCGGCCATGATAAAGAGGTAAAGTGGTCCTCAACACAAATAGCTCCCCAATCATGCCTTGAGCTGCTTCATGTGCCTCTCCATTTAGAGCACGTTCAATGTGTCTGATGCTCCATGCTTCGAACTTTTTTAACAGGCCTTTAATTCTGAAGCACATTTCCTTCAATGAGGTGTTCTTGCTCTTCCACACACCCAACACTTGCTTCACCACTAACAAGGCATCACCTTTTATGCTCAACCTTCGAATCCCATGCTTCAAACAAATGTGTAATCCGGCTTCCAGAGTAGCATATTCAGCCTCATTGTTACTATGAGCATCCAATTTGAACCCTCTCTTGCATACTAGTTTCCCCTCTGGATCATAAAGTGCTATACCCCCTGAAGCGGCATCATGGCTCTTTCTGTATGAGCCATCAAAGAACAACACATGTGCATTGCTGATCTGTGGCACTTCTTCAACTACCTTTCTCACCATTTCCTCCTTAACAATAAGGGGATTCTCCTTGTAGGTCAACAAATCAGCTAGGGTAGCCCTTGTACTGTCTTCCACTAGAAAAGAGAACTCAAACTCTTGCAACTCAATTACCCATTTCTTCACCACATTTGACATGTTAGTACAATTAATTAACTGTGGCAAAAAGGCATAACTCGTCAAGAAAACAAAAGGCCGTGGTAGCAAGTAATGACGAAATCGTTAACAAGCAAATATTACACTGGCCATCACTAGCTCTACTTCCGAGAACTTTCTCTCCGCTACCAACTTCACTTGGCTTGCACAATACACTGGCCTCATATAATGGTTGCCCTTCCCCTTTTGCAATAGCATGGCTCCAATGGTATCATCCCCTACTGATGGATTTACATAAAACACTTTCTCCCAATCAGGAGCCTGCATGGCTGACAACCCCCCTAACACCCCTTTCACCTCTTGAAACACTTCTTCACACTTGTCATCACACTTGTCATCCCATTGCAATGGATCATGCTTTGCCACTTGCTGTAATGGATAAAGAAGCTGCGAAGACAATGGAATAAACCGTGCCAATTACTTCACTTTGTGTATAAAAGTTGCCAATTGCTTCGTACTCGTAGGTGATGGAAGAAGAATAATAGACTTAACCTTATCTGGATCAGCCTCAATGCCATTTTCTGACACCATATGGCCCAATAACTTCACCCTTGGCTGTGCTAGATGACATTTCTTTGGATTTAGTTGTCCTCCACATTCATTATATCGAGCCAATACCATCTGCAGCTTCTCATGGTGTTCAGCCCTACTGCTATAAACACAGAAGTCATCCATAAAAGCTTTAACACAACTACCAATGAATGGTTCCAACACCCAATTTGCTCTCTCTTGATAGAAGGAAGGTCCATTTGACAACCCAAATGGCAATACTGTGTAGCAATAGCAGCCCCATGGCGTAATAAAAGTGGTCTTTGTGCGATCTTTAAGAGCAATCTTCAATTGAAAATAGCCTGAAAAACCATCACACACACTGTACCTCTCATAACCTGCCACTGAATCCAAGATCTGATCGATGAATGGAAGAGGATATGGGTTCTTCTTAGTGGCTACGTTTTAAGGGTTTAAAATCTACACAAATTCTCCACTTCCCATCCTTCTTTGGACTGACTACAACTGGACTCACCCATTCTGTGGTCTCCACAGGGACTATGAACCCTGCCTTCAACAACTTGTCCACCTCTTCTCGCAAGGCTTCCATTTGCTCTTGACCCATCCTTCTTAGCCTTTGCCGCACTGGCTTAGCACCTTCTTTCAGCTCTATATGCATCTCTTCGCCCTTGAACCCTCTGATCTGTAACAAACTTGGACACTCCAAGTCAAGAATCAACCGCGACAACACCAAATAACCACTTCAAAACAATTCACAGATCACAATAGATTTGCACTGGCCCGGCGGAGTTCCGTGCCTAGAGATATTGGCCCCAAAGACTGGCGCCCCTTTCGGTATTTCTTTTTGTATTAATCAATCATCAAAGTACAAGAGAGTGGTTAGGGTTTCACTCTCAGACTCTGCGTCCAGATGCTCTGAGAAGTGAGGCCCTCACCACTAATTTAAAGGTTACAAGGGATGCCCAAAAGCAGAGCCCCAAAAGCTTTAAAAATCAAAAGCATCAGTTCTCTCTCTTAGAGAGAGTCTCTTTTTTTTTTATTATTAAAAAAAGCAAGTTCTCTCTCTTTTATGCAAAAAAGCAACGCCCAAAAGCTGCCAGCGCAAATTGCGGCGCAATTTCCGGAAAATCCGTACACCCCTGCCACGTGGCACTGGCGCCAGAAATTAGGGTTTCAGCCAGCAGTTAGGGTTTCCAGAAATTAGGGTTTGCTGCGAATTAGGGTTTTTGGCAGTTTTTAGGGTTTGCAGGAATTTTAGGGTTTCTGGCAGAAATTAGGGTTTCTGCTGTCCGCCACGTCATCACTTTGTGACAGATGTCTTCATATGAAGTAATGAACAAATCAGTAATGACCAGTTGATATTGTGCTAATTCTTTCTATCTTTTGTGGTGCGTATGCCCTATCAACTACCTTTTTTTTTGTGCTAATTTTTCCAATTTAACGCTTCTCTTAGTGCTAGGCTTCATTATGGTTGAGTCTGCCCTTGATCTCCGGAGTCATGACAGAAACTCAGCACGCTGAACTTTGTGTTGATGTATGCTCATGTGTGTGTGCGTGTGGTGTGTGTTGTGTTTGGGAGCATATGTTTGTACCTAGTTCTACACCCACTATTGGGCACTGACGACGTTAGTGGGGATGTCGTGGTATTTAGTCAATACTATGCATGATGGAGCTGATGGTTATATTGTCTCGTGGGTGACTACCATGAGTCTATACCTTGCACTTTCCTTCAAGGGTGAATCTGGGTATATCCTGGATTCATCTAGGTATATTTTTTAGTCGTATAGCGGACATGCAGACCTCACATTGTGAAGTTTTCGTCCGAGTTACGACCAGTTGATATTGTGCTAATTCTTTCTATCTTTTGTGGTGCGTATGCCCTATCAACTACCTTTTCTTTTGTGCTAATTTTTCCAATTTAACGCTTCTCTTAGTGCTAGGCTTCATTATGGCTGAGTCTGCCCTTGATCTCCGGAGTCATGACAGAAACTCAGCACGCTGAACTTTGTGTTGATGTATGCTCATGTGTGTGTGCGTGTGGTGTGTGTTGTGTTTGGAAGCATATGTTTGTACCTAGTTCTACACCCACTATTGGGCACTGACGACGTTAGTGGGGATGTCGTGGTATTTAGTCAATACTATGCATGATGGAGCTGACTACCATGAGTCTATACCTTGCACTTCCCTTCAAGGGTGAATCTGGGTATATCCTGGATTCATCTAGGTATATATAAATCAGGAAAACTAGCCAGCATGTGCAAATATATATCCTTCTCCATAGCTGAGAGGTCTCCATTGATCATTTGTGTCATCAATTCCTGCTTCTTTGACAACTCAACTTTGGTTTGCATCAGCCCTTCAATCACTTCATAAGGCCCTTCACTTTCATCTTCAACCTCATTCGCAAATGCAACTAAACCAAACTCCTGGATTTCTTTGTTCATCAAAAGAAATGCAACATCAGCATCCTCATCACTGCTGGTAGTGCTATCACTGTCCTCATTTGTCACCGTGGAAGAGTCTTCATCACTAGACTCATCCTCATCTTCATAAAGCTCCTCTAATCGTTTCCTTGTGTCCATATTATAAAGCTTCTTGGTACCTGTCTTTCCATAGAGGCTAATCGTACCATGTCGCCAATCTTGAACAGCTCCCACTGCACGTAACCATGGTCTGCCCAGTATAATAGGATATGCTCCCAACCTTGCTGGCATCACATGAAAATCAACCACTGCGTTTGCATCATATGCCTCCACTTCTAAGCTCTTTACAACACCCAAGCATTTTACTTTTTGATGGTTTGCCAATCTGATCCGAAAACCTGACACCCCAGCCACTGTGAGACCCATCTTCTCAACGCATGAGTGTGTTATGACGCATATTTGGGCTCCACCATCCACATAACCTTGTCCCAAATTTTTCCTTTTATGCCACACATCTACTATTGGACAAATGTATGGTAGCTCATCCATTGCCAACACCTTTACTGAACCTCTCTCTGGCTCTTTCTTCATTGGGTTAACCATCCTCTTCCACTGTCGCTTTAGCTTAGGCACCATCTCTATAAGCTGCCCAAAAGTAACATCTGCCTTCCTGCTCGTCAGATCCTCCTTCAAGTCATAGCTTAATTGCCCATCCCCTAGTGGAAAATCTGAAACATGAAACTTTCGACGAACTCTTCTTTTCCTCTTGGCCTTGACATCCTCGCCTTCATGGCTCTTTCCTTTCTTCTTACTAGGACCTGGGGCACTTCTTCCTTCCTTATCCTGTGTGGTCCTCTTCCCAATAGGCATCACTAATGTATCCTCTAGCTTTGATGCCTTCTCCAAGGTGACTACACTTAGCACTTTCGTCTTTCCCTTTTCCTCCTGGGTCAGTCCACTGGTTCTTTCGTCTCCCTTAATTTCGATGCCATAATCATTTGACCTAGTTAGCACCTGTCTTGGCAATGGATACATGTCTCCCCCCATCCTTGGTGGCTTATCACATTGCGGGCTGATGTGACCCAACTCTCCACAATTATAACATGTGGGCATCTGCCTCCAAAACCTACCATTGCTTTGTCCAACACCATTCCTAGGTTTTTCTTCACCTCCTGGCTGATTTGCAAACCTCCCTCGACCTCGATTATTTCCCACTTGACCTAGCATGTTTAGGTTGAGATTCTTCATCAAATCTACCACTTGCCTCATGTCTTGCCTTAGCCCATCATCTTGCACCGATGTAGTGACCACTGCTGGCATAAACTGAGTAGTAACAGGAACCACTGGTTCATGATGAACCCCTGACATGCGACCTTGTAAAGACTCTATAGGCTGAAATTCAGACCTCATGGGCAAAGACTCCACCCCTAACTGGCTCATTTTCCTCAACTTCCACTCTTTGTTCCTTGCTACCTCTAGTGCATCTTCATATGTCCTAGGCTTCTTTAGCTCCACTCTCCAACGTATATTCTCCCAAAGACCAGCCAAGAACCTATCCTTCTTCATCATGTTAGGCGGGGGTACCTGTGGTGCTAAGGCCTTGCACATCCGCTCCCATGCCAATGAGAACTTACGTATGTACGCATCTACTGGCTCACCTTCCTTTTGCACCAAACCTTGTACTTCTTGCCACACTTTGTCAGGATCTTCTATCTTCACAAACTCCACTTCCAACCCATGCCTTAGATTGTCCCAACTCAATCTTACAGGTGGATCCGCTGCACGCAACTCCTCTTCAAATGTTTTGGACCAGACTCGTGCATCACTCTTCAAACAAATTTGGAGAAGACGTAACATCTGCGTAGGGTCATGAATCTGGTTGCTAATGCAGGCAACCTCCATCTTTTCCAAAAAATCTTCCACATCTTCATCACTTCTTCCATGAAACTCCGGATAAGAGAAAGCAATGGCTACCCAAGTTACAATGCTTTGAGAACCCCTTTGAACACACGTGCAAGAACCCAAAACTTTTGACTACCCAATCCCCAAAAACTTCAATGGAGCTCAACTTTAGATAAGGACAAACGCATGCACATCAAATGAGTTTTCATAGTTGATCATCGGAATTACAACAGGCAAAGGACATTCCAAGATCTCTCGTAATCTTCTTGGCCCGAATATAAAGACTATGCGCTGTTGGAAAAAAATCTTCTTGGACACATGAACATTTATCTGGATTCTTTGAGTTAAATGAAATGGAGTGAATTGAGGGTCATTTTGATCATCCATTAAAGCCAACCATGAAGCTCCTAAGAAGGCACACTTGACTTAACCTCTGATTTTGCCAAAATTTCAGTAGCATAACAGCATAAATGGCTCAAAAGACCAAAAAACCAGCCATCATAACTTGGAAAAATTTTGACAGAGTTTCCCCAGAAATAGAGCAGTAGGAACCCAAAATATAGACTGTATATGTATGCATAAACTGTCAACAATAGAATCCGAGCATCAAGTAGGACTCACTAGTACATAGCCTATGGCGAGGTCACAAAAAGGGTGCTCCAGCTACCTGTATCACCGAAAGGATCTCCACATTTGAGAATCCCCCAGCTCAATAAAAACCTCACGCTATCGACCCTCACACGAAGGCTAATGCAAATCGCGTATAGTCAAGTCTCAGAAATGACTATCTTCCAGACCAAGTCTCAGAAATGGCTGGGACTGTCAAATACAACCAAGTATGGCTCCACAAATGCGTACAATGGCAGTTTCCACAAGTAACGTACAATCCAGCAGACAATGCGCTCAAACAGGCGCCAAATGATGCATACCCACAACCACTGCAAGTGACACCACTGCTAGTATATCACTGTACTCCAGCTACCTGTACCTGTGTGAATCACCTGTACCTGTACTTGTCCCTACAACGTGTAACCTGTAACCTGTAATCTGCAACCTGCAACCTGCAACCTGTAATCCCGAATCTCGAAGCTTGAAGCTCAAAGCAGAAGGTACTCGAAGAAGATCCTCCGTGGGGGCGCCAAAAGAATGTGAGCGGGATGGAAACACACACAACGCCTCTATAATGAACCGACACACACTCTTGGGATGATACACATACACATTATGGGACACCACTTGGCTTACACAACCAGCCTTGCCGAGACAGGAAACACACAGACGGAGTGAGAAGAGAGAGATTTCCCACTTGCCCACTCAACACTCACGCATACACACTCACACACACACTCTCAATTTAGCTCAAAGGAGGCAAATTGCTATTGTTTAGATTCAATGAAGCTCAGCCCAACACCAATGGGGCAAATAGTTTACACAGTATTGAGGAAATACACCAGATACAACCACAAAGTTAAGCAGAGGCTTCACTCACCGGAGAAGATTACACAGAAAAACAACAGAAAATCTGTGAGGAATTTGGCAAAATGGACAGCGCCATTGCGTCCGGAACGCCCAAAAACCCCACCCTACAATGTCACAGTGCTCAAATCCGACCTCGGATGAGCAGTTTAGGGCAAAAAAATGCTCCAAAAATAGCAAAAAACACACTTGCGGCTGTTCCTCCTCTCATCTCCACGTTTTTTTCTGCTCTTCTCTCAGTTTTTTCAGTTCCCACACTTAGCTTTATTAGTTGGGCACCCTTGGCCTTTTAGATGACCTCAAACGGACCCCGAACAGGCCAAAAACTGACCTCGCAGTGCATAGTTGTCACCTTTGGCACTCAGTTTTTCCAAATAATGCACCCCGCAACCACGTGAAGTGGCCCCAAACAGTGGTCCTCATGATGACCTTTCTGCATAAGTATCACAAGAAAACACCCACGTCGTGTCCATACTTCTCCGCGTGCAAGTATTGACCCCGTTCGACCTCCTGACGCCACTCGATGCCATCTGACGCACCTGCTTACCTCATGTCGTTGCCCGCGGATAGCTTCCTCGAGAAGTTTTACGCGCTACCAACTCCTCCTTATTGTAGAAAAAACACAGTGGTAATGGTAATACGGAAAATCGATGCACTATGTACACCCTGTCCTACTTGTACACATGTGGGCCCCACGTAACCACCTGGCTTTGAAAAATGGGCAATTCTTTATTTGATGCACCATGCATGTATATGTACATATGCGCAATCCCTTGCTCCAAAAAACTCCTGACAATGGAACCTATTCAGAGCTACACTATACATGCCGCTGCCCCGTCTACTACGAGATACGAGGTTGCTTCCACTGCCTGTTCAGAGAGGGTTTTGGACCACTCTCAAGAGTCATGGGATATGAAGATCAGAGATGTCTGGGTTTGTTCTTACTCGAGCTGCGCAGACACAGAGATAGCCTGATGAATGGCGAGGCTAGCCAGTCTCAAAGACGGATCACAGACTTCTTCAAAGCAGACACGGGACGGCCGCAAGAGCCACTCCCACAACAGAGCTCCCCCTCGTCTCACACGAGAGGCACACTGATTGACCGAGCGATTGAACTAGGGAAATCCAAGCGCCCACGACTGCGAAGAACTACACAGCATCGACGGGTTCTACGACAGAAAATTCGGAGCACGCTGGCCAGGCATGCACGACGCCCGGTCAGACTACTAACCATGGAGGAAATTGATGAGATTCGCCAACGACCGATGCTAGATCTCTTGTGATTCAGCCATCCCAACAAGCCACCCAAATTTTCCCGCTTAGTCTTATGCTTGGCTCACATCGACCAACTTAGGCCCCCATAGTAGATATCTTTGTTTTGTACTGTTATTAGGCTATTTTGTTACTCTAACTTTGTATCAGATCCACCACTTTGTAACTTTCGGGTCTCATAGGTCATTATGGCCTTTTGAAGACGTTAATATAACATTTCATTTCTCTCTCTCTCTCTCTCTCTCTCTCTCTCTCTCTCTCTCTCTCTCTCGCGTCTCCTCTTCCCTCTCCGCACTCACGCGTCACACATTGCACTCCCTACAGCTATGTCCGTGATTGTTTGGTGTAGAGCATCTTAGCTTGTAGCTGGTGCTTTGCACTAGCTATTTTTATTCCTGCTGCCTATCAAACTCGATTCAACTCGCTTAACACGCTCTTACTTTTTGAAATCTACCATGTTATTGTAGGCAAGAAGGCCAGAGCTTGAAAGTTGACATGTACGTGAGAAAATTAGCTGTGAATGGCCAATGTTGATAGATTGAAAAGAGATAAGAAACAAAATGCAGGAAAGCATAGCACCCTGGCGGGGTTCTTTTTTTTTTTTTTTGGGAGAATTACCACAGTACCCCTCAAATTTATGGAAATGCCCAAATACCCCTTTAATTGTAAAAATCCCTAAATGCCCCTCAAATTTGGACAAACCTTCCCAATATGCCCCTGAATTTTACCAAAATTCCCGAAATACCCCTCAGATTTTTGAAAAACATCTCTCAATACATTACATTTAGAAATTTTGATAAAAACAATTGTGCTCTAGTGATTTGGCATGTTAGAATGAGGATTTTTAAGGGTCTTTTGGACACAAGAGATGAAATCACATGCAAATGCCATATTTTTTGGTTCAATGGTTATAATTCTTGTGGATGTCTTCTTTAGTATTACAAGAGTCAAGTATGTGATAATGAAAGAAATGTAGGTAAAGAAAGTACAGGGGTATTTTGGGAATTTCTACACATTTCAGGGGTATTTTGGTAATTTTTCAAAATCTTAAGAGGACAATACAAGACCTACATTTGCGTTCATGAGCATTTCTGATCGGAGTTTGGGACTGTCAGAACGGTAACTGATTGACTTATCAATGCAGAAGCTGACACATGGTGGGGGTAGATTTAGGCAAAATACTTTTGCAATTCACGTAATTACTTGATTTTCTTTTTCCAAAATCATCAGAGGAAAATTGAAGTCCTACAATTGCCTTATGTCCGTTTCTGATAGGAGTTTGGGACTGTCAGAACTGTAACTGATTGACTTGTCAGTACGGGTTTTGACACATGGTGAACACAAATTTAGGCAGTATGTTTGCAAAATTGAATTTAACGTAATAACAATCAATGATTTGTGGCCTAAATTGTTTTCCTTGTCTGTTTTGTGACTCAAAAGCTAACCAATGTCAAATGCGCACAAATTGTAACCTCTTTGTCATTGACATTTGTATGTACTGAAGTTAGTTATGTTTCTGTTGCTGCTAGATATGTTTCCCCTTACTGTGACATTGAGCTTCCTATCTGTGCCATTATTCCATTCAATCCAATCAAATCTTTCACAATTCATTGTTTTATTATGATGATAATGGGTTTACTTATCATTTCTTCCTTTTTCTTTTGCTCGTGCATGCTAGGGTTCTAGCCACATACTGTTGTCAATTTGTGTTATGAATTCATCTAAGCATGACAATGATTTACTAAGTGCTTTTTCAAATAAGACAACTGTGATTAACGTTCTCTTTGCGTTATTGATGATAATGGGTTTACTTATCATTTCTTAATGTGTTTTTTTTTGCTCGTGCATGCTAGGGTTCTAGCCACATACTGTTGTCAGTTTGTGGTATGAATTCATCTAAGCATGACAACGATTTACCATGTGCTGTTTCAAATGATTAACGTTCTCTTTGCGTTATCAGCCTTCACCCGACATTTAGCTATAATGCAATCCACAGGTTGAGCAGTTACACAAGATTTTCAAGTTATGTGGTTCACCCACCGAGGAGTATTGGAGGACCTCAAACTTGCCTCATGCAACTATGTTCAAGTCTCAACAGCCCTACAAGCGATGTCTTGCAGAGACTTACAACTTCTTCCCTGCAATTGCAATCGATCTCTTGGAGCAACTACTAGCAATTGATCCTGCACAACGCGGAACTGCTGCAGATGCCCTTCAGAGTGAAGTAAGAAGTCAAGTAGAAGTGTGATCATAACAAAATTTTGATTTGCTAAGTTTGTCCTCAACTAAATTTTGTACTGAACATAGTCCTATTTTGGGTTCTCTATTACCACTTTAAGAATAGCCGTAATTACGAGATTGTGTGCAGATTCTAAGATAACGCATGCAATGGTGGACATGCATTTGTGGTACTCTTATGCCTCATCTTACTTTGCATTCGAAACCCATATGCTTCAGATTACTGCCTTTTCCAATGTTATTTGTAGACTTAAAACTTCTAGTCATATTTAGAAATGTTACAGAATAACGGAATTCAGAGAAATAGGAGCCAGTGCAGGTTTTCATTTTAGGCGACACAATTCTTGACTCTGCATCTGTGTGTTTGGGCACATGCATGAACCAAATACTTGTATATGCATGTTCACTGACGTATGCATGCTGCAACAGCCCTTCTCTAAACCATTCTAGTCCTAACTCAGCTATTTTTCTGGGACATAATTCTTGATTGTGGCAAGTATGAGTAATTGGGATTCTAGAAAGATTGTTGCAAGGTGTGCACCTGTAAGCAAGAGGGATGGAGAGTACCACTTATTAGTCTGCTGTGTCAGAATTTTTGGACAGGTAAACATTGTAAACGCAGAGGTAGGCGTCTGATTGGCCTGTGAGCTTTTGTTTGAAGAGCAAACGGGTTCATCCTTGAGATAGGGGCAAGCAATAAGCTCTTACTGGGATTAGAGTGTTGTACCACCTGGCAGAACTGCCATAGTATATAGGATAATCACACAGAGATCTCTCTTTTAGGACTAGTGGCCCATGGTGCGAGTGTTCATCTATCATGTCATGGATGTAAAATGACTCATCTGTGAATTGCGACAATGAACAACTCCTCTTCGGAGAATTTTGTGAGTCGTCACTGTAATCAACATGTTGCTGCAAGCTGTTGCTGATTCTGCCTGCCATTGCAGGGCATTGATCGTGATTACCATGGGCTGTCAGCATAGGAAAGAATTACGCAAGGCAGTCACAATAGTTTACAGGAAACAGTCTCATGAATACTACGCAATGCCTCTGTGTGATGTAGTCTCTTCTATTTATCATTTGCATATGGGACACTGGTTGTTCGTATGATGTAGTCAAGTGTACTTTTCGCTAGTTCTTGATTAACAGCAGAGCACATAGTATAACCTTCTTGAATAACAGGAGAGAAAATAATGACATATGTTTATTGCCTTTGACTGACACATCTAGAGAATTTCTGCTCATGACAATTAGGATGGTAGGGAGTAGACAACTCCGAGCGAAAAAAAATCCAGATTCTGAGTTTTAAAATAGCCAATGCTTCTTGCTAAGGCTTGTACGCTATCAAAAGGCGTGTAATTAATTTTTCCTCATCTTTGCTACAGTTTTTTCGAACAAAGCCGTTTGCTTGTGATCCGTTGGAGTTACCAAAATTTCCTCCTAGCAAAGAGATTGACGCCAGGCGAAAGCATGAGGAAGTACGAAGGTAAGATGCAGCACTCATTGGCTTGGAATAGAAGTTTATCGCAGGCACAGACTCACGGAGTTTAAACAAGCACATTATGTTTAGCAGTGTGTCTGCTGGTTTTATCAATTGAGGATTAGATGCTGCTTCTTTTTTAGTAAGTACGAGGATTTTCTAGCGAGTTAGATGCTACCATTGATTACCGTCACTAAGATAGATATTAGAATAGGTGGATGTGCCTCTCTTTATTTGTTTTTTCAATTTTCTGTCTCGTCAAAGTTAGACCGAGTATCAAATGTATTATGCCCGGCAAGAGTTGGTAGAGTAGTGCTTACTTTGATTTCTGAGCTGTGTAGTTTTAGAGTATAATACAGTTGTTTTGTGGACTCTTTTATTACAATGGCAACAAGATACAAAGACTCTAAAATTACTGTCATGTTATTGTCACTAAAATTTATTTCAGAAATTTGTGTGTGTGAACTGTAGTGTGCCAGTCAATGTTCAAGTAGTACCTTGTCAATTACCTAGAGAAACGTCGAAGATTCCACTTTTATGTCTGCCACCCGTTTAGTGTCAAGGCCTCTTCGAGCAACATCACTGTGGAAATTGACATCTCAGATGAATCCAACATTGACTAGCTATCTCGAGCTTCCCCCAGTTAGGGTGCAAGGTTTTCGTGATCTTTTATGCTCTGTGAGATGAGACTTTTCAATGTGACTTGTTTGTCGAGAAAAGAATATCTGATGTGACATCTTAAATTTTGTTTTTAATGGGTTATTTATTTCACTAAAGCATAAAAGTTGAATCTGTGTATTTTGACAGACAAGCAGAACGGCAAGAGAAGTTTGACAGGAAATTGACGTCAGTTTTCTCCAAACTGGAGATTTCCGAAGGGGGTGAGGTGGAGAAAACATCTCAGGTATGGAAAAACTTGAAGATTTTTGTAACTGAGCTCATCCTCTTTAACCTCTTTTAAACAAGCTGTCTTTTTGAGTGGCTGAAAATAGTGACACTAAGAAACTAAATTTCAGGTCTGTGTTTTATGGGTGAAGATCTGCAAAATGTATCGTGTGAGTGGCTGCATCTGTTTGTCCTTGATCTACATGATTACATTGGGGATTTTTTTTTTGGGTGCAAAAAAGGTCCTTCTATTAGTTTTTGAAGCTGCACAATGGGTTACATCACCCCTATCATGAGGAAAAACTGTACAAAGAGGGGAGATTCTCCCAAAATGGAAGTCAAAAGATATACAATGGCTAAATCAAATAATGGGAGGGGCAAGAAGCCAAACAAGATGCCTGTACCACCCTGAAAAAGATAGTGGCTGCCACAAACTAATGAAAGCCTGGAGTTGTCCCTCAGGAGTCGGTCCTCTCTGAGCTGCCCTATGTGCTGTCATACTGTCGTCTGAGTCTATCTACAAACTCCGGCCAGAATGAGCGCACCAACACGTCAGGTGGCTCAGGCCGCCCCTCGAAGACTGGTAATCGAGCCCTCAAAATGAACTAGAGGCCCAGGCTAGTGGTCAATTCCATCTAAGGTCTCTCTCATGCGTCCATCTCGCAGTCGAGAAGTCCGGTTCCGTCTCATAGTCTACTGCTGGCCTTGAGCTCGCTAACCATGTTGCTGGCCCCCAAGTAAAGACCATGTCTAGGAGGATGGAAGCCATAAATCTTGAGCCAAATCTGTTGCGCCTTCGGGCAGACCCACAAGCAATGTTGTTGAATCTCCGCTAGATGCCCACACTCAATGCAAACTAAGGGTGTCCACTGTGGGCTAACTAAACTCCCACCGCTGCCCCTCTGCGTGCCGCTAGCCATTGGAAAAGTTTAATTCTGCCAGAAATCAGAAAGAAAATCCTCAGTAATGCCCTGTCGTTGCCTGAGCTTCGTGGCGTTGGAGTGGCCCCCCGCCTGGACATTAATATCTTACGACTAAGTCGTGCAGTGTACGAAAGGTAAGGAACCCCAAGTTGGCCGGGGGGTCCCTCCACAACCATTCCCCAGGGTTCCATTGTAGCCGTGCTAGAGGTCGTGCACCAGAAGCCCACAGATCTCTAGCCTCCTGAGTCTTTTGATTTCCTTCCTAGGAGCCAGGTCTTGAATCCACTAAGGCTCTGTACAGACATCGCAAGAACCCTGATCCTCTGGAAGGTGCTCTTTGAGACCAAGGAAAACTCACACTGGAGCTGCCCCTCCTCTTGAACCTCAAGGGTCAAATTCCTTGTCTGTACATGCTTTCATGCAGGTGCCTGAAGCTTAAAAGGAATCTACCAATCAAGCACTCAACAAAAAGTTCAGGTGTCAGAGATTCGAGTCTTGGTTTCCTTTATCAACTCGTCCCTTACATTTAATGAAGCTGTTGCTGCTGGGTGTGAGTACCTTTGTACTGGCCTTGACGAGAGTTTTTCAGCTAAGCGCTTAAGCATATGAGATTTAAACTGCTTTCATGAGAGTCGGCATCTTTAAACTCGAATTGCAAGGGTTGTATGATAATACCTGAAGATGTTAATCTTATTCACCTGATGATCTAGCGAAATAGACTATCAAATCTATTTTATTCTTCAAAAGTAATGTTAAAGTTGTGTGTGGCCATCAAGTAAGGAGGGCCGAATTCTCCGAGGATGGCCTGTTACCTGTTAATGAGTATTGCTCGTCCCATATGAGTGCCAACTGTATGGAGGCCTGAATGGCTCTACAAAAGGTGATATACCGGCAGTTAGCGGATGGTACAGACTTTGAAGATTATCCATTCGCATCCTTGATGCTTGTATTTGGCTCATTGAGTATAATAGGATGTTTCATGTCAAAAAACCATAATAGGATGTTTCATGTCAAAAAAACATACTTCTCATTCAAATGACTTTGGAAGGTGAACATATCGTAAAAAGAGGCTAACAAAGAAAACATTTCCAGGTCGATGAACTGTCCATAATGCTGACAAAAAGCAAGAGCACTGGTTTTACTTTGGCTGAGGATGAAGGCATTGACATGAGGCAAGCCTTGCAGCAAAAGGATTTTAGCAAGTCAGGTCCTGGGTTTTTGGGGAGCTCTCCAGTGATGCTTACAAAGATTGAGGAAGGCACAGGAGTAAGTGTGCATGCGCCCAAGTCAGGGCCTGCACCCATTAACAACATGGCCAAGCTCCTGAACGTATGGAAACACAAAGACATTGTACATCCGGAGGACAATGTCCACATGGCCCCTTCACGCCCTGTTCCTTCCAGGGATCGCCGGTCACTCTCTAGTCGTTCTCTTCCTACAAGTCAACCTTTGAACGGGAGGTAGTTTTTATTTTGACTTTTGGTGTTCAGACTAAGGATAGTGCCGGCAGGAATTGAACTTGGTCTCTACAACCTGCACTAACACCTTAATGGCTGGCCAAGGCCACATGACTACCATATGCGACGTCACTGCAAAAGGCTTGATAGATAATCAGATTTATTCATGGAAAGTTTTGATTGATAATTAGGATAATACCTCTTATACTAGCAAAGCACATAGGTTGTGTATATGCTCCTTGATGCCCAGACATTGACTATACATGCCTAGTCTCCAGTGCAGTTATCGAGAATAGCCGGAGCACACTTTGGTCTTGAATGGTTGCAATGCATGCCGTTTTCTGGATTAAGTGTTTGACTACGGCGTGCTCTCTCTCTCTCTCGTGATGGTTGTTTGATTGAATAAAGGAGTAAGGAATCACAAGACCTTTCTAGAAAATAAGTTTAAAGGTTGCTCATAATAGGAAATGATACTACATGAAGTGTGAATTATAATGCACCAGCTTGTTGCTGCTGATTGGTATGTATGCGGAAACTACCAAAGAAGTGGTGCATACCATGCCACCAACCCTCGTTGTTCAAACCTGTTAGGAAAGACTACCTTGTGAAGGACGTTGGCATTTCAAATGTCATAAAAAATTCAATAGTGTTTTGCGTGCGCTCCCTCTCCATTCTCTTTGTAGAGTTGGAGGAAATGCTTGAAGATAAGCCTGTGGTATTTAGTGGTCATGGAAAATCTATAAACAGCTACAATGCATCTGCTACTCGATAAAAAAATTGAAACTTGGAGAAATTGTGAATTTTTGCATGGATACATACTTTCAAAAAACTTATAAGGTTTTTGGGAAAACTTGCAAATTTTCAATAGACCAATTCTGTTAAAAAAAAATGATCTTCAGCAATGCTGAGCAAAATTTTGTGAAAGGAATCATTTCCATGATAAATATTTTCACCAATGTATGTACTATCATTGATTAGATCATTGGAATTGTTACCTTCAAAGTGCTAAGTCATCATTTTGGAGTTAGCTAACTGTTGCCTTCAAAGTGGTGTGTCATCACGGCTAAAACTTCACTTTTGTAATGAATTGGCATACGGGGCAAGCGCTCCTGAGCTTTTCAAGTTCCAAGCATGTGTGAAAGAGACGATATTCCAATGTTGTTTAGGGTTAAGAACATGTCACCATGATGCCCGAATGTGAAGCTTTCATTCACTAAATCCACTCAATTCAATAAAAAAGAATGGCCATGTGTGTGGCTTTGTAAATTATGATGTTTGCCGATATGTTTGAGCGACCAAGTAGTCCAATTGAGACTTGCTTGTTTACATAATGTTTCTCATATCCTTCGTGTGTGGCATGTGTAAGAAAAGTAAGTGCCTTATTTGACAATGGAAGCATGGTTTGGAAGATTTAAACATGATGAGCTGCTACTTTGAGGCAAGTATGTCAAGGCCACGCATGTATTTTCAACACAAAAACTCAACATGTCTGCAATCATCTATGTAGTCTCAATGCGTAAACTTAACATGCCTACCACTATTAATCTAAGGCAGCTATTGTTGCAAAGCCACATTAACTCGTTGCGACAAAGAGTCTCAAGTATGAGAGACCTAGCCGAGAAGAATTTTGGGCAATTTTCCACCAGCAAAAAAAACACAGAAGTCTTGTTTTAGCGGAGTCGAATCAAATTGCCTGTTTAATTGCACATGAGATATGCATACATAAAGAACACCTTACCCATGTAACTCTACAAACATTCTCTCTGCTTTGTGTGATGTATTGACAACTCCTTTTAGGAGGCACAAAGAGGCCATGATCTCATTGCAGGTGATCAACAATGTATTTAGTTACAAAAGAAAGTGAAAAGGGCTACAAGGAAAGCCTCGTTAAAGCGAGCATGCCTGATTACAATCAAGTGCTCTATGTATGTGTGTGTGTGTGTGTGTGTGGTGAGGTTCCCCTCAACCTTATGACACCAATCCAAAGCATACTAGCTTTTTGAGGCCTCAAGAAAGGCTCAAAATATATAATCACCCCTCAAATGTACACATACACTTAGTATTAAGGTTCGAAAGCCTCCAAAACTTGAGGAACATTAGTGAAAAGGCCTTCCAATCTACCTCTAATTGTTTTTACTGAAGGATAAAATGTTCTTGAGCATGGGTCCCAATTTCGATACCTTTTACGTTCCCCTCAATTGGACTAGGTAGGTTTCAACAGACTAGATATAGCAAGGGTTGGATCAAAAGGTGTGTTCGTCCAGCAAAATGATGACATGCACATATTTAATAATTATGTATAATCTTCTGTGACAGTGGGGATGTAGCTCAGATGGTAGAGCGCTCGCTTAGCATGCGAGAGGTGCGGGGTTCGATACCCCGCATCTCCATCCGAAGTTGCCGTTGTGCTCTGTAGGCTTCTATTCATTGGACCCTTCATGCTTTTTGGCGTTGTGTTCGCCTTATTACATTAGAGTGCCAGCCACATCGTGGACTAGATAAAGTTCACGTGGAATCTGAGGTCCCGTTTGAGTTGGAAGAGACTATATTTTTCAAAAGGGAAAATTATACCCCTCTAATTTGTGGAAATTCCCAAAATACCCTTCAAATTTCAAAAATTCCCAATGTTACCCCTCATATTTTCATAAAATCCCAAAATGCCCTTCAAATTTTCCAAAATTCTCAAAATGGCCCTGGTTGTGAGAGTAAATTTATCCAAAGATAGAAAAATTCGTAGCTTTCCATAAGAAGACTGATTGTCTATCAATACAAGATACTAAAACTAGAATTTGAGCTGGTTATGTAGGTTTTGGAGATGAATTGCTTCATTATTTTTAGACATAATTGTCTTTTTTTGGGAGGTAATTTGTGACAAATTACATGCTGAGCACTAACGGATCCAAAAAGAATAAAAAGATTAGGAAATTGTGAACAATCCAACTAAAATAGATACAAGGGTATTTTGGGAATTTCCACAAATTAGAGGGGTATTTTGGTAATTTTCCCTTTTAAAAAATAGAAGGCCGGGGAAAACGTAACCGCCCCCCAAACTGTTCCCCCCGCGCCCCCCCCCCCCCCCCCCCCCCCCCCCCCCCCCCCCCCCCCCCCCCCCTCTCTCTCTCTCTCTCTCTCTCTCCCCCCAATGTGGAAGGGGCCTCCCAAATGAACCCTCACTACCTCATTCACTGCACACTTACGTATATAGTACCTATTTAGATTAGAGTGAGTGCAAAAAACTCTTATACCACTAGGCCCCTTCCATTTTTTAGCCGGCACATTCTGGCAGACTTCACAATAAATTCATTTCTTTCAAGATGCCAAGGAATCCTGAAGGTGAAGAAGGATCGCCATAATAAACAAGTAACGAGAAACGACAAATACAAGAAATAAAAAGACATCGATAGAAAATGAAGAGCAATCAGATTAAATTCATGAACGGAAATGTCGGATTACATTGTTGAGTCTTATCACAAGTGCATTCAATTTATTCAATTGCACTTTTAAAGATGAAACCTCCTTGCGTAATGACAATATTTGCTCCTCTAGCTGAGCTACTTGGATATCCGCTACATTTATTTGACAATCTTGAACTACATTTTTTATTGACTCTACAGACTCTTTTATGAAAGACTTAAGGGTGCCATTGTCATGGCAATGGACCTCAGTCCAAATCTGTAGCAAGATTTCCTTTAACCTTTCGACAAGGCCTTCCTCCACTCCCTCCAATGTGTCCTGCGTGTCATCAGGACCTAAACCAATCGGCTCTTGGTTGTGCATTGGCGTATAAGTCATCGGCCACAAAAATGCTCACTATGTCCTGGTAAGTCACGGTTGAAGGAAACGCCATGCAACGCCACATCGCTCTTATCTTTTTCAGGTACATTCCTTGGCCTTGGTAAGGAATGATCCACGACGATGAAGGGTAGTATTTTCCGGTACGCACCATGATGTGCAAGGTGGACAAGAAATCGTTCCCTAGAGGGTGCCGCATTTTGAACTTCCAATACATTGCAGCGCGGTCAAAAAATTGTTAGGTGTTAGACATACCGTGTTCTTGAAATCGTCTACACCGTAAAGGGTGCACAACTCGACACCCTGGTTGATATCGTCAACAGTGACATTGTGAGTCAGCTTCTAGAAGTGCGCCTCCCCTTCGTCCTTCATGCAGTAGCCTACCATCCCCTGGAAGGTATGCATATTTTTCTGCTTTAGAGCTCTGCACAGGATGTTCACACCTGGAAGCCCTTCCTTGTCCCAACCCAAGTATGACTTCAACTTCTTGTTGATGGCAATAAGAGACGACGACATCATACGAACCACCATCTAAAAATGCAAATGGAACACACTGCCTCCTCTTTCCACGGCGCACATCCCGACTAATGTTTCCTTCTGCAAGAATTCGTCCACGCGTGGAAGAAGACATGTATCTATGTCCTCCCCTCGCATGGAGATTGTGACACTCACCTCCATTAGCTTTTTCGGCTTCTTCGACTCCTTTGAGGACCTCTCCTTTGCGGTCATTTGAGGACGGCCCCTCTTCTTAACGGGGACGCCTTCTTCGCTCGCGCTATTGGCCGCACCTCTCCCACTATTTTTCAATGAATCCATTGTGTATGCGTGCTCTCTCTAAATAAAGCAAAATAAATAAAGAAACCATTATTGCCACACAGAAAGCTTTAAGCAAGCTTATGTGCTCATTAAAGAAAACCTAAAACACAAAATCTAGAAATTCTGCCATTCATGTACTCGGAAGAAGTTGCAGGTAGGTTTGCAATGAGGTCAATGAATGGACCTGCTCTCAAGCAATTCTTATAATACACCAGTTCTCTCTCTCTCTCTCTCTCTCTCTCTCTCTCTCTCTCTCTCTCACACACACACACACACACACACACACACACACACACACACACACACACACACACACACACACACACACACACACACACACACACACATAATATTGTCGTCCTCGATTTGCAAATATGGGTCTGTGCTTGGATACCCTTTGGATATGCGCATGCTTTACTTTTGACACATCCTCTTGCAAAAGTTCTGCAGCAGATTGCGCTCGGATATGTAGGAAAACCAACGCATTCTGTGTGTGCATGAGCGAGAGAGACACACACACAGAGAGAGAGAGAGAGAGAGAGAGAGAGAGAGAGAGAGAGAGAGAGAGAGAGAGAGAGAGAGAGAGAGAGAGAGAGAGAGAGAGAGAGAGAGAGAGAGAGAGAGAGAGAGAGAGAGAGGACTTGCCTTCCTGGAACTCGCCCTGCAGACCTACGAGCCTACGAGTCTCCGTTATGTAGTGCACTCAAGTTCCATGGTGCAGTGGAGCTGCCAGTCGCTACCAAATCCCATGCAGCGACTTCGAGTTCGTTTTGCTGGACTCCGAGTTCGTTTGGTTGGACTCTGTCTGACCCGCCTGGCATTTGCCCAGATTCCAGCTATCAATGCTTTTAAAAAAATCGTTGGCACATACTGGCTAACCCTTTATTTTATTCATTCATTGAGAGATTCGTGTAAATTCAACATTGGAATTCATCCTTGAAGGGAATTACCCTCTAAAAGGAAAGGGGAATCGAACGCGGCCCAGTTGGAAGTTCAACGCTCAGAAGATATTCTCTTAGCCAACCCACCATTCAGGTGGCTTTGCTTTTTAATATGTTAAACCATGTATTGAAAAAACGTTTCGCAGTGATTGGCTCCATCGTCCAAGCCCTCGCGCCTCATCTGCCTCCCATCAATCCAGCTCTGCTCCTCCCCTCTTCACCTCCCAAGCCATCTCGTCAATCTCAGCCTTGACTCGTGCCAGATTCCTTCTAATAGACCTCCGATGCCCGGTGTCTTTCTTTTCGCTCATGGTATCTTCTGCAGATTCCCACAAATAAAGTTTTTTTTTGGAATGGATCCGACATACTAGGCGCCTTCCACATTATAATTTTTTTAGTAAAATGCAAAGAGAGAGGCATTAAGTCTCAAGTGAATGATACGACCAACACCCTTAGGTCAATATTAAACCTTAGCTAAGAGGCACCCCCCTAGCTAAAAATTAACAATCACCACAATATTGTAGGATGAGAGCCCTTCAACAAAAAGAGAAGCACTTTTCAAAATTTTGAAGGGCTCCTTACGTGCACCTTTTAAAGGGCCTATGGGGGGCACCTTGGGCTCAACCACTACGATTTACTGTAAATAACACTAAACAGTCAATAGAACTTCCTGACAAGAGCTTCTTTATCATTAGATGTAGATTTTGCATCCACAACCCGCAACAAATCCTACTGCAAACATTCCTCCCTTTCTAATGAAGTAGAGAAGAGGCTACTCATGATGTTAGCTTCAAGGTTGCCGACGAGTGAGGTGGTGTGTTCGTCAGACAACTATCATTTAGGTTGAAGGGCTAGACAATAAAGGTGGGGAAGGTACCTTCCTTTGACAACAAGGGATATGAAGCAACATGCACTTTTGAGATGCCTTATTTGGATAGGGAGCTTCTATGTAGGCATGGGCTCTCTATGTTTAGTGTAGACATGAGCAACAATGTTCACAAATCCACATGGTATACAAGAAAGAAATAAGTTCTCCTATTCATGACATGACCCTATAATATGAATAGTAAGTACACAAGGCATACTTATAGAGAAGGCAGTACATATGCCTTCTACAAATTATATTGACTTAGACAAGCACGTTTGGACTCAACATGCTATTTGATAGAGTTTAGTCAAGTAGTCGAAATCTCGAAGACGGCACGTAGATTCGCCTTTTACAATCTACCAAGAAACCAAATGAAGTCCATGAGCACACCTATGGCTTCTCCATTGTTGGATTGTTAACAGGCTTGTGCTCTCACTTTTGCTCCTGACTTTGTCCATCTCCTAGCTCTTCATCTTTGTTGAAATACCTATCCGTTCATGCCAAAAGATATAGCCTTTGTTAGCTAGGCATGCACTCCCTCACTTGCAACAATTCATGATGTTTTTGTAGTATGCAATGTGGGAATTATAAAGAGAGTTTGTCTAAAACTTTTTGTGTATGTGAGACTTTGAACTCATGCCTTGTATATCAAATATTAGGATGCATTTCTTGGCTTTTGGTTCTAGGATTGAAGATCAAAATCTTAACTTTTCTCATGCATCCTTGTCCTTCATTTGGTGCTTTGTATAGAATAAAAGTGGGTGCAAGATTCAATCCGATGAGTGCTAGCTAGGGCTTGCCATGCTTCTCAATCTCTCCATTGTTGGTGGCTCACTCTGTGAATAATGTCTATCCATGGCTCTTTGTGAATGAAAAGAATAGGGCATTTGAGTGACCCAAGTGCGAAACATGCCTTGAAAATTGATGCTGGTTTTAGTTCTCATGCTTGTCTTACAACACTAGAGCTCAAATTTATCAAATGCTGGCAAGAGCGCTCATATTTGGTGCGAGATGGCCTTACCACAACAAAGTTAGTCTTATGTATGTTTGGCTAGCTTTCATGGCACATTCAAGGAGAGAAAAACCCCTACTTTGGAAGCTAAAACGATGTACATAGACATTTTAGGTTCCAAAATCATGACCCTTGGAGCTTAAATGGACCCATTAGTTGCCTTATAATACCCATGTAAACTCCCATGTAGAAACACCCCCCCCCCCCCCCCCCCCCCCCCCCCCCCCCCCCCCCCCCCCCCCACAACACACACACCACCACAACCCACCACCATCATCAACAAGTTAGTCATGGCTACACATGAACACACATATTACCACATCTTCTTGTCATATTTCGCATCTCTACTACTCACTCTTGCATTGATTAATACCGCACTTGCAGAATTTTGTATCAATTTCAATAATGGAGATCTAAACACAAAAGATGAAATTAGCTATAGCCCATCCATCAAACGCAATAGCTATGAGACATTTGGTAAGCGGAGGCAACAACACGCCATTACTTCAACATCCATGAAAGAAAAGAAGACAAACTTTAACTTTGTCATTCCCCATCATATTCATTCACCATTGTAGAACTTCCAATGTAGTTATGCACTGTATGTTCCTCCTTCTAAATGCTATCACTAAAATGCTAACTCACTCTAACTATTGCTGATTTACTAACATCAACTCTAGTTCTACCGCAAGGGGCATTTGCTACATGTAAAACCACTATATCATGCATTCAAGGGATATTATGAAAATCTCTCATCTCTCATTTGTGAAAATTTCAAAATTATAACACACCCTCTTTCTATTTAATCTATAATTTTTGTTTGAAGTTCTTGAAATGATACCTCTTTGTAAATAAAAATGTTTCTTTTTGTCAAAGTAAAATATATTTCTGTTGACAGGGGCATATAATTTTCGATGATCTTCCCAAGTTCTATGATCTCTATCCACCTAGTCACTCAATCAAGTTAAGGTTTGCTTGTAATTAATTACAATTGAACAAACTATACACAAACATCCACAAATGGAGGGGGCTTTCTAAAAAAAAAAAGAAGCAAAACAACCAAATCTTTTTGCACTATGCTAGTATGCTATTGTGCCTAGTGAGCACAGTTGCTAAGCCTTGCTTCATGGTTTCTTGAGCCTCATGCAGAGTGCTTAGTGCCTTGTGTAAAGAGTCTAATGCTTTGATGCTTTAGAACATTTAAAGCAAATGCTAGGGTATGCTTTCCATTAAGCTTGTACATTTTGAAAGACGAGTGAAGAAGAGCAATTGAGTGCTTACATCCATATTTGTACACTCCTATGATGCAAAGAGATGGCTTGTACTCCATCATGCCATGTGTTTGTACATATCAAATTTAATAGTTATGGACTCTAGACATGTACCTTTTAAAGTTCCTTTATTTTTTGATGGTCTTGTTTGAACGGTGAGTAGCTTTGGCTACCATGTCCCTTGTTGTGAGAGGGTGGTAGAGTGGAGAGGATTCCCCTAGCTCCAAGACAATGCATGGGGTGGTAGGTTTGAGGGTAGCTTGTTTAAGGCACAGGACGACATGCAACTAAAGGTCTTGGATGATTGATGCTTGATATTGATATGTATTTTTTCATGATTGTGAAGATTCCTATCTATGTGGTGGCCAAGTATATTCAATTGAATTGATGTGATTTTTTTATATGTAGGAGTGGTGCAACCTCTCTCTCTCTCTCTCTCTCTCTCTCTCTCTCACACACACACACACACACACACACACACACACACACACACACACACACACACACACACACACACACACACACACACACACACACACACACACACACACACACACACACACACACACACACACACACACGCGCACACAAAGTACTTGAGATTCCTAGCTAGGTTTTTTATTCCTCGACTTGCGAGACACATGTTTTGGTTCTTTGTTGTTAGACTAACTGTCTGCACTACATAAATACCTTCTTTTCTACTGAAAATGATGGTGAGCATACCATTTAGTCTTGACCTACTGATTATGACTTGGACTCCATTTTGTTCCTTACAACCTATAAACTAAACATTGAACTTGTCCCTCCCTATTCCTAACTAAGCTTACATGATGCTCTTGACTTTGGGATTTCCTTGCCTGTGGCAAAACCCTTATTTAGTACTTTGTCAATGATGTGATTTCTTCCAAATTAGGCTTGGGCTTAAATTAGTACACTAGATGGTTACTCTCCTATGGTTCATAGTGTTGTTAAAAATTCAACTAAGCTTTGCTGGGACTTTTACCTTTGAAAAGGTCTTTGATAAGACTTTTTAAGGCAAGGCTCTAAAACTCTTTTGTTACTGTACAAGAACTTTTTGCTCCTTGTGATAACCCCTCTTAGCTTGGCAAAATTGGGTGGGAAACCCTCCATAACCTTCTTAGTAATTGTCATTTGGAACAAGACTCTGTTAATGAGAGAAGGTTTTGTTAGTGATTTTTTTGACCTTTGTTTGGGACCCTTCTCTGTCTCTTGTTATATGGCTAGGTTCCCCACTTTGTGGAGGACCATTTGCGTGGGAGCCTTCCTTTTGCTTTACCTAGTGGTTGTTGCCTTTCAATTTCACCTGGAACTTTTTTTTGGTCATCTGCTCATCTGCATGCGATGACCTTAGGATCTCTCCTACTCTGATACGACGTGTTGAACTCATCTAGTCCTCTATATGGCTATTTGGTATCCCTGACTATGCTTGTTTAAGATTATTTTCCTCCCTCTTGATGGTGAACTTTTCCATTTTATATGGTATGGCCATTAAGAACCATGGGTGCTAGAAGCATAACATTGCCTTCTATGGCCGGTGCCTCATGAATTTGTAAATCATGCCTGTCTAGCCCTGACTTGAAGAATGTTACTATCCCTCCCTCATATTGGTTAGCTTTGCCTTTATGTACATGGAATTGCCCATGTTGGTTATGCAAGATATTTCCTAGCTATACCTCTTGGCTGATTCTAGAAGATTGGACCACTGATAGCCACAAGGTCTTCTGAGACTTGGTAGTGAGAGGTTGGAGGGTGTCTTGGTTTTCTAGTGGGGAATCCTTTCCCTCACTTAGCCTTAAGTTTTTTGTTTTCATATGTAGCACACACGCCTAATTGCACTTGAAGACTATTTTGCCTTGATGATTTCAATTCAACATTGAAATTGTGGCCGCAACCTCTCAGGTTTAAAACAACACTCTAATATTTTTTTTTTGACATTGTGATCTTGGCCTATTTTTATGCTAAAAAGCTTAACTTCTTTCAACAATCGTGTACAACAAATCTTTTTTTAAATGTGGAAATAGCTTTGAGTTTATAAATTGGTTTTCGGCGGTGGATGTATTGACTTACCTACCTACTAACCTTGATTTGCTGGTTGGGTTTTCTAGCATAGTTTGTAGGGTGTAAATCTAGTTTTGAGTATGTGAAATAAGATGACAAAATTTTGCTGATAAAAGCTACATGATATTGTGAAATATGGCTACATATTATGTTTTGATGGGGGCTTGCTGGTCTTTTATATGGAACCGGACTAGTGAGCTTATCTTTTGGAATGTGGCAATGGTTTTATTGGTTTGATGTCTTGCTGGTTATTTTACCTTGTTTCAACTCCATAAGGGCTTCTGGTCTTTGACATAGTCTTTTTAAGGTATGGTAGTCGCATAATTCCTTGCTGAGTACTCGCTTTCTTTTGACTTAAAGTGAGAACTTGTTGACATGGTCATTGGCATTATAGAATCTTTATAAGGGAGGTTTATATGCATGGGTATGGGGGCTTGAAGATGCATGTACATCACAAAGGATATAGAGCTGGCTTACAAACCTTTTATGTCGACTCAATCTTGTGTACAAGGGTTGTTTAATGTTGATCTTATAGAGCATATATGGCTCTACATGTATTTTAAACTGGGGTTGCTAGCTGTGTGGCCTTGATTAGAGCTCATTGCCTACTATTTTGTAGACTATTTTAGTTAGATAGAACCCTATTGGAGTAAACTTTTGTTCTTTGACCCTATGAAGAAACATTAAGCTTGTTCTTCTTATAGTTGCATAGTCTCTTGAAAAACTAGAGACTTTCTGTTTCGACTCAAGGATTGAGCTCTATGATAAGGTCATAAAAGTGGTTAAACATAATGTTTCCTGGGCTCACCAAAACATATTGGGGTACATTGGGTTCTTGACTAATGTAGGTTTTCACGTGTACATTTTGACAAGAAGTGACTTGGATGTCTTGGGGCTATTGGCTCTCTATCTTTATAACTCTAACTTGTTTTTGGGCATAGCATAACATAAAAAATTTAATCGTCTAAGGCTTGAGAATATACCTTTTTGACTTTGCTATCAATTTTACCTAAAGCTCTTAAGATTGCCCATTTCCTAAAAATCTATAAAATTTTGAAAAGGACTTTCCTTCGAATTTGCTATATATAGTTTTAAATAAAGAAATATATGAGAGTTTTTAATGAAGGAAACTGCTTGAAGGGTTGCCTTATTGGATATTAACTCATTTTGATAAACACAAATAGGGTTTGGGTGGTTCTTTTTTGAATGTACCTCATTCAGTTTGAGTCTATCTCTGATAGAAAACTGAAGCAACAAAATATGGCTTGTAGGGCTACTAACTTACATTGAGATTATAGAATCATATTTGAGTCAAATGCTTGGTCAAACCGTGGCTGGTGTTGGTATTTTGATTTACCATATGGTTATGCATGTAGTTTGTAAATTTAACTTGTTGGACACTTTAGACCCATGACTGCATGGGCTACTACTAGAGGTATTGTTGTTTATTTGTTTAAACAATGGCAAACTGTCCTTAACTTGGACTTTGCATCTAAATCTATGAACAAAGCATGGGTACATGCCCTGTGGTACAATTCTCATCTTCTACCAGTACAAAGACCTAAGACCCTTTAAATAGTGACTCTTTGTAATCTCTAGGTTTATAAAGAAAATTGGAATGAGGCAACTATTGCTCACTCCTCCCTGATGGTCAAAAAGAACAAAGAAGTAAAAAGTCTTTATATTCTGATGGATACTACTTTGAGAGTTTGAGAGCAAGCTAGTTCATTATGTGGAAGATCATCTTAGGAATGCTTTTTACAAAGATAACATGAATGTCCTTTTTGGGATTATTGGGTTGGAGATTGTTTTGATGATGACTTCTGAGCCTTATAATTTTGGCTTTATTGGCTGATCTTATGGGTTTAATTGCTAGCTCTGATTTTTTGTTTACTAAAAGTGTAGAGCATTTTCCAACATGGAACAAATATTTGCAATGGCAAGCTAAAACACTGAAGAGTATTTATTTTTGCTCATTGGGCTTGAAGAAGTCACCCCTTTTGCAAAACAACTTACTAATTGTTTACCTAAAAAGTTCAGAATGATACAACTTACTATTAATTGAGGTTACCACCTCTCTCTCTCTCTCTCTCTCTCTCTCTCTCTCTCTCTCTCTCTCTCCTTCTTCTCTCTCCATTGAATGTTCCTTCCCACCACCCAATGTTCGGGAAAAATATCTCAGCTTAATATCGTGCCGTTTTCAATTTCAAGAATGCTGGTTGAGGGCAAGCTCAAAAGAAGAAATTCTGCCCCAAAATAGAGAAAAATAGTGTAAAAAATCAAAACAATAACCTAATGTTTTACAATTTCCTCTTGGCAAATTCAAGAAAAGGAATTTTGTATGTTTGGGAAAATGGTTTTTCACGAACACTGCCACCACCTCTCAAAGGACTCGTCTTTAACTTTGAAAATGGTCAATTTGAGTTTTTTTCCAATATTACTTGTCATGAATGAAAGTTAGTACATTTCAAGTGCATTTCCCATGGTAGGAGATTCATGCTACTACATAAAGCCTAAAATTTGTAGAGGCCCAAAGGAATAGAGATAATCACACACCCTTCCACAATAACTATATGTTAGGGTATACAATCCATAACCCCTTTTCCAAAAACGTGACCTACAACATTCGAAGACTAACTAGACAATCCCCGCCTACAACCCAAGAAAGTGATAAGATATGGTGGCTTATGGTCAACTTTCATGATAAACATTGTTCAAAACCATATCAAAATGTTGTTTAGCCAATCTTTCTACAAAATGCACACCATTTACTGAATGTTTCCCAGACAATCTTATGATCCACTATCAAAGAACCTTCGTACACGAAATTGTAAGCATTGAGTCTTTTTTTGGAAAACATTCTGAAACTACATTATGCTAGGATTTGTCATCTTGGCACATTCTAGTTGAGTTGCTTCATATGAAGGTTGAAGTTATGGAATCGTAGAATTGTGTCTGGTCACACGTGTACCAGTTATCAGTAATCTGTTTTTGTTGCAGCTACACCAGTATTGGCATAGCTACAAAGAGACTAGCATAGTTGCATTTAGGACATAACTGGTGCATGTGTGACCATGTATAAGGTACAATTATGTCAAAAAGTAACCGATAACTATGCGTCAAGTGACCACTACCTAACTAAATATAAAAGTTATTACCCGGATGTTGAAAGAAATCTTAACAACACACTTCCACTTGATAACGTGTCCACTCCTCCACATTTATGGTATAAATCTTATTTTGATGCCTTTTCTAGCTTGTCGGGTTCCAATAGTTTTGTAACATTTAACGGCCACATACGAAGCATTAAGCCTCTCTTGTTGTGAAAGGCTCTTCACCTTGTTAGAATTGTTGGTCCACTTTTCAGTTTTCCCTAAAAGCTTGATATGCAAAAAGTAAATACAATATTAATACATATTTTCATCCTCTGAGAACCAAGTAATGATTATAAAATTAACTTTAACAGCTCTATGATTTCCAATGGCTGTTATTCAATTTAGATGCTTGAAAAAGATACTCCCGATCCGAGAGCTGCTAACTTGTTTTTATCTAGCACATACTTGCTCACTTTCTTCGATTTCTCATCACCAAAAATTCATACAAACCGAAGCTCGTCCGAAAGGCTATCTGAGGTCTCTTGGAAGCAAGACCCTAGCAATACTTGACAGTGCAGCAAGGGTAGCTATAGCCTCCAGCTAAAATTGGTCCAAGGAAAACAATAGTCATAAGCAAAATGTGGTCAGTTTGTACACGTGTTTCAACTCAAGAGTGGCTATTGTTATTATTTGAACAGATAAAAGGAAGGCTCCTGCTTGGTAAAATCATGTGATGGTGTCTAAATAGCTGGTGTCCATGGACACTTACTATCCAAACTTGATGCTTCATATCATTTCTTATCACATTATGTATCGTTGGATAGCTCTTTAAGAGTACAATCTAAAATTATAATCTATCACACGCTTCCCCCTAAAGCTTGTACCTTCATATAATACCTAGAAGAGGGGCTAAAACACTTGCACAAAGCACTTGCTAAGCTACTTCCTTTGTGAACATTTGAATGAGTCCTCCACATAAGCCTTTGGTTCAAAGATTCACAAATCACGTGGTAGCAGCATAAGAGTCTCTCTGTCCCAAAGGATCATCTTCACACACAATATCAGCAGCCGATACCTTCTGCGAGCACATGGGGCATGCAGACTCACTTTCCAACACCTGTAACATATATAACATGCTTTTGGTTTAAGTCAAAATTTACTTTTTCTTCCAAAAGAAACTAGATAATTGGGAGTTCAAGGGGTTAATTGGGCCCGAAACCTGGTGGATATAAAGAGTTACTTATAGACAAGGACCTAGTCCATTGTACGATGAAAGTTGAAGCTCTTTTGCCAGAATTGACATTTAAAGTTTCGTGGTGTATGACATTAGACACCAAAATCTCCTGGGTGCTAGGGTAGAGGAGCCAATTACGATACATGCTCTAGTGGGGAAACGTACCAACCCCCAATTTAGAGACACAAATTTGGAATATTGCTTATGTGTCACTTTGTAATTTGCTAGAAAGTGTATGGGTCTTGACAATTCTAATGCCTCAAAAAGTCTTTCCCAAAATAGAGCATTGAGATGAAGTTTAAAAAGTATTAATTTTGGCATTAATTTATTCGCCTTTTCACAACACAACGGATCGAACACAATTTTCACATTTCCAAAATGGCCATATTTGCAAAATCTCCCCTAAAATTACTATTTTTTAACTAAGTGTCTCTAAATTAATTCCTCTACCCTACATGGCACTACTCATCACCAAAAACTATGTTGGATAGTGCATGAAAAAATACAAACAAGGTGCACTTACCATGTTCTCAAGTCAAATAAGAAGATTGACAATCTTCTGAAGTACAAAAACTATTTCAATACCTTGAGAAATTCAGTAGCTAGGGCAGGAAACTTGCATTGTGGGCAAGCGCTCCAATCTTCAAGAACCATATGTCGCCCTGAGGCTATACAAAACTGAAAATTTGGAGAATGAGTTAGGCCTTTGACACATCCTAGTGCTTTGTTTGACAAGCACCCATGCACAATTCATATGTTTACCTTCATATGGTCAGAAAGATCTGAAGCTCCAAACAATGAGAACGATGATGAAAGACAAAATTTGGAATTAAATATTTAACCAAAACAACTGCAAAAGAAGGTTATTATGACCCAAGAGCACATGCCCAAGGATGGTCTTGTAATTCTCACGTGGTTTTGCTTTGATGCCTCCCTTCACACCGATAGAGGGGGTGAATGCTTTTGGAACTTTAAGCATGCCAAAAAACACTAGACAGGACGATTTCACTAAGATTATTCTTCTGACCTGCCAGGTATTCAAAGAAACCTTTGTTTCTTGCTTTCTACAAAAGTTTCATCCTTCATGGATTTCTCTATTTTTGAAAGGAAGAAACATTCAAACAGTGGAGGCCTACCAATGTTTGTCTAACATCCCATTAAGGTGTGAACAAAGATAATCAATGCTAGATTGAGACCTGGCTTTCATCTAGAGCGGTAAGTGAGACATTCTCCCCCCTTACCGGTTAACTATTTTTGCAGAAGCAAAGTCCTCTGTCTTGTTTCTGGAAGGGAATAGTGAACATAATTTTTACAGGGCTTACATTACCGGTTGATACAGATGAGGATCTTGGTGACCTTGGGTATGATGATAGCATGGAATTGTTTGTCCATGACAATGAGTTACGCTGTATGGGTTGGTTTTGCTTAGCAGCCCATGCCAAAATCAACTTAATAAGTCTGCTGCTTTTCTTTCAATTAAGACCGAGCACGATCTAAGTAGCCAGTGTGGCTTGACATGGATAGATAAACCTCCATCTTTGGTTCCAAGTTGGCTTTGAACTTTCTGCAAAGTGACACTCTGTGCTTGTAATTACATCCATTAAGAGAAAGTTAGCCCAATGGAGTGCTGCTCATGGTAAGGTTTCTGCAAGGTATGTCGTTTCATGTTCGTGCTTTTGGTGGACATGCATAAGACAATTGAGAATACTGATTGAAGCTTTCTATGAGAAAAACCTGTTGGATCTATCAAAACTAGAGCAAAGGTATTGACAAGAGTTGAAAAGACTGAATTGTCAACCTTTTAGGAGCCAAACCTAATGAGTGTATTGATACTAGAGGAATAGTATTGTACACCAACCAGTGTACCTCTCAACTCTCATAGTGAACTAAAGAAAACTACTGCCACCCAAACCTAATGAATCTATTGATACTAGAGGAATAGTATTGTACACCAGCCAGAGAGAGTGGTACATCTCAGCTCTCATAGTGAACTAAAGAAAACTACTTCCATCATATAAGAGTCATCATAGTTTTTCCTGGCCCTGTCCTAATTGGGTACCATACTACACGATGTGTCCGAGTCTGATCGACGTATGATTGGGTTTTTTGGACTTGTCCAATGATTTAAAGAAAACGGATATCTACTATGAGACTTGGTCATGATGGTCATTGGTATGTACAATGAAGATTGATGTTGGATTGAGCTAGATTCTAAAGTTTCTATGGTGTTTCAATGCATTCTATGGTTTGTTTTAAGTGGGGTTGTATGTAGGCTGTTTTTAGTATGCCATATGGAATCCTTGGAGGGTCTGATCTGTACTTATTCTGTACTTCCGTACCCGTCTGAATTTGATGTATGGAAAAATTATGGTCTCAATTTAGAAAACCAGTACTCAAGTACCCATGTAGATGAAGCGTACAAAGAAGTAGAGAGTACATACAGGGATATCACTGTTGCAATTGCCACAATGCAACTGCATGTTTGGCAACAAAGCCGCACAAACAGGGCAGGGTGTTAGAGGTTCTTTCTCCTCCACTTTCTCACACTTTCTTACAATCTTCTCCACTTTGCGCTTATAAGCTGATGATATTGAGTTCCTATATGGATGCCAAACAGTCACAAACTAAGCACATCAGCCTTTCTCTCAAGTGCTTCATAATCTTGCATCAATGTGTATTAGAAGAGGAGCGCAAATGCTTCACCTGTACTCTGGGCACATCAACATGGAGGCGAACTCAAAAGCTGTGGATAATAAGCCTGTGCGATGGCATTCAATGACGGTTGATGTCAAGATTGGCACAATGTGAGCAGGAAACTTTGTAATGCTGCGAGCAACTCTAATCAATAGTCGTGAACCAGTGCTGGAAGAAAATAATGAGCCATTAAAAATCAAAACAATCTAGGTCTAGAACTTCTGAAGCAGCACAATATCAATGTTTGACATAGCAAATATGATAATAAATACTAAACCTGTGATCGCCCAATCGTATATGTATCTTTCCTAGCACATAAGAATGCAAAAGCATTAGTGACTGTAGTATATCAGCAGGAATAGCTCTTCCATAATTCCGTAAAACTAAGCTGAAATCCAACAAAAGTTGATGTGCTCGCTTGTAGTTTCCTTTCTCCTGTTTTGAGTTTGAAGTTTAGCTTAAAGGGACAATCTTGAAATCCTTCACAACTTAGTGCACGTTTGCAAACTTTGATGAGACCTGTTCATGGGAGGAGAGTTGCAGAACCAGTTTAGCAGCTTCATCATAATTGCCAAGAGTCTTGTGAAGCATGTAAAAGTGGATTGCATTATCTTCTCCACACTCGTTTGCCTTCTTCAGATAATCAAGTAGTTGACTTGTGAACATGTCACTCTTTTCTCTTCCCACCAAATTGATAGCCTACATGACAGCATTCATTTGGACACTTGAAACTTATGAAACAACGAGGCCAGACCAATGCTAAAACTCTTCACAAAAATGTGCAAAAACTTACCTGCTCTACTCCACCATTGCTTCCCCAACATAGGTAAAGTTTAAGGGCCCTCTCAGTCTGCCCACAATGCTCCAAAAGTGTTCCAGCCTTACAGTAGTCCCCCATAGTTTCATAATACCTGCATAACTTTTTTTTCTTTGTATTATAATCTTCACCATACTGATATTTGGCACAAATCCGTCTAACACACAAAATACTTGAATTTTGATCTAGTAATGCAAGAATTTGGGCCTGCTATGAATACAGAATTGAACCTGGAAAGCTCAAGGCATTCATCTTCTGAAGTAACATCAACAACAAGCTCAGTGTAAACATCCATACAGTCATGCTGCTCTGCAAGCTCCTTGGCCTCTTGCGACCTGGAGGTAGCAACAGTTAGGTACCTATGGTGGGCTATTTCACAACAATGTTCTTATGAACAATTCTATACTTAAATTTCTATGTATCATGACCTAGAAAATTCAGAGAAACCTTCTTGATAGTAATAGAAACTCAATTGCTTTTCCATAATCTCCTGCGCTTTTACAAAACTTTGCTGCAAGAACTGCACCTGGTATTGCCTTCGTCTGAAAGTTGAGATCTTAGTATCATAGTACACTGATAATGTTTCATTTTCTCAATAAAAAAGAATACCAAGATTCTCTTCAAGAAGGGAAAATATCTCAAGGCCATCTTTCTTGATGGAGACTCAAAAGAAAGACACTTATGTGTGGAATCTCGATTCTAAAACACCAAGAACATGCTGCACTCACTACAATTCTAGAATTAACAAGATCATGTCAAGTTTTCTATAGAAATATAGTCGCAAAACAAGAGAGTTTACAAGCAGAAAAGAGGGATAAAAATAAAAGATATAAGCCATTGTGGCCGTGTATTCTCCTGTTGGAGTAAGGGCTGCAGGACCACACAGACACCACATTTTTTTCAAAACAGCACAATGTACAGTACGTACAGATTTGTACAGTACACATCGTACACATCAACCTTGATTGGTCAACAAGAGTGGACTAGGGTGGCTGAATGCTTTGAACCGACTGCTCTGATAGGAAACCGTGATCGGACTACACTACTAGTTGATGGAAGATGGATGAGTGGTTGCCAAGTCTTCACCATGGTGTCGTGGCCCACGTGGCGTACCACCTTTCACATAGACTTGGTTCACCTTATCCAAGCTCATGAACCCTCCCAAAGAGGGTGTGGTACAAAAAAATACGTTCAAGTTTAGAATAGCGGAGTGCCCATTGGGAAAAAAATTCCATTGCATATGAGATAAATTCTCAGCACCTTCTTATAGCCAATAGTGAGTCATACTCAATGTGTTCCACCAAAAAATATCATTCTCACAAGAGAATTTTTGTTACCCTATTCAACAAAATAGCAACTCAAGTTATGCGAGATAGGACACATATGGTCGCATGTGCATATCTCCCACAAAGACATTGTCCTTCTTCCATGTAGAGAAACCATGAAGGTTCTCAGCTCATAGACTTGCCATAAAGTTCATGTTGGTTTTGATTCGACCACTTCCTTTCCCTCATGCAAAAACCGCTTTCTTTCACTCGCACAAAGAAAGAAAAACTTACTTGCTATTGAGCTCATCCTCATCAAAGTGTACCCATCCATAGGATCACTTGAGCAAAAAAATGGTCTTGGTGAATGCAATTCAGCAAAATGGTTATCCACTAGTTGCTCTTGAAGTCTCACCAAACGGCAACGGCTTGTGTCCTTACCATGCATGCATTTCCATATAATATATGCATTTGCAAAAACAAAATCCAACATGCCCCAAAACAATGTATGCCACCATTTCTAACATGAATGCTCGTCTCTAAATTGTATCCTGAGTCCAAGTCCATGCTATCAAAAACATCACAACCTACTTTATATTTCTTGTAATGCATAGCAATCTCTGGGCATGTAGCAGTAGCCTTACCACTTTCAACTTGTCTCTGAACTTTGTCTCTCTTCATAACATACACATTTGAAGCAAAGAATATGGGCTTCTTGTCCATCCAACTACCTGCCCAAAGTCCTAACGTCCCATCATATGCAAAGCATGATGCACCTCTCACAATGATCAATATGCAGTATTCGCGCCTCAAGAAAGTTCTCTTAATTTGTCATAGATGCACCTAGAGCCCCATACCCCTCATTTGTCAAGTGCATGAATAGCTTCAATGAATTGAACCATTAGTCAAAAAATGCATGATGACCCCTTTGCGTCAAATTTGCCACAAGCATTGACACAACGTGAAAAGAAAACTCTGACCATGACACGTTGTCAGACACGCGAAACGAGTAATTGTAACCATTTTCTAAGTCACGCGTTCCATAATTGGATCCCAAACTTACTGGGCTTCTTAGAATTGTAAACGTGACAAGGATTCAACTGACATTTATAGGATATTATCCTTTCATCCACAATTACATGCTTCCCACAATTATAATGTTAATTGAAATGGGGCATTCACTATCTCTTCCAAAGGCATCGCTTGCCATAGCTTGTACACCTTAGTCCCCTTTCACAAGAGGCCATTGCAAATTGTCTCACATGCAAAAGCCGATTTATTTGTTGGTATTTGGTTTTGGTCCATCTTTTCTGCATAGTTGGATAGCAAACTACACAAGTCTCTCCTTCTCAATAACAGTTTTCGTCACACATAACTTGCAACGCCATTCCAAGGATCACACACCCAAAAGGTACAAAAAACAGAATGTATGTTCAAGGGATTCCACTTTTGAGTTTTTTCATGGCATACCTATTGGTCTCACACATAATTATGTCAATCAAATTTAGAGGAAAAAGAGATAAAAAAAGCTAAGTCTTTGTGACTACTTGTCCCTAGTCTTGACTTTCTCTTGAAAGTTCCATCAGGCTCTACATGTATTTTGTCTCCACCCTTCCACATTGGAGAGCTCGCATTAGACCAAAATCAAATTCATCATCCGTATCCCGCAAAACTGGTCCTTCAACCTCCAAAGGCTCGTCCTCACATTTATCTTTCTCACCCATTGATGCATGTTTATCTCCAGAATCATCACATTCTCGCATATCTGAAAGGTCACCCTTTCTTCATGAGAGGCTTTTGTAATTTGCCTCACTTCTTGAGAAGCTTGTACCCCTTGCCACGACCATGACTACTCTCCAAAAAACCATTGTGAGCATGCGCCAACATTGCCGATTGACTCATGGGTCTCAACATTTTCATTGAGAGCACGCATGTCAACATTGCCAATGGACACATTATTGTCACCATTTCCATTGGCAAGCACACAGCTATAGGTATGAAATCTAGCATTTTGATTAGAGGCATCGTGATCAGTATTCACATTCAAAGAGACATTATGCACATTCCCATTAGAAGCATGACTAGTGGAAACCATTCCCACATGTTGTGTCCTTGGTTGGCCTTACCTACAATGCAATGCTTTGGAAGCCGGCCTCTTCTACTTGCCGTAGAAAGTGCACAAGATGCTCCCAAAAGAGGCATATTCACAAGAGAAGCGTTAAGTTTCTTAATAAAATTCATCCGCATCTATTAACATAGCATGATCCGTGAGCACAATAGACATATCTGCAAGTGGCAATACACGGCAAATTTTCCACTTCCGAGCTTCAATATTTGACAAGCCAAGAAATCAGCCAAAGAGAGGTCATAATCCGTGTTGAACAAAGTTTGCACATGCATATGAGTGCTATTCTCAACAATCGGAACAAGATGCATTTGCAAGAATGCCCAGGAAAGCATGTATAAGTAGCACCAATTTGGTGGAATTGCTAGAAAGTTATTGATCTATCAATTTGTAGCAATTCCATCTGGAGTAGCGGGCAAAGAACATAGGCGGAAAAATTATGAAGAAGTGGGGGGAGGGGGCAGGGGGGGGGAGCAATCACTATAGGATTGGCAGGAGGAAACCTAACCACAAAACGTTGTTGGACAGTAGCAATTTGATGCATGCACTCTCATCCCCATCAAACATACAGTTGAACAACTTTTTGCCTATACTGTAACCCAAGATTCTGCCTTTGTAGTGCTTAGAATCCCAATCCATGGGATGAGCCTGATTTGCTCAGTCCATGCTAAATCCTGTGGCCAGATACATAAGCTCTTGGCCTTCTAAACTCAAGCAAAAAGCCGTGGAGGGTTTTCCCTTTAGTGTAGTTTCCATCACCATGGGTGACAATCATGATTCTCTCTTGCAATAGAGATCTGTGCACGGCTTTGTCTACGTATTTTGTGTAGCTTTACTGGTTGCAGGTTTTGTTCTCTGGCTTAAATCGTTGGTGCTGGTTTGTTTTAGCCCTCAAGTCACATAAGGATCATATCTGAACACGATCATGGGCTGTTGATGCTAATTGGAATCCAACGGCTCCAGATTTCTTTGCCCACCCCATGGCCAAGCAGCATAGCCAAAAGAAGGGTATTGACAATATTTGGCTCAACAAATGATTAATTTCATGCAAAATATGTTGGTTACTAGGTGCACCTTTCTTATATTTGAGAGCTATTTCTTCATGCCACAGAGGATGCCGTCATCAAGTGTAGCAAAAAAAGTGAGATAGAAAACACTAGAGAGCAATGGAACAAGCAAACTCAAAGACACAACAACAGACTCAGAACTCAACGGAACTCGACCAACTCATGGAACCAGTATAGACACTGGTTGGCAGCACACTCCGCTCCAAGCCTAGGACTCATAGGTACAATGGGGGCGTCAAGGCTTCGCTGTGCTTGGAGAGTGCAGATGTGCGGTGCTGGACACAAGACACGAGACTCTAGACCCATAGAAAGTATGATGTATCCGACGAGTAGAACCAACTAAGCATATATAAAACCATAATGAGAAACCAACGGCTAGCAAAGCATCCCTGAGAGTCCAGCTACGTCTATCTCCGAACTGTGGTGGCAGTGATCTGGCCACAGTGTCCACCAGACCATCACTCCCGTGTCTGCCACGTGTCACTGCCCAGGCGAGAGTCCACCCAGTGTGAACCCAAGACCAAGTGTAACTTCTTGTCCAGTGTAAGTGACACTATAGCCTTGCTGCGAGGTGGCTCAGTGGACTTAGCTATTGAGGAAACACTGGAAGAGGGTGTATCCACAGGTAAAGATTGAATAGAGATCCCATAACAAGGCATAGAGCTGGTAGCTTCCAACCACTCTAATAGGTCTTCTTCTGACCCGTCAGGTGGAGTAGGCTGTTCTAGTTCAGGGTTGGGCTCCATTAACAAAGAGCTACGTTGCACCACTGGATTAATGCCTCCTTCAAGTCAAATGGGTTTCATTGGGGATCCAGGAGTATGTATCCACATCGCGTCATTTCATAGAGAGCATCTGGGTATGAATCTTAAGATGACCTATTCCAAGAGTTCGAAAGAAACATGCCCTTTGTGGCCCATTGCAAGAAACACCCCATGCAGATTTCAAACAGAGGACCGGCGAGCCGTACAACCACTGTCTTACCAGAAGTTTTACAAGCCAATCTCTTGCAAAATCGATGCTTGACGTTGCTGCCAATTCGAAAGAGGCTATTGTTATCTTTTGGGAGGGGTAGACTAAACTATGGTGTGCAGACTAAGCAAGAAAATGGAATTATAGTCACACGAGATGTATACGGTGATAGTGGTTTTATGTATGGAGAATAAAAAGCTAGGATGAAAGAACATATGAGACACACGAAGTAAGTACTGCAGAAGTTGAAAGAGTGAATTTCGAGGTGTGAGAAAGATCGGATATGAAAAGCCGAATATGAACTACTAAAAAGAGCTCACAAAACCAACATAGATTAACGACAAAGCAATGAAAATAAGATAGGTTCAGGAAATGAATTCACACTACCAACAAGATCATGGGAATACAAGAACTCAAAAATGATAACACCGTGGTTAGAGATGATAGGAGAAGAAGGCTTGGTGACCACACAGAAAGAGGGACTCATGGAGTAGCTGACGACAGAACATATTAAACTCGTAGGCTTTGGTGGATGCTATAGTTTTAAAGTTTCATCTGGAAAGGATAATAGCCTAGCGAATTCCTTATGTTGTGTGATAATAGCACTTTACTTTGGATCCATTTACAAGCGCCAGAGGAACACCATCTAGGGTGGTTGATTGCACCGTGCCTTGTAAAGTTTCCTACATTCTGTATGGCCCTTGCCAGGCGGGGACTAACTTCTTTGCTTTTTCTGGTAGCACGCTTGATAGAACAGCCTTGCACGATTTTGGGCTTGCAAAAATGACGATCATGCCACGCATTGTGATGAAGTTGCTTTGCTTGAAGAGCGTTGGAAGCTAACACTCTACTCTCTTCCAGCATGGACATACAAGAGAGATGGGCATAGGCAATACTAGCTACGACCCGCCGAAAGCCAATTGAAAGGGGGTGTGGTTGGTTGTTGTAGTGCGGATAGTGTGTCGTGCTCTCTATAGTGGTGCTCCTCAGTGCTATGAGCGTGACAATCTCACTCAAACAACTCAAAACAAAGGGACAAAAGATAATGACCGATCACACAGAGACACAATAGCAGACCAGAACATAGGACTCGACTATCTAAAAAACCGGTACAGACTCTGGCGTGGCAGCATACTCAGCTCCAACCCAGACTCACAGGTACAATGGAGGTGTCGAGGCCAGATGTGCAGGGATGGTGAAGACGTGCTGTGTGTAAAGACTCACTCTCTAGACGACGACGCTGGACCATATATGAAGAAGAAGATGACAATCCTGACCCGACAGCTACTACTCACATGTACCACCATAAAGAGCCACCAACGGCTCATAAATGTCAGCCATCTGAGTCTATCTCCAGACTGAGTGGAGGTGGTGACCTGGCCACGATGTCCACTAGACCACCGTCCATATTTCTGCCACGTGTCACTGCCCAACCCAGAGAGTCCATCCAGTGTGAACCAGACTAAACCAACTGTACTAACTGTGTGTCCTGTGAAAGTGACACTGTAGCCTACTATAGGTTGCCCGCCACAAGACCGCTCACCGTCTCGGTGAGAGAATCAATGAAACTAGAGAGAACAATGAAATTCCAGAAAAAACGCAGTACACTCTGACTGAAGATTTTGAGGTGTGTGAGATATATCAGTGAAACTAGGGATAACAGTGAAACACCAGAAAAACGGAGTACAATCTGATTGAAGAGGGTGATGTTCGGAGAAGATTTTGAGTTCCCAGGAAGAAGTACCAATGAGGCAATGTCGATATTTGCAAGTTATGCTGAAGCAGTAATGACCCCGGCTGAACGAGGTAAGCTATACCTAGAATGTAGAAACAGAAGATTGCCTAGATTAAGTAATCCACAAGGCACCCGATTGCAGTTAGTTGTAGTTGGCTGGAGGGGTAGGCTAGATAGAGGCGAGAGGGGAGGGGATGAGGTGGTGAGGGGCGAGGCGTAGGTAGGTAGGAAGTGGGTAGGGGCGAGGGCTAGTTAAGTAGGGGCGAGGGGGGAAAGGGGAGGGGTGAGGCCTAGGTAGGTAGGGGGTGGGTAGGGGCGAGGGCGAGGGCTAGGTAGGTAGGAGGTGGGTAGGGGCGAGGGGGGGAAGGGTAGGAACGAGGCCTAGGTAGGTAGGGGGCAAGTAGGGGCGAGGGCTAGGTAGGTAGGGGCGAGGGCGGAAAGGGTAGGGGCGAGGGCACCTGATGGCTCCTCTACCACCACCTAGTGAGGACACCTGATGGCTCCTCTACCAACTGTTTGAGGGGTAACCATGTGGGTAGAAGGGGGCGGCTGAGGAACGGTGCTAACTCCTATCAGATTGAGCTTGGGAAAGGTAAACTCATTCTGGCTTTGACTTGGGTTCACAGCCGTGGATGCACGAAGTTTAGGGAAATCTTTACTGTAGTGATTCTTCGTTTCTGGGCAATGACGGCAAGGGGGGGACCCTTTTGGCAGAGAGCATTTGCTTTGGTAATGACCATATTCCTCGCATCTGTAGCACAAAATGGGCCGATTCAATGGGCGAGTCGAAGGGCGAGGTGGTCCTTGCTCCTGGTGCATGGAGTTGGAGGTGGAGGCATAGAAGTTTTGAGGTGATGAGGGAGCATGGGTATGATAAAAGCTCTGAGATGGAAAAGTACTTTGTATACCTTGCATAGGAGGGGCTGTCAGCAAAGGTGGCATATGGTGTGGATGGCTACAGGGAGAAACCATGTCGGATGCAGGTGCTAGCCCTTGTTGAAGAGTAGGACCAAGACTTTGCTGTATTTGTCGCAATCCCTTGAGGTAGTAACAGTCCTTGTCCTCATGTCCACACTTTTCACAGAAGTGGTAGTAAACCCGAAGGGGGCGTTCTTGTGGAGGGTGTCCTGGAGAGCGACATGAGCTGCACCATACCATAGCCTTAGTCTCCTGTTGAGACCGAAGCTCTTCCAGCTCTCTCTTGATTTAATCCAAAGCTTCGAGATGTGGGGGTTTCTCCTGTCTAAGAGAGATTGATTTCTCCTCTTGAAGAGCGCGTTGTAGTTTTAGGGCTTCAAGTTCCCTACGTAAAGAAGTCAATGGATCAGAAGGACTTTCCGAAAACACAGAGGGGGTCTCTATGTGAGGGGAGTTGGTGAACAGCTTCCTAGCCCCCTCTATCCTAGTAGTAGCCGCGACAAACTCCTCCAGAGTGGCGTCAAGTCGGAGACTCTCTCGGAGTTTTTGCTGAGAAGTTTTGGGAAGAGTTTTCTCCACCCACTTCTTAGCCATAAATTCACCGGGTTGCTCGGGAAGCTTGGCAACCAGAGACTTGGTTTTAGTCATGAGTCTGCAAAAGTCTCCTCTGGCTGGAGCACCATGTTGGCTAACTCATCCAACACCTTTTCCTGGTAGTCACCTGGCTTGAATGCAATGCTGCACAGAACTGTTGTCTTAAAGCTGCCCAAGTTGCAAAATGGTTCTCTGCAAACTGACTGTACCATTTATCTGCTAAGCCATCTAAGGTAGATGGAAAGAGTACCAAATAAGCATCTTCCCTGTTAAGACCACGACCTCTACAAAGAGATACAAACCTCCTTGCATGGTCGTCTGCATCTTCTGAGGAGAGTCCCTTGAAGGTAGGAAACTTGGTGTTTACCTTGGCCAACACACTTGTCAACGCCTCCATGGCTCTTGCTCAGGAGCCTGTTGCTCAATAGCTTGCTGTAACAAAATGGGGGAGAGCTTCACTAGGGAAGGTGACCTGGAAGATGTCGAACTTGATGGAGGAATGGATGAGGCTGTATGTGGAGGTATGGGTGATGAGGTTGGTGGACTTCTACCAGATACCAAGGGTTGACGCCTTCTGTTCTAGTACTTCAGAGGACTTACAAGTGCGCTTTGACACTCAAATGACCGCCTTGTACGTGTCATACAGTGACCACAAACCCAACCAAACTTTGGGCAAGAAGACCCTTAACTGGCTGAACACAGGTCTAGACTCTACTAGACCCGGCAAGTGACTAGACCACTTGGCTGGACCAGGGACGAGGAGGGACTAGACTAGGGACGAGGAAGGACTAGACCAGGGACGAGGAGGGCCTAGACCAGGACAAGAGCTAGGACCAGGGCGAGAGAGGACCAAACCAGTTGGACCAAAGGCGATAGAGGACCAGACCAGAAGGTTGCACAGCGAAAGGCAAAGTAGGCAAAGCTAGGTAAAAACCAGCTAGCTTCTCAATTTGTACCTCAACAGAGAGTGAGACTTCAGTTGAGGTTCCACTGTGATCGCCAAATGTGAGAGCGCCTGTAGCGCGGATAGTGTGTCATGCTCTCTACAGTGGGTGCTCCTCAGTGTTATGAGCGTGACAATCTCACTCAAACAACTCAAAACAAAGAGACAAAAGATAACAACTGATCACACAGAGACACAACAGCAGACCAGAACATAGGACTCGACTATCTCAAAGAACCGGTACAGACTCTGGCGTGGCAGCACACTCAGCTCCAACCCAGACTCACAGGTACAATGGGGTGTCGAGGCTCAGATGTGCAGGGATGGTGAAGACGTGTTGTGTGTAAAGACTCGCTCTCTAGACGACGACACTGGACCATATATGAAGAAGAAGATGACAATCCTGACCAACAGCTACTACTCACATGTACCACCATAAAGAGCCACCAACGGCTCATAAATGTCAGCCATCTGAGTCTATCTCCAGACTGAGTGGAGGTGGTGACCTGGCCACGATGTCCACTAGACCACCGTCTGTATCCCTGCCACGTGTCATTGCCCAGCCCAGAGAGTCCGTCCAGTGTGAACCAGACCAGATCAACTGTACTAACTGTGTGTCCTGTGAAAGTGACACTGTAGCCTGCTACAATTGTTGCTTTGAAAGAAGTGTGATATGCCAAGAGGGTGTCGAGGCTTGCTTGAGCCTGTGAAATTGGATGAAAATGGCACGCTTTTCCGAGGAGTGAAATTAGAACCTTGTTAGTGCTCTCTACTTGCCCATTGGCTCTGGGGTAGTATGAGCAAGACTTGCGATGAAAGATCTTATAGTTTGTTAGCAATGTCGAGATCAACTCATTGACATAGTGATTGCCTCAATCACTAGTAATCTCAAGGGGGCACCAAAACCTACAAAATATATTCTTATACAAGAACTTTGCCACCGTGGTCTAAACCCCATCGTTCAAAGCGCAACCATGCCAATGAAACTTGTGAGGGACGGTTGGACTACGTGTTGGGTTTAGGTGCACAACATTCACAAACATCACCTTCACATGAGCAATTGCATCCCTAAACACATAGGGCCACCATAAAGCACTTTCAACAATTTTTTTGTGCTGTGATGTTACCAAGGGTAATGGCTCCTAGTAGGACCACTGTAGGCATCTTCCAACATATGCTCTACTTAATGGGGTGACCTCCAATCAGAGTAAATGGTCTAGACTTCAACAAGAATCTTCTTTTCTGCAAGGGAGAGACATTCTTTGGCGGTGGATAGCAAATGGAGCACATTGCCATACCATTCGGGGATCGTGTCCACTTTGAAGAGATTGCTATCGGGGAAGTCATCCCCAACACCTGTAGCGTCTTCACCTGTTTGTACTCGAGAGAGGTGATCGGCCATGACGTAATGCTTCCCATGGCGAAGAACTACCTTGAAATCAAACTTCTAAAATAGAAGTAGCCACCGCCAAAATCGGCTTGCAACTTGTGGCTTATTCAATAGATAACCCAGAGCATGATGATCGGTAATAATTGTGAAGTGTACACCTAATAAATACTGATGGAATTTTTGCAGTGCTAAACCTTCCCTCTCTATTGTGATGTAGTTGCCCTCGATTTTAGTGAGCAGATGACTTGCATAGTGAATAGGGCGATCGAGGTTGAATTCTTTGTTGGGCTGAGTTAGTACAACACCCATAGCAATCTGACTAGCAATATGTATATGGAAAGTAGGAGACCAATCCGGGGCAGCTAAAATAGGTGCCTTGGTCGGACGCTCTTTAAGTAAGCAAAAGCTTGGACCCAACCTTGGACCGCTGGAATGGTACAGCGGCATTGGTCAGGCGGGTCGGAGCACAGCATAGGCTGTAACTAAGTCAAACTTTGTAAATAATTAATTTATTTACGAGAAAAGAATTATCTAATTAGTTGTGTGCACACCAGAATAGACCTAGCAGTTCTAAGGCCTCAGGTGAGCCTAAATGCGGGCTAGAACACCTCATAGGGACCTTAGCAGAAATTACCCTGAAGCCCTAGTGATTGGGAAATCGGGTCTTCAGAAAGGGGTAAGCAGTAGCCTCAGATTTTAGGCTCAGGAAAAATACGCGCGTCACTACAAGCACATGAATGAGATGGGGTCCTTAGAACAGTGACCCTAAGGCTTTATTAGCCTTAGGGTAAGTTTCGTTAAATTAAATTTAACGGTCCGTGCCCGGGAGGGCGGCCGGACAAGTGTGAACAGGTAAAGGCGGTGCAGTGCCGGTGCGGCATTGCGCCGACAGACCTTTGGTGTTCTCCTAAAAGAATCATTGGTAGTAGTTGTTAGTTAGTTGCATATTTTTAATTAATGAGCTAGAAGTTTTTAAAGTCAAAAGTTGAATGGTTTTTAAGTTTTTAAAGTGTGCCAAGTGGCACACTTACCAATGCAAACTAACCCTCTCTCACCCTCTCTCTCTTCCTAGCGTCCCCTCTCACTGATGGCTATTTAGGAGCCCCCCCTCCCCCATTTTCAGGGCTGGCAGTACACCTACCCCCCCTAATGTGAGCGTGCTCTACGCGGTGGAGCCCTCCATTGAAGCTTGAGAGCAGCCCCTTGCGACATATGTGGTAGCCTTGTGCTCCCATTGTCAAGAACAAGGGATCTCACAGTCATAGACACCTTCTGGTGAAGTTTCATCGCGAGAAGCTGCCGTAGACGCTCTCTTAGCAGAGTGCGGCTGCTGAAATTCTCTGTTTTCAGCCCCTAATCACCTCGATTAGGGCTGTTTTCAGCAGATCAGCCATAGAAATCCTCTTCTCTCTCCTTATCCTAAGTCTACATCAAGTTTGGAGCGATTCCATCGCGAAGAAGACCTCTGTTTCGACGTAGGGGTGCGCACAGGTAAGAATTTCAGGTTATGTGCAGAAAATTACAGCAAGCATGTGCGTGTGCATTTTGCTTGTTTCTCTTTTGTGTTCAATGCATGAATGAATGAGCATGAAGGCAACACATAACGGAAGATGGACTCTCCTCTGTGAGAGCTTCCGATGAGCTGTTTCGGAAGATAAACTCTCTTTTCGAGAGCTTCCAACCAGTCTCGCAGAAGAGGGGGAATCCCCTAAGCAGTAAGAAAGTGGAAACACCTCCTCAGTCAGTAGTCAGAACAGAGCAGAAGAAAGAATAGAGGACGGGCGTATGTCCCGTTCCTATGCTTGTAAAGATTCTCCCGTAGTAATAAAGATATTCTCTTTATGGGGGGGGACCAGCCCATCTTCTGGTCCCGAATGAAGTGTCAAGTTTTCTCGCTCCCTCTAATTCTCTTGAGTATTTGAAGTGCAATTAAACGTCAGTTTACGCTTCCGTATTTTTGTGACAGTGGTATCAGAGCAAGGTCCTCTCTCTCTTCCTGAAGGGATTGACGACTCTTGGCAGACTGCAGAAATGGGAGGACGCGAGATAGAGTAATCTCTCCTTCAACAGCAGGTGGAAGAGTTGCAGAAAGCTCTCTCCCATCCAGAAGTCCAAAAGATTCTCCATACTCTTGAAAAAGGGAAGGAGAAAATGCCGATGGGGTCGGGAGAAATCCCGCAGAACCCAAAGGCGCCACAACCAAGAAAAGATCCTTTGATTGGAACTTCCCGCATGCACGAGAGATAGAAGAAATCTCCAGAACGTCAAGTGCGGTTTAATCCAAAAGTTCAAGAGCAGGATCCCCCTGATTCCCCTCAGTTCTCTTTTATGAAGGATCTGGAAGACATAGTTTCTCCGGAAGACATGTTTCTCGACGATCCGTCGCAGCAAGAAGTACATTCAAGGGAAAGGACTCCTGTCCCCAAGGAGTCTAAGCATAGAAAGAAAGAGCATCATAAGAAGAAGCACCATAGGCAGAAAACATTCAAGTCGGGAGATAAAGATGTGAAATTCGACACCTACAATGGACGGCGTGATAATGACAAAGCTTTGGCTTTCATCCGCCAATTTGAAGTTGCATTTGCAGAAGGGAATTTCAAGGAAAGATCCAAGCTTCGCCATGTCAGTTTGTACCTGAAAGGCACCGCCAGCAATTGGTGGTTAACCCTTATCCTGGAAGAGCGCAAACCCCAAGATTGGACCGCTTTCAAGAAGGAGTTCTACGCACAGTTCCTTCCTCCAGACTATGAGGAAGAGGTAAAGAAAGAATGGGATCGACTTTCACAGTCAGAGAACGAAACTGTTCCACGCTATGTGGATAGGTTTTGGGACGTTCTCTTGAAAGTCACTCCATTCAAGAAGATTGACGATTCGGAGAAGATGCGCAAGTTTGAAGCAGGATTGCATGAAGCCTTGCAAAAGGCTATGAAGCTTTACCCTCGAGGTAACTTGCAGATACTTATGGAATCAGCCCGCATAGCTGATGGAATACATGACAAGGGTACTCCAAGGAAGATGGAGCAAAGCACTTACCATGCCAAGCAGAAGGCTCTCCATGAGCAACCTACCTCTTCTACTTCTTCTCAAAAGAAGAAAAGAACCGCCTCCGAAGCAGAAGCAAAGCCAAATCAGCCCAAGAAAGGGAGATATCTCTCTCCTGCTGAGTTGCGAACCTACATTAGTGAAGGAAGATACTTCAAGTGCGGACAAGTTGGTCATATGAAGGGTGACTGTCCAACCAAACCTCCACAACCACCCTCCTCCAATGCAGTCCCAGATGTACAGGGAAATACAACCAAGGATGGAAAAGAAAGAGCTCTTCTCAAAGCATGGGGTAGTATCAACAACCAGCGGGCTCTTATTTTGTTTGACCCTGGTAGTACAGACAACTTCATCTCTACTCAGCTAGCTGACGACCTGAACTTGCAGCCCAATCGTTTTGGAGTCTCTATTCAAGCGCAATCAGCTTTCAAAGGGCAGAACTCAAACTCTACTTCAATCATAGGGAAGTTGAATCTAAAGGTCGACGACTACAAGGATCAAGAGTCTTTCTTACTAGCTTCACTTGAAGGATGCGATGTTATCTTGGGAATGCCTTGGCACTACAAGATGCATCCCATTCCTGACTATGTTCAGAAAACCTTATCTTTTGCTCATAAAGGAAAGGAGTATCTTGTACTTGCAGATGCAGGTGATTGGCGTATTCCTATCGCCAACCACATTGCCATCAAGAAAGAAATGAAAAAGTGTGTTTCAGCGTACTTGATTTTTGCAAGAGAGAGAGATGTGTCTGTTTCACAACTTTCTTCCTCTTTAGAGCAAAAAAGACTTAAGTTAATAGAAAGATATAAAGATTGTTTTGCAGATGAACTTCCAAATGAACTCCCACCTTCGCGACCTGAGGATCATACCATTGATTTGATCCCAGGAAGTTCTCCTCCAAATCAGCCGCCTTATCGAGTTAGTCTAATGCAGCAAGAGGAAATTCTCAAGCAGGTTAACGAACTTTTGGAGAAGGGCTTAATAAGGCCTAGTACTTCTCCATATTGTTCACCTGTCTTGCTAGTACAGAAAAAGGATGGCACATTCCGCATGTGCATAGACTATAGATCTCTAAACAAGATCACAATCAAGAATCGATTTCCAATCCCTCGGATTGACGACATTCTTGACAAGTTACAAGGAGCAAGTGTCTTTAGTCGTATAGACTTGAAGAGCGGTTATCATCAAATCCGCATAGCTCCTCAGGATGTGCATAAGACTTCATTTAGAACAACCTTCGGGTTGTATGAATTCTTAGTGATGCCTTTTGGACTCACTAATGCACCAGCTACATTCAACAGAATGATGGATAGAATCTTCCACTCATATAGAAGTTTTACAGGCGTTTTCTTTGATGACGTCTTAATCTTCTCAAAGACGGAAGACGAACACTATAAGCATCTCGCCTTAGTGTTTGAAGAATTACGCAAACACAAATTATTTGTGAATGCTAAGAAGAGTGAGTTCTTTCTAAAAGAAATCCACTATTTGGGCCATATTTTATCTCACAACCAGGTGAGAATGGACCCTGAAAAGATTCAAGCAATTGTAGAATGGCCTACGCCAACTACAGTACATGATGTACGAAGTTTCCTTGGCCTCTGTTCTTATTATCGGCGTTTCATTCGAGCTTTTGCCGCGATAGCAGGTCCCCTCCATGACCTGACAAAGAAGCGGATTCCATTCCATTGGGGGTCTGGACAAAAACAAGCTTTCGAAAAGCTTAAGTATCTACTCAGTCACGGACCCGTTCTTACCGTCCCTGATCTTCGCAAACCTTTCGAGGTATACTGCGATGCATCTGGAGATTGTGTAGGAGCAGTTTTGAACCAAGAGGGTCACGCGATAGCCTATGAAAGTCGGCGCCTTAAAGATGCAGAGTTGCATGCCTCCATATACGAAAAAGAGCTAATGGCAGTAATTCATGCTCTTTCCATTTGGAAACACTATCTATTAGAAGCTGATTTTATTATCAAGACAGAAGTCTTCGCTACTTTCTCACACAGAGAAAGTTATCAGAAAAGCAGATGAGATGGGCCAACTTTCTTTCAATGTTTCATTTTCAGATTTTACACACTTCTGGAACAAAGAATGCAGTTGCAGATGCTCTCTCCAGGCGTCCAAAGATCAATGCACTAACAACAATTTATCATGAGGAACTAGAATCTCTCAGCGAGATGTATCCTCAAGATCCAGACTTCGCCACAATTTGGGCAGATCTTCAAGCTGGTCACTCAAAGCCACCTTATTCTATCAGGGATAATACACTCTATCGTCAACAAGCAATATGCATAGCTCAGCCTTTACGACAAAAGGTGATGGATGAAGCACATAATTCTCCTTATGCCGGGCATCGGGGAATTGCTTCCACCACTAGTGTACTCGAAAGGTATTTCTTTTGGCCAACACTCCATGCGGACATTGAAAAACATGTACGTGAGTGTTTAGTATGCCAAAAAGTGAAATATGACAGACATAAAGTTTATGGCAAGCTTCAGCCGCTCCCTGTGCCTAACACGCCATGGGAAAGTATTGCCATGGATTTTATTACGAATCTTCCTCGATCCAAGAATGGAAATGATGCAATCTGGACTATAGTAGACAGATTCAGTAAGCAAGCCCATTTCCTTCCAGTAAAGAAGACGATCAAAGCTGATCACATGGCTAGAATATTTCTAGCTCAGATTTTTAAACACCATGGATTGCCAAAGACTATTGTCAGCGATAGAGATCCCCGCATGACTAATCTATTTTGGCAGGCATTGTTTGAAAACTTGGGAACTAAGCTTGATTTTTCATCAGCTTATCATCCTCAAACAGATGGTCAAAGAGAAATCGCTAATGCCACTGTTTTAGATCTCCTCAAGTGCTATGTTTCGGAACGACAATCCGAATGGGAACAGTACTTACCAATCGTTGAGTTTGCATATAACAATACCATACATTCCTCAACTGGTAAAGCCCCCTTCGAAATTATTTACGGGAAGCCACTCTTACTTCCTATTATGGTGACCAAAGAAAACATCTTCGCCGCAGATGAATTTGTGCGCAATATTGATATTGCCCATCAACAAGTAAAGCAAGCAATTCTTCGTACTCAAGAGCAACAGAAGAGAAAAGCAGACAAGCACAGAAGGAATCTCAATCTTGAAAAAGGACAATATGTCCTGCTTCGGTTTGAGAAAGCTAGATTGAAAAAGCGGGTCGGCAAAGGGAAAGTTGTCAAACTTTCCCATAGATTTTACGGCCCTTTCAAAATTACAGATAAAGTCAATGATGTGACTTTCAGACTGGATTTGCCTTCTCATTGGCGCATCCACAATGCTTTTCATGTCAATCTCCTCCGACCATATGTTGGACCTCCTCCAGTGGCGCCAGTAAGAAGATCCTCCAGAAGTCGAAGAGACTGAGGAAATCCTTCAACCTGAACAGATAATACACCACTCGGAGAGACAACTCAAGTCGGGGAGTCTACATCGAAAGTATTTAGTCAAGTTCAAAAATTACACTCCTTTAGATGCAAAGTGGATGACTGAGTCCGATCTTAAGGACCACCCTGACATCTTGCACAGTTATGTTGACGCTCTACAGTTGAGGTCAACTGTTTAGAACCAAGAGGGATGTAACTAAGTCAAACTTTGTAAATAATTAATTTATTTACGAGAAAAGAATTATCTAATTAGTTGTGTGCACACCAGAATAGACCTAGCAGTTCTAAGGCCTCAGGTGAGCCTAAATGTGGGCTAGAACACCTCATAGGGACCTTAGCAGAAATTACCCTGAAGCCCTAGTGATTGGGAAATCGGGTCTTCAGAAAGGGGTAAGCAGTAGCCTCAGATTTTAGGCTCAGGAAAAATACGCGCGTCAGTACAAGCACAAGAATGAGATGGGGTCCTTAGAACAGTGACCCTAAGGCTAATAAAGCCTTAGGGTAAGTTTCGTTAACTTAAATTTAACGGTCCGTGCCCGGGAGGGCGGACGGACAAGTGTGAACAGGTAAAGGCGGTGCAGTGCCGGTGCAGCATTGCGCCGACAGACCTTTGGTGTTCTCATAAAAGAATCATTGGTAGCAGTTGTTAGTTAGTTGCACATTTTTAATTAATGAGCTAGAAGTTTTTAAAGTCAAAAGTTGAATGGTTTTTAAGTTTTTAAAGTAAGTGTGCCACTTGGCACACTTACCAATGCAAACTAACTCTCTCTCACCCTCTCTCTCTTCCTAGCGCCCCCTCTCCCTGATGGCTATTTAGGAGCCCCCCCTCCCCCATTTTCAGGGCTGGCAGTACACCTACCCCCCCTAATGTGAGCGTGCTCTACGCGGTGGAGCCCTCCATTGAAGCTTGAGAGCAGCCCCTTGCGACATATGTGGTAGCCTTGTGCTCCCATTGTCAAGAACAAGGGATCTCACAGTCATAGACACCTTCTGGTGAAGTTTCATCGCGAGAAGCTGCCGTAGACGCTCTCTTAGCAGAGTGCGGCTGCTGAAATTCTCTGTTTTCAGCCCCTAATCACCTCGATTAGGGCTGTTTTCAGCAGATCAGCCATAGAAATCCTCTTCTCTCTCCTTATCCTAAGTCTACATCAAGTTTGGAGCGATTCCATCACGAAGAAGATCTCTGTTTCGACGTAGGGGTGCGCACAGGTAAGAATTTCAGGTTATGTGCAGAAAATTACAGCAAGCATGTGCGTGTGCATTTTGCTTGTTTCTCTTTTGTGTTCGATGCATGAATGAATGAGCATGAAGGCAACACATAACGGAAGATGGACTCTCCTCTGTGAGAGCTTCCGATGAGCTGTTTCGGAAGATAGACTCTCTTTTCGAGAGCTTCCAACCAGTCTCGCAGAAGAGGGGGAATCCCCTAAGCAGTAAGAAAGTGGAAACACTTTCTCAGTCAGTAGTCAGTACAGAGCAGAAGAAAGAATAGAGGACGGGCGTATGCCCCGTTCCTGTGCTTGTAAAGATTCTCCCGTAGTAATAAAGATATTCTCTTTATGGGGGGGGGACCAGCCCATCTTCTGGTCCCCAATGAAGTGTCAAGTTTTCTCGCTCCCTCTAATTCTCTTGAGTATTTGAAGTGCAATTAAACGTCAGTTTACGCTTCCGTATTTTTGTGACATAGGCATACATACGAATGAACCTGCAACGATAACCTTTGTGGCCTACAAAGCTCTGAACACCCTTAGAGTTGGTTGGGAGAGGCAACCTCAGAATAGCCACTATCTTATCAGGGTCCAAAGTAGACACCACATGACCCAAAAGCGTACCTTGCATGACCAAAAAGTGGCATTTGTTAGGATTGAGCTTAAGGTGTGCCTCCCCGCACTTGAGGAAGTCTATAAAGAACTGAGCTAGATGCTCCTCCAACTTCTCCATTGAGATGGAACACTGAGCGCTGAAGAATGTCGAAAAATCATATATGAAGATTCCAAGATGATTAGTGAGCAGATGATAAAAGATGATGAAGACATTTTTGTCTAAACGAAAATAACCCATGGAGTCACAAAAACGGTCTTGATCCGGTCAGCAAGATGAATGCCCAACTGATTGTAGCCACTGAAGCCATCCATGAAACTGTAGAGTATATACCCAGCCACATCTTTGAGCACCCATTCAATGAAAGGAATTGGAAAGCCTAGGATTGTTACCTTGTTTAGAGTGTTGTAGTTGATGCAGACACATATTTTATTGGATTGCTTTTGGGGGCTATGACCATGGATGACGACCACTCGGAGTGATCCACGGGCACGATGATACCCGTTTCTTGCATTTTCTAGCTTTAGTTTGACAGCTTCTACATACTTGGGGCTGAGCTTGTAACCACGGCCTCTGACTGGCTTAGTCCCCCTCGATCGGAGGGACAATGTGGACTCCTAGCTCCGGTGGGATCCCTTCCAAATCTTTGTAAGACCAGGCAAAAAAGTCCTTGAAAGAGTGCATAAAAGAAACTACCTAGTCGAGCAACGCAGGGTGGTAACCCCATAGCCATGCAGCTAAAAGAAATAGCTTGAGGATTGTCAAGGTCACCAAGGTTGACTTCCTTGACAGGTTCAGGGAGGGGCACTTGCGAGGTTGTCTCATAAGAAAAAAGACATTGCCACTTCTTGGAGCTTCAAGACATGATGAGATGGTGTTTGATCAATATTGAAACCAACATATTCTTTTTGTAAACATCCTTGGGAAACTTGTCAAAGGGAAGTTCATCAGAGACAGAACAGAGCGTTGCCTTGGTCGAGAAGTCGGACGCAGAGGAGGTCGAGAGTTGGGGGAACTCTTGTAAAGGAGATTTCTTGCCTCTTCTATGGTCCTTGATAGGCTCACCAAGCCCATATGCCATCATTTTAGGAGCATCTGATTCATCAGTTGCCATGACCTCGACACCTACTTCCGGGCTAGGCAGCACACTGGGGCTAGCTACTATAAGGACAGGAGAAGATGGGGTATTCCCAAGAAAAAATTGAATAGAAACCAAAGCTTCCAACCACTCAAGCAGGTCTTCCTCTGGCTGTCAAGTGGGGTAGGTTGTTCCAGTTCGAGGTTGTAGCGCAGATAGTGTGTCGTGCTCTCTACGGTGGGTGCTCCTCAATGCAACGTGCGTGATATCTCACTCAAAACAGAATGAAAACAAAGGAACAATAAATAATAGCTGATCAACACAGAGACATAGCAGCAGACCAGAACATATGGACTCGACTATCTCAAAGGGACCAGTACAGACTTTGGCGTGGCAACACACTCAGCTCCAGCCCAGAACTCACGGGTACAATGGGGGTGTCGAGGCTCAGATGTGCAGGGATGGTGCAGACGTGCTGTGTGTATAGACTCGCTACTCTAGTCGAGATACAGAAGACTGAAGATTGCCAAGATTAACAAATCCCACAAAGCACCCGAAGTGGAGGAATTTTTGCTAGTTGCAGTTGGCTAGACGGGAAGGAGTAGGTAGGGGAGGGGAGAGGGGATAGGCCCGAGATTCTACTGATCTAGAAGAGCTCATAGTGTACGTGACCAATGCAGTGCGCATTGTCGAATCGATCTAACCTCTTTGATTTAGCATTTGCGCGAGCTATCACTCCAAGAGCAGCAAAAGGCCTTGCCCACAATCTGGCCACCCAAAAATACTCCCAACAATAGCTTGACTTACAACAAACATCCAATAGAAGAAAATCCACCTAGGGATACCCGAATCTGCTTGCCCGGAGAAGTAGTACACAATGAGGTGCTGGGGAGGGAAGGAGGGGTGGGCAGGGGCGAGGGGTGGGTAGGGGGCGAGGGGAGACTAGGTAGGGGCGAGGGGGAAAAGGGGTGGGTAGGGGGCGAGGTGGGAGAAGATAGGGGAGTGGGGGGAAAGGGTAGGGGCGAGGGGTAGGTGGGGGCGAGGGGGGTAAAGGGTAGGGGTGAGGGGTGGGTAGGGGGGCGAGGGGTGGGTGGGCGGCGCGAGAGGTAAGTAGGGGGACGAGGGAGAGAGAGGGGGCGAGGGGTGGGTAGGGGGTGACGGAGAGAGAGAGGAGGACGAGGGTGAGTTGGGGGGGGGGAGGGGATGAGGGGTGGGTAGGTGGGCGAGGGAGAGAGAGGGGGGGACGAGGGATAGGTAGGGGGGGAGGGTGAGTGGGCAGGGGTAGTGAGGGGAGATGGCACTCCAGCACATAGATATCATGATCAGGGACATCATCAAGCTTAAAATCAATATTGTTTTTGTTGTATCCCGTCTTGAGGAAGCTTTGTGAAGGGAGTTCGCTGGACACAGAGGAGAGCTTTGTTCTGGTCGGAGAAGAGACACGGATGGGGCTGATGTTGCTCATGAGATAATTCATTCCTTTTCTCCCATTATTATCTCTTCTCCATTCTTGCATCCCCATTATTGCTATTTGTAACACTGAAAGCGATCCCTTGAGTTGTAACCCTGCAAAGCAATTGCATTTTGGTACCTCCTTTGTAATTTTGATTGTCATTTGTAATGCCTCCAATCTTTACCCTTGACATTTTATTTAAGAAATAAAAAATGTTCTTACTGCTGACAAGGAGCAAAGAACTTACTTTCCGCACAATTGCATAAGCCTTTGAGGGATTTTGTAAGGGTCCAAGCAGTAATCTGATAACATTTGTGTGATCCTGTCATCACAGAAATTATTGACATGCATGCTGTACTCATGCTTTGAGACCTATTGTAGTAGTAGTCAATGGTTGTCTGTCTATGTACTCATAGAGACAATGAAATCCTTGCACACCAATTACATAAGCAGTTAGGATGCAATGGCTTGGATTTCAGAAAAGACATGTTTGGTGATTGTGTTTTTAACTACTTAACTGGCCATTTGTTCTTCAGTTTTTAAACAGTTTTGCAATTGTGCCAGTGAGTGATGGGACTGTAACCTTGCTTTGGAAGTTTTAAATTGATACTTAAGTGCATAAAGGTAATAAACTCAATTTTCAACAAACAAAATGCATGCCAGATAATGGAAGGCATGTTTATGGAAAACATGGTACTGTCACACTCTAGTTGCAAGAAAAAAACACCCATGGCAGGCAGCAGTGGAAAAAAGAGGAGCTATGGTGAAAATTGAAAACCCCATTTATTGGCACTAAACCGAGGTCTAGGACTCCCAAACACCCACAACAATTTGAATGGTTATACAGTATACTCATCTATCAGCCCACAAATCGAGCCCCAAATCATCTCCCTCAATCAAGGCCATGAGCACTCAAGACACCTAATTCTCAATTGAGCCCATATTTGAAGAAGAGCTTTTAGACATCCCTAGAATACTATATGAGCCTCTACTCTCTCGAATCTCCTGCCAAATGGGTCACTGCTCCATAAGCTATAAGGCCTGTTTTCTGCTGCTATCTTCAAAGAGCATTTTTGAGTAGAAGCTTCAGAATTCAACCTGTTAGAGCAACAAGGAGCTGAAGCCTCAATTGTTGAAGCATCAAATGATTTTTCTTCAAGATCAACACTCACCACAACGGTTACACGCAATTGGGATATTTGGCAGATTTTTAAGCGAAAACTAATCTAAATTCCCTTTTGTCTATTCGTGCTACTCCAATTTCAAGGCAATTGAACTCTCCTTCTAATAAAAAAACCCAATTACCTTCATCATTTTACCCCCCTTTACATCAGCTATGTATGCTATATTTAGGATGTATGTTGATGAAATGATTATCCTTCTTTTTTTTATGGAGCTAGACACTACCCAGGTTCTATTCCTTTGGTAAAAACTCTCCTCACACATGTATTGCTCACCATCTGCCTCTTGTACACATGGGGATGTATTTATTAGATAAATTTACCGGCTATGGCTGTCACACATGGCAAATTAAAGTCGTAGAGTAGCTTATGAAGAAGGGTCTTTGCGGGGTTATCAAGACGGTACCACAATATGGAGATAAACCTACTAGTAGGGAAACACTAGCACAATTTCAAGCCAAGGATGAACAAGCTTTAGGCATCCTTGCACTTCTCTTGATGTCAATATGTGCAATTTCTTGATGAGGCTTATGAAACATATCAAGCTTGGTCCCTCTTGGAGAAGAACTTTGGAACCAAATGCAAGCATTGAAAGGTGTCTTTGAAGATGGACCTCTACAATAGGTTTAAGAGTCTATGCACTCAGCTTGTCTCCAACCAAGCCCAAGTGAAGAATGAAGAAAAACTTGTTCTACTCAGTGCCTTGTGAGAGGAGTAAGACAAGATAGTCACTGTGTTCAAGGAGAAAGATCCATGCACAAGCTTGGAGAAGTCACCAAATCATTACATGAAGAACAGACTTGAGAGAAAGGTCAAGAAAAGGAATGGTCAACTGCAAGGTAGCCAAGCTCTTGCCATTTCTTCAGGGTGAACAAATCATCAAAGTAAAGATTGCTTCCAAGTGAAGCCTTGCCCACATTGTAGAAAGCCTGAGCATCAACCTTATAGGTGCTTCTACAAAGACAAAAATAAAGCTTCAAATCAACCCTAACACAAAGGTAAAGTCAATCATATTGAAGAAGAAGAAGAAGAAGGTACCACCTCCTATGTCATAGCTCCAAACATTTTGTGAGCACTCTTATTCATGTTGGAGCCAATTTCCTAACCACCCCAATTTCATTTCTTGCAGGCATTCAAGGCCCGCCTTACCTTGCACTTGTAGAGTCAGCAGAGCATCGGGGAATTCTTTGTACCATAAAAGGGTTCGATAAATATCCTAGGAATGCTGACTGACACAGACCTTGCTCGATCTCTATTCAATAAGTCTTACACTTAACACATTTGAGATTTTTTTGGTGCTGCCAACAAATTTCAGATTGGATATTTTGGAGCAAGGGCAAAGAGGGAACATTTCATTACCTTGGGCCATTCAAGTATACCCTATTGAAATATGGAATGTCACGAGGATTCCCACATCGATTATCAGTAGAAAACGATGCAAGGACACAAAAGGCATCTAAACCTAAGTTTTTTTCCATAAATTTGAAGTTTAGGGAGAGGACTTGCAATGTCCTTTCCCCACGTGCAGGTCCACCCATTGACAAATAATGGAGGCCAAGAGCCACGGGGAGCTGCATTGTGGGGAAAGGACACTGCAAGTCCTTTCCTGGCCATCAAGGGTTTAGGGGAGGGGGGGCAACCAAAGCAGGCCACGTGGATACCAAATCCTTGCTGGTAGCTTGGGACAGAGGGTGACAAAAGTGCCCAACTGGTAGGGACATGGATTCCATTGTTGTTATATGCTGATGATACTGTGTTGATCTCTAACTCACCGGAGGGTATGCAACGACAATTGGATGCAGTTTCATGGCTTTGCGGAGGATAGTGGATTGTCTATAAACCTTGGTAAAACCAACGTTATGGTGTTTAACACCACACCGCACTCGATCAAAAGATCAGCTCCTACATTCACTTTTAGTCAGAAGACTCTGGAGCACACAGATGCATACACTTCTCTTGGCGTAGTCTTCACTGGGCCAAGGTTTTCTTTAAAGAAAGAAGTAGAGACCAGACTGACCAGAGCATATGCGGCCCTGGGAGGATTGGAGAAGCTGTGTTTGCAGATTCAGTTCGAGGAACCCTTGGTAGTTTCAGCTATGCTCTATGGGCTTCAAGTTTAGGGACCCTCAGTGGATCAGGATGGGTGGAGAGATATGGAGAGGCCCTTGGTATCAATGATCTTTTGACTAATTCGAGACAAGGCGTCCGTGCCACACGCATAGTAACACAACCGCTTTCTTGCCCCAAGAAACGAGACCGAATTTTTTGGGAGTTTCGGACTGGAAGAAACGGAGTTTCTTGAGTTAAAAAAATATTCCCCAAAAAAGGTCTTCACTTAAGACTCTTGTCGCTTCTCCCTTGGTTTTTTGACATTTAGTAATATCATGTCTGACTATCTTTTTATGACATTGAAAACGTCTTTGAATTGAATGTCACTTGAGTCTTGGTTTGAACATTGCAGACCTTCTTCAAAACTCAAAGTGGTCATTGGTAGACCATAGGTTGAAGGTTTTGAGTTTTTGTCATATAAATTCTGAAGTTCTGTGAAATACGGTCATTGACTTGGCTTCTTGTTTTAAGTATTATATTTATAAATATGAAAACTTCGTTTCTTAACCGTTTTGACATTGGTCGAAACTCCGAAACTCTAGTTTTTCCGTTTTTTTTTTTTTCCGAGAAAAAGATCCTTCTATTAGTTAATGAAAGCTGCCCATAGGGCTACATCCACCTCTGCAGGAGAGGGCTACAACAAACATGATGGGGAGACTCTCCCAATGAAAAAACAGCATATATACAATAGGGCTAAATCAAGAGATGGGAGGAGGGAAAAGCCACACAGGTGGACAGTAGTGCCATCTGAGCACCCCCTGGACCATGGAGTAAAACGGCCCAGGGCGCCAGAGACGAAGGAAAGCCTCGCGGCGCTCCCGCATGCGGTCGGAGCAGCCCTGTAGTCCCTCAAGCTGTCCTCTGAGAGTATGGATCAGCTCTAGCCAAAAGTCACGAACAGTCTCTGCTGGTGGTACAAGGCGAGCCTCAAAGATGCGGAAACAACGGGCCCGCCAGATGAACCAAAGAGCTAGGCCGCTGATGAGCTCCCAACACTCCGCTCTCTCACTGCTCCACTCCTGTGGAGTAAGGTCTGTAGCAGGCTGGAGTGTAGGTCGACCCCCCTTTAACACTATCATCCTGCTGGTGGAAGATAGCTCAAACTGAAGTGCCGGGCCCGTGAGGGTGGACCAAGCCGCCGCCCCCCAAGTGAACTGTCGAGCCGTGGAGAGGGCAGGCATCAGCCGAAGAACTCGTAGCCACACCTGCTCGGCCGAGGGACAGTCCCAAAGACAGTGTCGCTGACTCTCCACCAACTGGTCACAGGCTGTACATGCGGCCGAGAGACCACAATGTACAAGCCAGCTCCCTACTGCTGTGGCTCTGTGTGCAACCAACCACTGGAACAAGGTGACGCGCCTCGGCTGTCTGGAGTCCCACAGCCTCTGCCAAAAAGCTGCCAAGAACTCAACTGTGAGACCCTCCTCCTGCCAATGACGTGCTGCAGCGAGGCGGGCCTCTCTCTGTGCTGCAAGTATATGACGTCCAAGCCGAACAGTGTACTGAAAGAAAGGGACTCCTGGGCGGTCTGCAGAAGAGAATGGGTCCCTCCAAAGCCACTCACCAGGATCCCACTGTACTCGTGCCAGTGGACAGCACTCCCAAGCCCATAGCCTCCAGTGTCCTGTCTCGAGAGCCACTGGGTCAGGGTCTATGACGCAAGTCCTCCCACAGATGCCCACAACTCGGATCCTCTGGAAACAACACTCTGCTACCTGCGGGGCCTCTACTGTAACTCGCTGTAATCGTCCCCCACCCTGAAGCTCAAAGAACAGGGCTGGGACAGTCTCTGAACAAGCCCTGACTGAGATGAGAACCTCCAGTCGTGTGAAGGCTCCCATCCATCGGGGTGCTACTGGCTCGAGAGGCGTGAGCCACTCAGCTGGAACTGACTCTGAGATGTCCTGATACATGCTCTGAACCCCTCTCATGCCCTGTAGCTGGACACCCTGCACCTCCTCTGACAAACCTGTGAACTCTAGCCAGTCACCTAGAGAGCGCGGTGGACCTGCTGCCATGGGACCCCATGAAACATGAGGCCTACTCCCAACCAAGTGGCCTCTCTGAGTGCTAACCATGGGGTTCCAGACGAGGGGCTGCCGTAGGCGCTCCTCCGTGCACGTCGGCTGGCGCTGCTCTAGGCCACGCCGCAATAGCTCCCAAGACCGAAGCAAACTCACAGCGAATCGGTCCTCCAGTCGCCTGCTCAAACCAACTCGGCGCAACTCTGTAAAGATCCATCTGGTCGAAGGTTGCCAAGGGCCTCCTGCCTGAGGCACCCTGGCACGAAGCCTCTGCAACAAGAACTCCTTCCAGGGCTCCTCGCCTGGAAGAAGTCCTCTGACGACGAACTTCCCAAGAAGGGCTCTGCTCTGCTGTGCTGGATCAATGATCCGAAGCCCTCCCTGAGAACAAGGAAGTGTGATGACCGACCAAGCCACCTTGGCTCGGGCAATCTGAGTGTCGCGACCAGACCAAAGGAAGTTCCTGATCAGCCTCTCTACCTGGCTGATACAAGAACTCGAGAAGATCCAGCACGAAGTGATGTACCACATAGTCGCCAACAACACCTGGTTGGCAACTACTACTCTACCAGCCAGCGAAAGTCGTGCTGAGCTCCAATGTAACAGCTTTCTCCTGATGGACAGGAGAAGAGGAGCAATCTGCTGCTCGGGGGACAGATCCAAACCAACCTGACAACCCAGGTACCGAACTGCAGTCCCTGGAGGAATCCACCTGAAACCCTCTCCTGGCATCCAATCTGGCACAGGAGCACTACCAACTGAGAAAGCCACTGTCTTTCTCCAGTTGATCAGTGCGCCCGATGCACAGCAGAAGGTCTCCAAAGCCTGCCCACATCTGTGTAAATTGGCCTCCTGGCCCTCTAAGTACAAGGCTGAGTCGTCGGCAAACTCAGCGTCCAGAAGCTCATCTCCCCGTATAGGGAGTGCTAAGCCCCTCAAACCAACCTGCTGTGACACCAAAAATCTGCTCATCGCCTCCGCATAGAACAGAAAGAGAAAGGGGGCAAGAGGACAACCCTGTCTGACCGATCGTGTGAGCATGAAGCGCTCACCTCTACCTCCTGCCAAAAGCACCTGACTGTGGGCCTGTCTGCACAAAGCTGACACCCCTCTGATCCAAGCCTCTGAGAAGCCCATCCTACGTAGCGTGCCCTCTAGAAAGTCCCAGTCAACTCTGTCGTATGCCTTCTCAAAATCGAGAAGAAGAATCACAAGGTCCTCCCCACGGAGCCGTGCAAGGGCAGAAGCCTCCCAAAAAGTGAAGATGTTGTCAAGGATACTGCGTTCCTTGACAAAACCTGTCTGAGTCCCATGTATAAGGCTCTCCAAAAGTGGCTGAATCCTCAAACTCAGAGCCTTGGAAAGAATTTTGTAGGCTGAGTTGAGAATGGTGATGGGACGCCACTGTCGAATCTCATCCAAGGAGCCACCCTCCTAAGGAATGAGGTAAATCAGACCCTCACTCATGCTATCCGGCATCACTCCGGTGTGCAGAATGTACTGAAAGGCACTACAAAGATCTGGGCCAAGCAGGTCCCAGTACTCCAAGAAGAAGCTGGGAGTCAGCCCATCCTCACCTGGACAGCTACCACGAGGGAGGGCCCTAAGAGCCGTGCGCAGCTCCTCAAGCTGAAGAGGTAACTCAAGCCTCTGCCGCATCTCCTCAGTCACAAGACAAGGCATCTGTGCCCAAACCCGCTCCCTGCATGCATCCTCCCTCTCTGACTCTGGCTCAGCCGACAGTAGCACACGGTAAAAGTCAGTAGCAACTGCACGCATATCCTCTGGCTCGCAAACAACTGACCCATCGGGTCTCCTCAACTGATTGACCTTGGCATGCGAGTGCCGAGGTCCCACTGTCTCAAAAAAAACACCTGTCACTCTGTCACCCACCCGAGTCCACTGAGATGCATGCCGGTGGAAGGCAAACTCATGGCACCTCTCCTCTGTGCAAGCAAGCTCCTGTCGAGCCTGCTGAAGCTGCTCCTCCAACCATGGACTGTCTGGATGCTGCTCCTGCATCCTCTGTAGTGAAGCAATGCCTCGTCTGAGACGCTGCTCCTCCTCTCTCGCTGCAGCCCGTCGATCCAAAGACTCCTGGAGAAAGAAGTGGCTGAGCTGAGCTAGGCCTGAGGCCACTCTGTCTGCAGGTGGAGCCTGGCTGTCCATGCCCTCTGTCCAAAGAGCCTCGACCCTCTCTTTGAGTGCTGAGTCCAACAAGACCCGCTCTGGGATGCGAAGCATCGTGCTCCCACTCCTCTGCCTGTCTGCCACTGTGAGGATCACTGGTGCGTGGTCCGAGAAGGATGTCCCTGCCAGGATGCCCACCGATCCCCCCAAGTCACTGAAGTGGTCACTAGTGTAGAAGCGATCTATGCGCGATAGATTCACTCCTCCCACTCGGCGGTCCGATCTAGAGAAGGCAAGACTCTCTGGAGGCCTCACAAAGCCAGAATGCTGCCATGTATCCGAGACCCTCAACGTCATACAAAACCTCTCCCAAGCTGCTAACTCGACTCCATGCACAGTAGCATGGCTGCCTCCGATTCTGTCAGAAGGGTCCTCCAACATGTTGAAGTCCCCTCCTACACACCACTGGTCAACCTGTGGCAAAGACTCAACAATCTGTGACCAAAACTCTGCACGAGCACTCGCCACATTGGGCGCATAGATGTTCAGGAAACCCACAAGGCTACCCTGAACCTGCATAGTAATCCACTGAGCCCTGCCTGGTACAATAATCCCTCTGCCCACAATGGCCTGCTGTAATGAGTCCGCAATAGTCATACATACCCCACCCTGGATGCCTCCAGGTCCAAAAGCAGCTGACCAAAAGGTATCATAGCGTCCACGCAAAATCTGACCACATCGCGGGATGCGGCTCTCAGACAAATGGTGCTCCTGAAGCATAAGGAGATCAATCTCTCCTCCCACAAGGCATCGCTGAAGCTCCTGACGCAATCGGCCCCGCTGTCGCTGAAACTGGGGCCCACCGAGTCCCTGCACGTTCCACGAGACGATCCTCATGGGGGGCGAGAGAGAACAGATGCTGCCGCAGCAGCAAGACGAGCTATCTTCGAAGCAGGCTTGGATGGGGAGTAATCCGCATCCGAGCGTCCTCTAGATAGGCGAGACTGCAGTGAGTGCCTGGTCCAAGCCCAAGTAGAGCGAGCCGTGCGTAAAGCAACCTCCTCTGTCCAGGAGTCATCATGAATGAATACATAGCAAGGCAAACACTGCGTATCAGCAAAAAAGTACACCACAATGTGTCTACATCCTGCTGAATCTGGGGGAGTCACCGCAAACTTGGCCAGTGGCCACAAAGTCTGTAGCAGATCTGTAACGCCAAGTTCTCCCATGTGGTGAGAGAACTCGAGAACCTGTGTATGCAACCATCCCACCACTGAGTCGAGGGACCACTCTGTCTCAGTCCTGCCACAGAGGGGGAAGGAGAAACCAACTGCTGAGTCCAAGGCCTTTGTCCCCCTAGCGGCGAGGAACAGAGCGTGGACTCTGAAGCAGGCTGCCTCGTGGTCTGCTGCGGAATCGCCAAGAAAACGAGTAAACCCGTAATCGAAGAAATCCCAGCGGCGTCGGAGGTCAAAGCTTGTCAAACCACGAGGGATAGCTGCAAGAGGAGATGTCTGAATCTGCAATGGGGGCCGCATGAAGGGCTGACCCTCTCTCGCTAGGCGACTCGTGGCGAAGGCGCTGCCAAGAGATCTCCTGGCCGCCGGCAAGGGTCCAGTCTCCAGAGCCGACTGTGGTACTGAAGCAGGAGGAGGGGGAGAAGGGGCTGGGGGGGGGGCGGGGGAGAGGAGAAGCGGGGTGGGGCGGCAGAGACATGGGGGGGGCGAGGTGGGGAGTGAGCGGTAGCAGAGGGCGGGGGAGGGCATGAGGAGGAGGAGGGGAGATCGGAAGGCGGAGCGGCTGGCGAGGGTGAAGCGGAGGTGGAGGCTGGCGTAGGGGGCTCCTCCTGCTCAAGAGGACCAAAGCGGTTCCCCGTGGGAACCCACTGCTGCTGAGTAGGCACCTGGGGGCCACTCTGAGTGCCAGGCTGTCGCTGTGGCCCCTGGCGTCGACGGCCACGGGCCTACTGCCACCCCTCCTCCGCTGGAGCCCCAGGCTCGGAGGGTGGCGCTGGATCTGTGCTCTGCGTCGCTGGCTGTGGCTGCGGCCCAGCCTTGGCAGGCTGGGGCTGAGGCTGCGGTGCGGGTCGTGGTCTCCTTCGTAGACAGGCCTTCGCTAGGTGGCCCATCTGTCTGCAAATGAAACACTGGTTCGGGAGACCCGAGTACTCCACACTCTGTCTAAACCAACCCCCACTCACCCGAGGCAGAAGGATGACCTTCGGGAGCGTGTGGGTATCTCTGAGCAAAACTCGAACTGAAGGGATGCCAGCCGCCTTGGCAGCTACTGATGCTGCCGTACGAGGTGTCTCCAGGACAGTTCCGATGGCGGAGCCAATCCTGGAGAGAAGTGGAAGGTACTCCCTCCGTAAACCCGGAAAGCAGACTGATATGGGGATGTCCGCCTCCTCTACTAGCACATCCGAAGACGGGTCAAAACCATGTCGCCACTGTCGAAAGTGGGCGCGTGCTGCTCGGATGGCCAATGGACTTATAGCTATGACCTTGGAGGCCATCTCGGAAGTCTCGAACTCAATCTGGTAGTACCCCCGTCCGAGAATCTGGATATCCAAGATCTTGCCCACCTCTGCGAGGAGGCGGGCCTGGAGAAGATCTCGCAGCTCTCCTCTGTTGGGACGAGTGCCGAGAACCTTGCAGATGACAGAAGTCGCCTGCAAGCGTTCTACCTCTGTGGCAAGGCTCGCTTGCTCTGCCGGCATAAGAGCAAGTCGAATGGTGGGCTCAGCGGGGTCGGGCGAGGGGGCTTCAGGCGAGTCCCTCTGAGGTGGAGGTGGAGCCTCCATCTGTGTCTACCTCTGAGTCGAAGAAGCGGGCGATGAAGAAAATCTGCGAACGAGTACGCCAAGCACTTGTCTGAAGAGAAAGCGTTGCCGAGCCAGGTGCAGAAGACCTTCGGGAGCAAAGAGGACGGGGGGGGGGTGGGGTGGGGATGGCAACGCGAGAGGAGGGCAGCGGGCAGCCTGAGGGGCAGCGGGCAGCCTGAGGGGCAGCGCGAAGACAGGGGGGGGCAGCGGCGCGCAGGGGCAGCGGGTGGGGGGGGGGGGAGAGGTTAGCGCGCAGGGGCAGCGAGTGGGGGGGGGGGAGGGGCAGCGATGGCGCAGCAAGGGGGGGGGCGAGCAGCAGTAGCGAGCGTCCACTCCTACTCGATTTTTTAACCCTGATTCCTAGTTTTTCCGTTTTTGTTTTTGCCATTTCTGTTTCGAGTTGTCACTATGGCCACACGAGATCATTAGAGCGGAGTTAGCAACCCCCTCCCTATGGAGATAAAGGAGTCTCATTTATGTACACCTTATGGGAACTACCACAGACAAAGATGCCAAATTGGCCCTTGAGTCCTCTAGACACTTAGCTCTACAAAGGGACACATCATGTTGGTATGCACAAATGTCATAGTTACACATACATGGCTTCATCACAGACAGCTTGCCTCCCTTCGAGTATTCCCTTGATGCGCCATCATTGTCTCTCGCATGGGTGGAATGGCTTTCTATAGAGAGCATCTTCTCCAACTCACAAGGAATAGGTTTGTAATTCAACCCAGCTATATGGATACCCATCTATCTCATGGGTTACAGTGTGCAATTGATCAGATACGAACATCTTCACACCAACTTGAGCTTGAGACTGGTAGATTCAAAGGGATACTAGCAGCTAGCAGGATATGCCGCCTGTAGCTATGTCAGACTTTGTAAATAATTAATGTATTTACGAGAAAAGAATTATCTAATTAGTTGTGTACACATCAGAATAGCTCTAGCAGTTCTGGGGCCTCAGGTGCGCCCAAGTTTGGGCCAGAGCACCTCAGGGAGACCCTAGCAGAAAATACCCTGAAGCCCTAGTGATTGGGAAATCGGGTCTTCAATGAAGGGGTAGGTAGTAGCCTCAGATTTCAGGTTCAGAAAATTACGCGCGCTAGTGCAAGCACAGGAATGAGATGGGATCCTTAGAACAACAGTAACCTTAAGGCTTGAATTATTTTTACGGCCTTAGGATAAGTCAATTAAATTATTTTAAATTGTCTATGCTGGACCAAATGGCCAAACAAGTGCGAATAGGTAATGCTAGAGCAGTGCTGGTACGGCATTGCGCTGGGGAGCAGCTAACATTTTCATTGGTTGCATCTATGTGTGCAGTTGTGCACTTAATTGCACATTTCATTAATTAGCATAGGACTTTTAAAGTCAAAAGTTGAATGGTTTTTAAATTATTAAGTGTGCCATTTGGCACACTTACCCGTGCAATCTCTCTCTCTCTCTCTCTCTCTCTCTCTCTCTCTCTTCATGCTAGCGCCCCCTCTTCTGGCTGGCTATATAAGAGCAGCCCCTTCCCCTCTTGCCAGGTTGGCAGTGCACTACCCCCCCTAAGTTGGACGTCCTCTACACAGTGAAGCTCTCCATTGAAGCTTGAGAGCAGCACCTTGTGGTGTAAGTGGAACCTTTGAGCACCCATCATCTAGAACAAGGCCTCTCATGGTTGTAGGCAGCTGTGGGAGAAGTTTCATCGCGTAAAGTAGTAGAAAACTCTCTTTCTCTTTCCTCTAGCTGCTGCAAATTCTCTGTTTTCAGCCCCTAATCACCTGTATTAGGGTAAATTTCAACAAAGCCTTAATAGAATCTTATTCCTCACTACCTACTCTACACATACACAAAGTTTGTTCCATCGCGAAAAGGACCTCCATTTCGGCATTGGAACGCGCTCAGGTAAAAATTTCTGTTTATGTGCAGAAAATTACAGCAAGCGTGTGTGCGTGCGTTTTGCATGTTTCTTTCGTGGGTTGACTGCAAGAATGATTATGTCCGAAGAGACACAGTTAGCGGAAGATAGAATCTCATTTATGAGAGCTTCCGATGAGTTTTGTGGAAGGTAGACTCTCGCCTACGAGAGCTTCCAAAAATCTCACAGAAGTGGAAAGCTACTCTCAGTAGTCAGAGAGGAGTTCTTCTACTCTCTCAATCAGAAGAAAAAAAAGGATAATAAAGAATAGAGGACGGGCTTTTGCCTTGTTCCTGTGCTTGTAAAAATTCTCCCTTAGTAATAAAGATATTCTCTTTATGGGGGGGGGGGGACCAACCCATCTTCAAGTCCCCAATGATGTGTCAAGCTTTCTCTCTTTCTCACCAAAGTCTCTTGAGTATATAAATTGCATTTAACAATTAGTTTTCGCTTCCGTATTTTTGTGATAGTGGAATCAGAGCAAGGTTATCTCTCTCTTCCTTAAGGGATTGACGACCCTTGGCAGACTGCAAAAATGGGAGGACGTGAGATAGAGTTCTCTCTCCTTAAACAGCAGGTGGTAGAGTTGCAAAAAGCTCTCTCCCATCCAGAAGTCCAAAAGATTCTCCATACTCTTGAGAAAGGGAAGGAGAAAGTGCCGATGGGGTCCGGAGAAATCCCGCAAAACCCGAAGGCGCTAGAACCAAGGAAAGATCCTTTAATTGGAACCTCTGCATGCATGAGAGGCAGAGGAAACCTCCAGAACGTCATTTGCGGTTTAATCCAAAGGAGACAAAGATGTAAAATTTGACACCTATAATGGACGGCGTGATAATGACAAAGCTTTGGCTTTCATCCGCCAATTTGAAGTTGCATTTGCAGAAGGGAACTTTAAAGAAAGATCCAAGCTTCGCCATGTCAATATGTACCTGAAAGGATCGCCAGCAGTTGGTGGTTAACCCTGACCTTAGAAAATCGCAAACCCCAAGATTGGACTGTTTTCAAGAAGGAGTTCTACGCTCAGTTCCTTCCTCCAAACTATGAGGAAGAGGTAAAGACTGTCACAAAAATACGGAAGCGAAAACTGAATGTTAAATGCAATTTATATACTCAAGAGACTTTGGAGAGAGAGAGAGAAAGCTTGACACATCATTGGGGACCAGAAGATGGCTGGTCCCCCCCCATAAAAAGAATATCTTTATTACTAAGGGAGGATCTTTACAAGCACAGGCACGGGGCAAAAGCCCGTCCTCTATTCTTTCTTGTCCTTTTTCTTCTGACTGAGAAAATAAAAGAACTGCTCTCTGACTACTGAGAGAAGCTTTCCTCTTCTGTGAGATTTTGGGAAGCTCTCGTAGGCGGAGTCTACCTTCCACAAAACTCATCGGAAGCTCTCATAAATGAAAGTCTATCTTCCGCTAATTATGTCTCTTTGGACATAATCATTCTTGCAGTCAACCCACGAAAGAAACATACAAAACACACGCACACACACTTGCTGTAATTTTTTGCACATAACCAGAAATTGTCACCTGAGCGCATTCCAATGCCGAAATGGAGGTCCTTTTCCTGATGGAAATGCTCCAAACTTTGTGTATGTGTAGAGTAGGTAGTGAGGAATAAGATTCTATTAAGGCTTTGCTGAAATTTACCCTAATACAGGTGATTAGGGGCTGAAAACAGAGAATTTGCAGCAGCTAGAGGAAAGCGAGAGAGAGAGTTTTCTACTACTTTACGCGATGAAACTTCTCCCACGGCTGCCTACAACCATGAGAGGCCTTGTTCTAAGTGATGGGTGCTCAGAGGCTCCACATACACCACAAGGTGCTGCTCTCAAGCTTCAATGGAGAGCTTCACTGCGTAGAGGACGTCCAACTTAGGAGGGGTAGTGCACTGCCAACCTGGCAAGAGGGGGAGGGGTTGCTCTCTTATAGCAAGCCAGAAGAGGGTGCGCTAGCTAGAGAGAGAGAAATGAAATGAAATGTTATATTAACGTCTTCAAAAGGCCAAAATGACCTATGAGACCAATCAGTTACAAAATAGTTACAAAATAGTTACAAAATAGAGAGAGAGAGAGAGAGAGAGAGAGAGAGAGAGAGATTGCATAGATAAGTGTGCCAAGTGGCACACTTACTTAATAATTTAAAAACCATTCAACTTTTGACTTTAAAAGTCCTATGGTAATTAATGAAATGTGCAATTAAGTGCACAACTCCACACATTAGTTGTGCACACATAGATGCAACTAATGAAAATGTTATCCTAAGGCCATAAAAATAATTCAGGCCTTAGGGTTACTGTTGTTCTAAGGACCCCATCTGATTCTTGTACTTGTACTAACACGCGTAATTTTCTGAGCCTTAAATCTGAGGCTACTATCTACTCCTTCATTGAAGACCCGGTTTCCCAATCACTAGGGCTTCGAGGTATTTTCTGGTAGGGTCTCCTTGAGGTGCTCTGGCCCAAACTTGGGTGCACCTGAGGCCCTAGAACTACTAGATCTATTCTGATGTGCACACAACTAGTTAGATAATTCTTTTCTCGTAAATACATTATTTATTTACAAAGTCTTACATAGTTACATCCCTCTTGGTTCTAAAGAGTTGACCTCAACTGTAGAGCATCAACATAATTGTGCAAGATGTCTGGGTAGTCCTTAAGATCGGACTCAGTCATCCATTTTGCATCTAAAGGGGTGTAATTCTTGAACTTGACTAAATACTTTCGATGTAGGCTCCCCGACTTTAGTTGTCTCTCAGAGTGGTGTATTATCTGTTCAGGTTGAAGGATTTCCTCAGTCTCTTTGACTTCTGGAGGATCTTCTTGTAGTGGCGGCACTAGAGGAGGTCCAACATATGGTCGGAGGAGACTTACATGAAAAGCATTATGGATGCGCCAGTGAGAAGGCAAATCCAATCTGAAAGTCATGTCATTGACTTTATCTGTAATTTTGAAAGGGCCATAAAATCTATGGGAAAGTTTTACAACTTTCCCTTTTCCAACCCGCTTTTTAGATCTTTTTTTTTTCCAAGAAAAAGATCCTTCTATTAGTTAATGAAAACTGCCCATAGGGCTACATCCACCTCTGCAAGAGAGGGCTACAACAAGCATGATGGGGAGACTCTCCCAATGAAAAAAACAGCATATATACAATGGGGCTAGATCAAGAAATGGGAGGAGGGAAGAGCCACACAGTTGGACAGTAGTGCCATCTGAGCACCCCCTGGACCATGGTGTAGGAAGGCCCAGGGCACCAGAGTCGAAGGAAAGCCTCGCGGCGCTCCCGCATGCGGTCGGAGCTGCCCTGTAGTCCCTCAAGCTGTCCTCTGAGAGTATGGATCAGCTCTAGCCAAAAGTCACGAACAGTCTCTGCTGGTGGCACAGGGCGAGCCTCAAAGATGCGGAAACAACGGGCCCGCCAGATGAACCCAAGAGCTAGGCCGCTGATGAGCTTCCAGCACTCCTCTCTCTCACTGCAACACTCCTGTGGAGTAAGATCTGTAGCAGGCTGGAGTGCAGGTCGCCCCCCCTATATCACTATCATCCTGCTGGTGGAAGATAGCTCAAACTGTAGTGCCGGGCCCGTGAGAGTGGACCAAGCCGCTGCCCCCCAAGTGTACTGTCGAGCCGCGGAGAGGGCAGGCATCAGCCGAAGAACTCGTAGCCACACTTGCTGGGCAGAAGGACAGTCCCAAAGACAGTGTCGCTGACTCTCCACCAACTGGTCACAGGCTGTACATGCAGCCGAGAGACCACTATGCACAAGCAAGCTCCCTACTGCTGTGGCTCTGTGTGCAACCAACCACTGGAACAAAGTGACGCGCCTCGGCTGTCTGGAGTCCCACAGCCTCTGCCAAAAAGCTGCCAAGAACTCAACTGTGAGACCCTCCTCCTGCCAATGATGTGCTGCAGCAGGGCGGGCCTCTCTCTGCGCTGCAAGTATATGACGTCCAAGCCGAACAGTGTACTGAAAGAAAGGGACTCCTGGGCGGTCTGCAGAAGAGAAGGGGTCCCTCCATAGCCACTCACCAGGATCCCACTGTACTCGTGCCAGTGGACAACACTCCCAAGCCCATAGCCTCCAGTGTCCTGTCTCGAGAGCCACTGGGTCAGGGTCTATGACGCAAGTCCTCCCACAGATGCCCACAACTCGGATCCTCTGGAAACAACACTCTGCTACCTGCGGGGCCTCTACTGTAACTCGCTGTAATCGTCCCCCACCCTGAAGCTCAAAGAACAGGGCTGGGACAGTCTCTGAACAAGCCCTGACTGAGATGAGAACCTCCAGTCGTGTGAAGGCTCCCATCCATCGGGGTGCTACTGGCTCGAGAGGCGTGAGCCACTCAGCTGGAACTGACTCTAAGATGTCCTGATACATGCTCTGAACCCCTCTCATGCCCTGTAGCTGGACACCCTGCACCTCCTCTGACAAACCTGTGAACTCTAGCCAGTCACCTAGAGAGCGTGCTGGACCTGCTGCCATGGGACCCCATGAAACATGAGGCCTACTCCCAACCAGGTGGCCTCTCTGAGTGCTAACCATGGGGTTCCAGACGAGGGGCTGTCGTAGGCGCTCCTCCGTGCATGTCGGTTGTCTCTGCTCTAGGCCACGCCGTAAGAGCTCCCAAGAGCGAAGCAAACTCACAGCGAATCGGTCCTCCAGTCTCCTGCTCAAACCAACTCGGCGCAACTCTGTAAAGATCCATCTGGTCGAAGGTTGCCAAGGGCCTCCTGACTGAGGCACCCTGGCACGAAGCCTCTGCAGCAAGAACTCTTACCAGGGCTCCTCGCCTGGAAGAAGTCCTCTGACGACGAACTTCCCAAGAAGGGCTCTGCTCTGCTGTGCTGGATCAATGATCCCAAGCCCTCCCTAAGAACAAGGAAGTGTGATGACCGACCAAGCCACCTTGGCTCGGGCAACCTGAGTGTCGCGACCTGACCAAAGGAAGTTCCTGATCAGCCTCTCTACCTGGCTGATACAAGAACTCGAGAAGATCCAGCAAGAAGTGATGTACCACATAGTTGCCAACAACACCTGGTTGGCAACTACTACTCTACCAGCCAGCGAAAGTCGTGCTGAGCTCCAGTGGAACAGCTTTCTCCTGATGGACAGGAGAAGAGGAGCAATCTGCTGCTCGGGGGACAAATCCAAATCAACCTGACAACCCAAGTATCAAACTGCAGTCCCTGGGGGAATCCACCTGAAAACCTCTCCTAGCATCCACTCTGGCACAGGAGCACTGCCAACCGAGAAAGCCACTGTCTTTCTCCAGTTGATCAATGGACCCGATGCACAGCAGAAGGTCTCAAGAGCCTGCCCACACCTGTGTAAATTGGCCTCCTGGCCCTCTAAGTACCAGGCTGAGTCGTCGGCAAACTCAGCGGCCAGAAGCTCATCTCCCCGTATCGGGAGTGCTAAGCCCCTCAAACCAACCTGCTGTGACATCAAAAATCTGCTCATCGCCTCCGCATAGAACAGAAAGAGAAAGGGGGCAAGAGGACAACCCTGTCTGACCGATTGTGTGAGCATGAAGCGCTCACCTCTACCTCCTGCCAAAATCACCTGACTGTGAGGCTGTCTGTACAAAGCCGACACCCCTCTGATCCAAGCATCTGAAAAGCCCATCCTGCGAAGCGTGCCCTCTAGAAAGTCCCAGTCAACTCTGTCGTATGCCTTCTCAAAATCGAGAAGAAGAATCACAAGGTCCTCCCCACGGAGACGTGCCAGGGCAGAAGCCTCCCAGAAAGTGAAGATGTTGTCAAGGATACTGCGTTCCTTGACAAAACCTGTCTGAGTCCCATGTATAAGGCTCTCCAAAAGTGGCTGAATCCTCAAACTTAGAGCCTTGGCAAGAATTTTGTAGGTTGAGTTGAGGATGGTGATGGGGCGCCACTGTCGAATCTCATCCAAGGAGCCACCCTCCTTTGGAATTCGGCCTCACTCATGCTATTCGGCATCACTCCTGTGTGCAAAATGTACTGAAAGGCACTACAAAGATCTGGGCCAAGCAAGTCCCAGTACTCCAAGAAGAAGATGGGAGTCAGCCCATCCACACCTGGACAACTACCACGAGGAAGGGCCCTAAGAGCCGTGTGCAGCTCCTCAAGCTGAAGAGGTATCTCCAGCCTCTGGCGCATCTCCTCAGTCACAAGACAAGGCATCTGCGCCCAAACCCGCTCCCTGCATGCATCCTGTCTCTCTGACTGGGGCTCAGCCGTCAGTAGCTCACGGTAAAAGTCAGTAGCAACTGCACGCATATCCTCAGGCTCATAAGCAACTAACCCATCGGGTCTCCTCAGCTGAGTGACCTTGGCATGCGAGTGCCGAGGTCCTACTGTCTCAAAAAAGGCACCTGTCACTCTGTCACCTACCTGAGTCCACTGAGATGCCTGTCGGTGAAAGGAAAAATCATGGCGCCTCTCCTCTGTGCAAGCAAGCTCCTGTCGAGCCTGCTGTAACTGCTCCTCCAACCATGGACTGTCTGGATGCTGCTCCTGCATCCTCTGTAGTGAAGCAATGCCTCGTCTGAGACGCTGCTCCTCCTCTCTCGCTGCGGCCCGTCGAGCCAAAGACTCCTGGAGAAAAAAGTGGGTAAGCTGAGCTAGGCCTAAGGCCACTCTGTCTGCCGGTAGAGCTTGGCTGTCCATGCCCTCTGTCCAAAGAGCCTCTACCCTCTCTCTGAGTGCTGTGTCCAATAAGACCCGCTCTGGGATGCGAAGCATCGTGCTCCCACTCCTCTGCCTGTCTGCCACTGTGAGGATCACTGGTGCATGGTCCGAGAAGGATGTCCCTGCCAGGATGCCCAGTGATCCCCCCAAGTCACTGAAGTGGTCACTAGTGTAGAAGCGATCTATCCGCGATAGATTCACTCCTCCCACGCTGCGGTCTGATCTAGAGAAGGCAAGACTCTCTGGAGGCCTCACAAAGCCAGAATGCTGCCATGTATCCGAGACCCTCAAGGTCATACACAACCTCTCCCAAGCTGCTAACTCGACTCCATGCACAGTAGCATGGCTGCCTCCTATCCTGTCCGAAGGGTCCTCCAACATGTTGAAGTCCCCTCCTACACACCAATGGTCAAACTGTGGCAAAGACTCAACAATCTGTGACCAAAACTCTGCACGAGCACTCGCCACATTGGGCGCATAGATGTTCAGGAAGCCCACAAGGCCACCCTGAACCTGCAAAGTAATCCATTGAGCCCTGCATGGCACAATAATCCCTCTGCCCACAATGGCCTGCTGCAATGAGTCCGCAATAGTCATACATACCCCACCCTGGATGCCTCCAGGTCCAAAAGCAGCTGACCAAAAGGTATCATAACGTCCACGCAAAATCTGACCACAGCGCCGGATGCGGCTCTCAGACAAATGGTGCTCCTGAAGCATAAGGAGATCAATCTCTCCTCCCACAAGGCAACGCTGAAGCTCCTGCCGTTATCGGCCCCGTTGTCGCTGAAACTGGGGCCCACCTAATCCCTGCACGTTCCATGAGACGATCCTCATGGGGAGCGAGAGAATAGATGCTGCAGCAGTAGCAAGACGGGCTATCTTCGAGGCAGGCTTGGATGGGGAGTAATCCGCATCCGAGCGTCCTCTAGATAGGCGAGCCTGTAGTGAGTGCCTGGCCCAAGCCCAAGCAGAGCGAGCTGAGCGTAAAGCAACCTCCTCTGTCCAAGAGTCCTCATGTATGTATACATAGCAAGGCAAACACTTTGTATCAGCAAAAAAGTACACCACAATGTGCCTACATCCTGCTGAGTCTGGGGGTGTCACCGCAAACTTGGCTAGTGGCCACAAAGTCTGCAGCAAATCTGTAACTCCAAATTCTCCCATGTGGTGAGAGAAGTCGAGAACCTGTGTATGCAACCATCCCACCACTGAGTCAAGGGACCACTCTGTCTCGGTCCTACCGCAGAGAGGAAAGGAGAAACCAACTGCTGAGTCCAAGGCCTCTGTCCCCCTAGCGGCGAGGAACAGAGCGTGGACCCTGAAGCAGGCTGCCTCGTGGTCTGCTGCGGAATCGCCGAGAAAGCGAGTGAATCCGTAATCGAAGAAGTCCCAGCGGCGTCGGAGATCAATGCTCGTCAGACCACGAGGGATAGCTGCAAGGGAAGATGTCTTAATCTGCAAAGGGGGCCGCAAGAAGGGCTTACCCTCTCTCGCTAGGCGACTCGTGGCAAAAGCGCTGCCAAGAGATCTCCTAGCGGCCGGCCAGGGACCAGTCTCCTGAGTCGACTGTGGTACTGAAGCAGGAGGAGGGGGAGAAGGAGCTGGGGGGGGGGGGCGGAGGAGAAGAGAAGCGGGGCGGGACGACAGAGACAGGGGGGCGAGGTGGGGAGTGGGCGGGAGCAAAGGGCGGGGGAGGGGATGAGGAGGAAGAGGGGAAATCTGAAGGAGGAGGGGCTGGCGAGGGTGAAATGGAAGAGAAGGCTGGCGTAGGAGGCTCCTCCTGCTCAAGAGGACCAAAGCGGTTCCCCGTGGGAACCCACTGCTGATGAGTAGGCACCTGAGGGCCACTCTGAGTGCCAGGCGGTCGCTGTGGCTCATGGCGTCAACGGCCACGAGCCTGCTGCCACCCCTCCTCCGCTGGAGCCCCAGGCTCGGAGGGTGGCTCAGAATCTGTGCACTGTCGCTGGCTGAGGCTGCGGCCCAGCCTTCGCAGGCTGGGGCTGAGGCTGAGGTGCAGGTCGTGGTCTCCTCCGTGGACAGGCCTTCGCTAGGTGGCCCATCTATCTGCAAATGAAGCACTGGTTCGGGAGACTCGAGTACTCCACACTCTGCCTAAACCAACCCCCACTCACCCGAGGCAAAAGGATGACCTTCGGGAGCGTGTGGGTATCTCTGACCAAAACTCGAACTGAAGGGATGCCGGCCGCCTTGGCAGCTACTGATGCTGCCGTACGAGGTGTCTCCAGAACAGTCCCGATGGCGGAGCCAATCCTGGAGAGCAGTGGAAGGTGCTCCCTCCGTAAACCCGGAAAGCAGACTGAGATGGGGATGTCTGCCTCCTCTACGAGCACATCCGAAGTCGGGTCAAAACCGTGTCGTCACTATCGAAAGTGGGCGCGTGATGCTCGGATAGCCAGTGGACTCATAGCTATTACCTTGGAGGCCATCTCGGAAGTCTCGAACTCGATCTGGTAGTACCCCCGTCCGAGGATCTGGACATCCAAAATCTTGCCCACCTCTGCGAGAAGGCGGGCCTCGAGAAGGTCACGCAGCTCTCCTCTGCTGGGTCGGGTGCCGAGAATATTGCAAATGACCGAGGTCGCCTGCAGACGCTCTACCTCATCGGCTAGGCTCACTTGCTCTGTCGGTGAGAGAGCAAGTCGAATGGTGGGCTCAGCAGTGTCGGGCGAGGGGGCTTCGGAGGAGTCCCTCTGAGGTGGAGCATGAGCCTCCATTAGTGTCTGCTGCTCTGAAGGAGAAGGGCGGACGAGAAGGCCAACGCTTGAGAGCTCGGCAAGGAGAAACCAACTGAGAATCCACTGCCAGGCAAATCAAACGAGGCCTTCGGAGGAGGGGGGGGAGGCGGGGGGCGTGGGGATAAGGGGCTGGAGCGGCGAGGCAGCGGGCAGCGAACAACAGGGGGGGCAGCGGGCGGGGCTGCACTCTGGCTGGGCTGCGCGCAGGCTGGGTGTAAGCTCAGCAGCGCGGGTGGACAGACAGCGCGCAGGCAGGGGCAGCGCGCAACAGGGCGAGGGCGAAGGGGGGGCTATGGCGCGGGGGAGCAGGAGCAGGCAGGGGGGGGAGGGGAACGCGCAGGAGCAGCAGCGAGCATCCATGTGCAAAGCTCATTCCCCCGCTTTTTCAATCTAGCTTTCTGAAACCGAAGCAAGACATATTGTCCTTTTTCAAGATTGAAATTCCTTCTGTGCTTGTCTGCTTTTCTCTTCTGTTGCTCTTGAGTACGTAGAATCACTTGCTTTACTTGTTGATAGACAATATCAATATTGCACACAAATTCATCTGCGGCGAAGATGTTTTCTTTGGTAACCATAATAGGAAGTAAGAGTGACTTCCCATAAATAATGTCGAAGGGAGCTTTACCAGTTGAGGAATGTATGGTATTATTATACGCAAACTCAACTATCGGTAAGTATTGTTCCCATTCCGATTGTCGTTCCGAAACATAGCACTTGAGGAGGTCTAAAACAGTGGCATTAGCAATTTTGCTTTGACCATCTATTTGAGGATAATAAGCTGATGAAAAATCAAGCTTAGTTCCCAAGTTTTCGAACAGTGCCTGCCAAAATAGATTAGTCATGCGAGGATCTTTATCGCTGACAATAGTCTTTGGCAATCCATGGTGTTTAAAAATCTGAGCTAGAAATATTCTAGCCATGTGATCAGCTTTGATCGTCTTCTTTACTGAAAGGAAATGTGCTTGCTTACTGAATCTGTCTACTATAGTCCAGATTGCATCATTTCCATTCTTAGATCTAGGAAGATCCGTAATAAAATCCATGGCAATACTTTTTCATGGCGTGTTAGGCATAGGGAGTGGCTGAAGCTTGCCATAAACTTTATGTCTATCATATTTTACTTTTTGGCAGACTAAACACTCACGTACATGTTTTTCAATGTCCGCGCGGAGTGTTGGCCAAAAGAAATATCTTTCGAGGACACTAGTGGTAGCAGAAATTCCCCGATGCCCGGCATAAGGAGAATTATGTGTTTCATCCATCACCTTTTGTCGTAAGGGCTGAGCTATGCATATTGCTTGTTGACGATAGAGCGTATTATCCCTAATGGAATAAGGTGGTCTTGAGTGACCAGCTTGAAGATCTCCCCAATTGTAGCGAAGTCAGGATCTTGAGGATACCTCTCACTGAGAGATTCTAGTTCCTCATGATAAATTGTTGTCAGTGCATTGATCTTTGGACGCCTGGAGAGAGCATTTGCAACTGCATTCTTTGTTCCAAAAGTGTGTAAAATCTAAAAATGGAACATTGAAAGAAAGTTGGCCCATCTCATCTGCTTTTCTGATAACTTTCTCTGTGTGAGAAAGTAGCGAAGACTCTGACGATCTGTCTTGATAATAAAATCAGCTCCTAACAGATAATGCTTCCAAATGGAAAGAGCATGAATTACTGCCATTAGCTCTTTCTTATACATGGAAGCATGCAACTCTGCATCTTTAAGGCGTTGACTTTCGTAGGCTATGGCGTGACCCTCTTGGTTCAAGACTACTCCTACACAATCTCCAGATGCATCGCAGTATACCTCGAAAGGTTTGCGAAGATCAGGGACGGTGAGAATAGGTCCGTGACTGAGTAGATACTTAAGCTTTTCAAAAGCTTGTTTTTGTCCAGGCCCCCAATGGAATGGAATCCGCTTCTTTGTCAGATCATGGAGGGGATCTGCTATAGCGGTAAAGGCTCGAATGAAACGCCGATAATAGGAACAGAGGCCGAGAAAACTTCGTACATCATGTACTGTAGTTGGCGTAGGCCATTCTACAACTGCTTGAATCTTATCAAGGTCCATCCTCACCCGGTTGTGAGATACTATATGGCCCAAACAATGGATTTCTTTTAGAAAGAACTTACTCTTCTTAGCATTCACACATAATTTGTGTTTGCGTAATTCTTCAAACACTAATGCGAGATGCTCTATGATCTCACGGCTTATTAGAGCCAAGGCTTCAGTACCACATGACATTATTCGAGCAGAGCTAGCTGCCCCCCCACTAGTGGTTGAGGCGCTTACCAGATCAGTCTCCTTTATACACCGCTTGTGGGACCTCCCCAGAGATAGATATGCTCGCCTAGCACTTGAGTCCTCTTGACAGTTAGCTTTGCAGGGAGACACAACTTGCTGGTATGGGGAGATGACATCATGGTTTCAGGTTCATGGGTTCAGCATGGACAGATTTCCCCCCTTCCAGTACTCATTGGATGCACCCTCTATGACTCTTACACAGTCTGAGATCACCAGGATCATCCGCCAGGACCTGACTTAGCTAGATACTAGGAGGACTTGGATACAGCCGGCACAGGAGTTGGCCACGAAGATGGCTTTCTATAGAGAGAATCTTCTCCAGCTTACTAAGGATGGTTTTGTGACAAGGCCCAGATACATGGACACCCACTTATCTCATGGGATATGATGTGCTATTGGCAAGATACGCACATCCTCACACCAGCTTTGGATCGAGACTGGTAGATACAACAGAGTACCAGCAGAGGCCAGGACATGTCCCCTATCTCACATGGAATCTAAGACAGAGTTGCACTACACATGCCACTGCCCAGTTTACTATGAGATACGAGGCCGCTTTCATTGCCTGTTCAGAGAGGGCTTTGGACCACTCTCTAGAGTCATGGGGTATGAGAATCAGAGATGTCTGGGTTTGTTTTTGCTTAAGCTGCGCAAACACAGAGAGAGCCTGATGAGAGGAGAGGCTAGCCAGTCTCAGAGACGGATCAGAGACTTCTTTAGAGTGGACACTCGGCAGCCGGAGGAGCAACTACCACAGCAGAGCTCACATTCTCCTCACACCAGAGGCACGTTGATCGATCGAGCGACCGAGCTAGGGAGATCAAACGTCCACGGCTGTGGAGGACTACACAACATCGACGGACGTTGCATCAGAGGATTCGGATCACTTTGGCCCGACAGGCACGACGCCCGGTCAGACTACTGACCATGGAGGAGAATGACGAGATCCGCCAGTGGGCGATAATGGATCTCCTATGATTTAGCTCTTTTGAGGATTGTACACCCTGCTCATCCTGTATCAGCCTTTGTATCAGCTCTCACCCATTATATTCCCACACGCACACCCACATTGTGTTGTATTAGCCCACAATCACTACTTTCACCACTCATATCCTACACAGTTCCAGCTAGCTGCTTAGTTCACATCTAGCAGTTAAGATTTTAGTTTTTCACCTTACTTCAGTTTATTTTTGTACCTAGACATTGTATTAGATCCACCAAGATTGTATCAGTTTGGTCTCATAGGTCATTTTGGACTTTTGGGATGTTTAATATAACATTTTGTTTCATTTCATTTCTCTCTCTATGAGATACGGGGCCGTTTCCACTGGTTATTCAAAGAGAGTTTCGGTCCTTTCTCTAGGGTCATGAGTTATGAGGATCACAGATGTCTTGGGCTATATCTACTTGAGTTACACATATATAGAGACACTTTACTGGGGAGAGATAGAGAGAGACAGTCCCAGAGACAAATTACATATTTCTTTTCACTAGATATGGGACAGCCGGAGGAGAAGCCATCACTGCAGAGCTCGGCCCACACTCATTCGACCACTATCAGCACTCTCAATCGACTGAGCACTGGAGTTACGGAGATCCAAACGGCCATGATTGAGGAGAGGGGCTACACAGCATCAACGGAGACTACAGCATAGGACTCGAACCATACTCTCTCAACATCCAGAGTGCAGATGAGGATGGATTCTAGTAGTAGTATCTTTGTTCTAGTTCTTTTGTACCAAGACATGGTATTAGATTCACCATTTTGTAACAATTGGTCTCATATGTCATTTTGGCCTTTTGAAGACGTTAATATAACATTTCATTTCATCTCTCTCTCTCTCTCTCTCTCTCTCTCTCTCTCTCTCTCTCTCTCTCTCTCTCACAAAGGGGTTGTATTCTATGTACATAAGGGATCTTTGGAGATGCTCAGTGCCTATAATCCGAAGTTCATAGTACGTGGATTGTTTGCCCTGGAAACAATTTCTGCACTATGCTTTGTCACATCTCTCTCCTCCTTTTCAATCTCTAGATGCTACCGGTGTTTGGCGCCCGACTATCGGATTCCTCTTCACAAATGTACTTTTGGATGCTCTCTCTCTCTCTCTCTCTCTCTCTCTCTCTCTCTCTCTCTCTCTCTCTCTCTCTCTGCGCGCTGCCCCACCCCTGTGCGCTGCTCCCTCCTGCGCGCTGCCCCCCCCCCCCCCCCTGTGCGCTGCTCCCTGCACGCCAAGACGGCCAGCGCGCTACCTCCAGCCCATCCACTGAACACACACACCCCATCCCCATCCCCTGCCCGCTGCCCCCTGCTCTCTGACCGTCTTGCTTATTGCCGTACCCGCAGCCATCTCTCTCTCTCTCTCTCACACACACACACACACGGATACATACCCACACACACACTACACACATACACACATACACACACGTTGAGTGCTCTCTTCCCCTTCTCCCCTCTTCTTCACAATATGAAGAGAGGGTAGCTACGAAGACAACCATGTCTTCCCCCATCATCAAGACGCCGACACCGACAACGAAGACAACCTTCATGCTCACGAACAAGAGGCTTGCACAACTGGAGAAGGACATGAAAGAATGGCGGATGGAGAGAGAGATATGGAAGGAGGAGAAAGCCACCCTCATCAAGCTATGGAACGAAGAGAAGGAGGACATGAGAGCGGAAATCCAAAATCTCAAAGAGGAGAAGGAGAGAAGGGAACGGGAGAACGAGAAGGAGAGGGAGAGATGGAGGAAAGAGCAAGAAGAGATGAAGGCACAAATCGATCTCCTTCATGCTTCCATCACATCCCTCACCCCCGAGGAAGGAGAGATTAAAGAGGAGGCTAAGGAAGCCCTCAAGGAGGAGATCACCAAAGCCCTCACCGCAAGCATTGAGGACAAATTAGAGGCCACCAAAGAAGGATGGGTCGAAGTGGTCAAAAAGAACATCAAGAAGGTAGCAAGAGAGGAAGCCCAAAAAGATGAGGTACTCATCGTACACACAACCATCGAAGAGGAGAAGATGCGACAAGCTCGCCGTCTCAATGTGCGAGTGACCGGCATCAAAGAAGAAGAAGGGTCTACACCCGAGAGCGATGGGAAAGCTTTATGCAAGAAAGTGGGATACAAGGAAGAAGAGATCCCTTTCTCCAAAGTTTGGAGAGCCGGCAAAGATCCAAAGAAGAGAGCTCTCATCCTCCAATTCGCCTCCGAGGAGTCTCGAACTTCCTTCCTCCGAAAGAGGGTCATCTTGAGAGGGATAGAAGGCCCCCCGATTTATCTTGATGATGACCTCACAAAGATGCAACAAGATCACCGTCGCGCGTGCATGCCTCGAGTCCACCAAGCCCGCAAAGAAGGGAAGAAGGCAGTATATCGAGATGGTAGGGTTATCATTGATGGCAAGACCATCGCATAGGGACTCGCGGCCTGTGGGACACACGAGGAGATTCATGTCACGGTTTGGAATTGCAATGGAGACCTATGGACACACCCAGAGAGACTTGAGGAGGTGATGAGAGGTCGAGACATCATTCTACTTACAGAGACACACGAGAGCCCGGAGAGAGGGTTACCACGGATACATGGATTCCAGTGGGAGTCTCTACATCGAGGATGTATGCGCCAGCACACCACTCGCGGCTCAGGAGGAGTGGCCATACTCTTTAGACAGGGGCTTCACAGCAGACTACAGATTGTTGCCCGGGACCCACAGGCCCGCTACATGTGGATTCGCCTCGAGCTCTCACGAGACAGGATCGTCTACATTGCCCTTTGCTACTTTGCTCCCACAGGCTCCAGATTCGCCCCTATTGAGCAGGAGTCACCGTACGCATGCCTCACGGAGGAGATTATGGAGTACTCCACACTGGGTGAAGTCTTCCTTATGGGAGACTTCAATGCTCGTACGCGCAGTGAGCAGTGTGAGGCATATGACCATGAGGACCCAAAGGCACTACACACTCTAGATGAGGAGGCTACTATGAGAGATACAGCAAACAGAGCTCCAGTCACAGCCTACGGACGACATCTACTTCGACTTGGCTCCCAGCACCGTCTCGTTATTTATAACGGGATGGTCCAGTGGCCCACCTCAGGGGGCCTGACTTGTATGCCACATGGAGTTGCAGAAGGAGGGGGGAGTACAGTCGACTATATTCTGGGACCCAGGGAGGCTACACACCTTATCACATCCTTCACCATTCCACCCATACCCATCGGAGCCGACCACACATACCTCTCTTTCTCCATCACCGGAGATACCATCCCACACAGCTCCACAGCACACACTCCACACACCACCATCCATTTCACACATGAGCTAGCCTCTCTTTACTCGGCCAAGGTCGAACATGGCCTATGCCTCCTCCACCCATCCACACCACTCTCAGTTCTCACATCACATATCTCTTCCGTTCTCCACACTTCAGCTATTAGCTCTTTTCCACACACCACTCACACAGGACGCACTCCCCCCCCCGGGACTATGCCTCAGAACCGCTGGTATGATGATGAGTGCAGAGAGCTATACCGACACCTCCGTGCACGGCGAGCCTTAGGAGAGATCACAAAGAGAGAGGCCAGACGGCATATGAAGACGTTGACACGCCAAAAGCGGCGAGCATTCGAAGAGGCACAGGAGCTTGAGCTATACCGCCTATTCATGAGCATGGATAGCGCGACGGCATGGCGCACCCTGCGCGAGCCACGTCCGACTACAGCTATTGAGGATCCACAGATATGGCATGATTATGCAGAGCGACTTTATGAGGTGCCAGGGCAGCCTCCTATCCCACAGCCACACGAGCCACGCCCCACGTGCTCCTCCTTCTTTACAGCAGAGATGGTAGAGAGGGCCATACGCCGCATGCAGCACAGACGATCAGCTGACCATACTGGATTACAGAGTGAGCACATCATTTATGCGGCCTCCACTATAGCCCCGTTGATTGCACATGTCTTCAACCGGGCTATAGGGGAGGGCTTCCCAGAGGAGTGGACATAGCACACCATAGTGCCTATCCACAAATCTGGCGACACCCTGGACCCAGGGAACTACAGGACTATCATGATTGGCCACACGATGGCCAAGCTATATGGAGCAGTACTTGAGGCACAGCTCAGCTGCTACGCAGAGACCGAGGGTTTACGAGCTCCAGGCCAGGCAGGTTTCAGACGAGCTTTCTCCACCACTGACCACATCTTCGTTCTGCGCTGCCTCATTGATGGGGCAAAGGCGCGGAAGAAGAGGCTTTACTGCTGCTTTGTGGACTTCCGCAAGGCCTTTGACACAGTCCCACGCGAGAGACTCTTCCAGCGCCTTCACAGCATTGGGGTACCAACAGAGATGATTTGGGCCATATATGCTCTCTATGAGAGGGTGACGGGTCGGGTTCGTTGCCCAGGCGGTTTTTCAGAGACCATTGCTAGCACCATTGGTGTTAAGCAAGGATGCCCACTCTCCCCGACACTCTTTGGGCTCTACATCGACGAGATCACCGACTACATATTGCGAGCAGGGGGAGAGGGGAGCGACTTGGCAGGTACTCCGGTCCACATCATGTTATATGATGATGATATTGTGTTGATTTCAGAGTCACCCGAGGGCTTGCAACGCCATCTTGAGGCCTTGGACGAATTCAGCACACACAGGGGGTTGACTGTGAACCTTGGCAAAACCAAGGTTATGATCTTTCACACATCCAGTGCAGTGAGGAGCGCCACCACCTTCACAGCAGCAGGAGGACAGGTTGATGTAGTCACCTCCTATGTCTACCTTGGCATCACATTCACCAGCCTACCAGGACCCTTCACTATGAGGCAGGCTGCTGTTGACAGGCTCACCCGAGGATATGCAGCTCTGGCCATGCTAGAGCGGAGATGCCACCAGGCACACTTTCAGGAGCCCCGCACGAAGGGGTGGCTTTTCGACACCTTAGTCACCCCGGCCTTGATGTACTCGGCGGCAGTATGGGCACCAGGATTGACAGCTGACCAGTGGACACAGCTTGAGAGACCACAGGTATGTATGATCTCACGCTTGCTCCGCAGCAAGAAGACAGTGCCACATGACATTATTAGAGCCGAGCTCGCCACACCACCTGTGGTTGTAGAGGCACTATTCCAGACAGTTTGCTTCATCCAGAGGATGAGAGAGCTACCTCCTGACAGACTTACCCGTAGAGCATTTGAGGCAGCTATACAGCTATCAGAGAATGGGCATGAGAGAGCATGGTACTCACAGGTCAGAGCATGGTTTGAGGGACACGGTCTTGACATGGAGAGCCTACCACCATTCCAGTACGACCCCCACTCACCATATGTTCACCTCTCTCGCAGTGAGAGGAACTTGGTATTGAGACAGGATCTGTGGCAGCTATTCACTAGGAGAGTCTGGGAGGCACCTGGCTTGGGGACGAGGATGTCAGATTACAGAGACCAGTTTCTCACCATATTGTCTGGGGGGTTCATACAGAGACCATGCTACATGGACACATATATGCCACATAGCTCACGGGTGGCGATTGGTCAGCTGAGAGTGGCTTCACACAAGTTAGAGATTGAGATCGGGAGACATACTAGTGTTCCCAGGGAGGAGCGGATCTGCAGAGCCTGCACAGAGGAGGTGGAGAGTGAGGAGCACTTTGTATGTAGATGCAGAGCATACATTGAGATCAGAGGCAGGTATGAGGCCTTATTCAGAGGACAACCCACTCTCCGAGAGATCATGGAATCTCGAGATCAGAGACAGCTCGGACGTTTCTTACTAGAGATACAGAGCCATCGGGACACACTACTACAGCCACACACCGCTACACAGACAGAGGGGAGACAGTCGCAGCTCACAGACTTCTTTCAGAGGATTTCCGCCCCTCCCTCACCAGACACTCAGAGGGGAGTGACACTCCCACAGGCGGAGGTGAACCGAGCTAGACGACGACCACGAGTCAGGCTACAGGGGCGCGAGCTCCCACCACCGACAGATCGAGGAGATCCGAGCCCGGGAGCGCCGTGCCACTGAGGAGCGAGTGGCTCAGATGAGGGCCGACCCAACAGCTTTCATCCGGGTAGCCTTGGCACCAGACCCGCCCATGTACCACATCTTACATCCCCCCATTAGTACAGGATGGAGCTAGATAGCTTGATGCATTCTCATGATTGTACTACCTTGAGCATATAGACATGCATATACCCCTAGAGATAGAGCTCCATCCCTCCTCAGATACTCCACTACCTTACATTCAGTTCAGTTCAGTTTTGTATCAGTTTTGTTTCATTTGTCTTTCCGATAGACGGATGACATACACACCATGTACATTTGATTTGTCTCATAGGCCGATTTCGGCCTAACATAGACGTTAAAAATCTTTCTTTCTTTCTTTCTTTCTTTCTCTCTCTCTCTCTCTCTCCGTTTGTTTTTGCTAGAGTTGTGCAGACACACGGAGAGTCTTTTGAGGAGACACAACAGTGGGAGACATTCACAGAGGGAGATCACTGACTTCTTTAGAGCATGGACTCAACAGCTAGATGAACATCCTTCACAACAGACTTCAGAGCCCACTTACACCACAGGTATATTAGTGGACAGAGCCACTGAGAGCTAGACGCCCACGTCTACGAGGGCGACCATGACATCGATGGAGGCTTGTAGCGTGGATAGTGTGTCGTGCTCTCTACAGTGGATGCTCCTCACTGCAATATGAATGACATCTCACTCATAACAAAATGAAAACATAGGAAACAACAGATAACAACAAATCAACATAGAGACACAACAACTGACCAGAACATATGGACTCGACTATCTCAAAGGAACCAGTACAGACTCTGGAGTGGCAGCACACTCAGCTCCAGCCTAGAACTCACGCGTACATTGGGGGTGTTGAGGCTCAGATGTGCAGGGATGGTGCAGACGTGCTGTGTATAGACTCTCTACCCTAGACAACAATGCTGGACCATATATGAAGAAGAAGATAATGATGACCCCACAACTACTACTCATATGTCAACCATAAAGAGCCACCAATGGCTCATAAATGTCAGCCATCTAAGTCTATCTCCAAACTGAGTGGTGGTGGTGACCTCGCCACGATGTCCACTAGACCACCATCGGTATCCCTGCCACGTGTCACTGCCCAACCAAGAGAGTCCGTCGAGTGTGAACCAGACCAGACCAGCTGTACTAACTGTGTGTCCTGTGAAAGTGAGACTATAGCCCCGCTACAGGTTGCCCGCCACAAGACCACTTACCGTCCCGATGAGAGAGAACATTGAAACTAGAGAGAACAGTGAAACAAGCAAGAAACGCGCAGAACACTTTGATTGAAGAAGGTGATGTTTGGAGAGGATTTTGAGTTCCTAAAAGGAAGGTATCAATGAAGCAATGTAGAAATTTGCAAGATATGCTGAAGAAGCAATAACCCCGCCTCAATGTGGTAAGTTGTCCAAAAGGTAGAAACAGAAGATTGACCAAGATGAACCAAGTCACGATGCTAGAGTAACCGCAGCCAAAAGAGCAAGTAATTGACTTGAATCTGCTTGTAGCAACTGCTTCTAACATGGATGGTTGAGGGAAGGGTTGAGGGGGTGGATAGTGGTCTAGGGAGTGAATAGGGTGAGGGAAGAGAGAAGGGGTGGTAGAGGGAGGGTACGGGCGAGAGGGGGTAAGTATGGACGAGGGGAGGAGAGGGGGTGGGTAGGGGTGAGGAAGTTTGGATAGGGGCGAGGGCACTAGGTAGGGGTGAGAGCCAAAACGGTGGAGAGGGGCAGGGCGGAGGGATGGGTAGGGGCGAGGAGGGAGGGAGGGAGTGGGTAGCGGCGAGGGTAGGGGGTGGGTAGGGGTGAGGGAGAGTTGAGGGGGTGGGCAGGGGCGAGGACACTATGGGTGGAGAGGGGCGAGGGGTGGGTAAAGGCGAGGAGGGAGGGAGGGAGGGGGTGGGTAGGGGCGAGGGTCCTCGCCCTGCTCACCCCCTCAACTCTCCCTCACCCCTGGTTGGGTAGGGTGAGGGGGGAAAGGGGTGGATAGGGGAGAGGGGGAAAAGTGGTGGTTAGGGGCTAGGGAGAGAGAGGGGGTGGGTAGGGGCGAGTGAGTGTGAGGGGGTGGGTAGGGCGAGGGCAAGAGAGAGGTGTATAGGGTGGGGGTGTGGGGAGGTGGATAGGGGATGGGTAGGAAACAACATACAAAAGCAATAGATACAGATACAATACTAACATAGCAGATACCACCTCAGTTATACTGGCAGCGGTCCTCCTACTGCGCTCCTTTGCAAGCTTACCCAGTGTGAATGCTTTTAGTAAAGGGTCAACTGAGCAATCAACTTCTGTGACTTCTACACTAGTTGTTGGCTTAAGTGGCTCATTGGGCTCAGTTACGGTAGGAACACAGCAAAAGGGTGTGACCTCAAGCAAAGGTTGAATAGATAGTCCATAACAAGGCGTGGACATGGTAGCTTCCAACCACTCTAGCAGATCTTCGTCTGACTCTTCAGGTGTAGAAGGCTGTTCTTGTTCAGGGTTGGTTTCCATTGACAAAGAAACTTGCTTAATGGGTTGCATAGGGGAGCGGGAGCCAAGAGTATGTATCCACATGGCATCGTTTCCCCAATCATGAAGTGCTTTAGTGTGTCGCAGCCATGATCTACCAATGAGCAAGGGAAATCCGACCTCAACCTCGGGAAGACGGACCACAACAAAATCCAAGTTAAAAGTAAAGTCTTGTACCTGCAGAGGCACATTGTCCACTATGCCCACTAGGTAGACTGTCCGCTGGTCGGCCAATGTAACTGTGAAGGGAGCAGGGCGAGTAGGCTGTAGACCTAGAGCTAACATAGTGAACTCGGGCATCAGGTTGATGCCAGATCCACCATCCACTATCACTCCTGAGAATTGCCGCCCCAATACGGACACCGTGAGACGAGGGCTTCTATAATCAATGAGAGGAGCAGCGGGATGGGATATCATATAGGACTCTGATGGTCGCACTTGGAGGTGCCTGCCACTAGGACTTGCTCTGGGGTAAAGTGACTGAATAACTACAAGGGTGTCACTTCTAAATTTTGCATCTAGTTGCAGCATGTCATAGAGGGACACTTGTTGGAAGGTGTTCTTCAAGATTGTCTCTACTGTAAGCTTTTCTGTTTCTACCAGTGGTTTCTCTGGTACCTTGATCTTCTGTAGATCGGAAACTGCTTCCAAGAAAGCTTCATCAATATCGGAGAGCAAAGATTTGGATTCTTTCTTGGCACTGGGGAATGGCTTGTCAACAACTGAAGGCAGGGTATCCACTATTGTGAGAATGTGTGGGGGAGTTGAACTTGCTGGAATGCTAAGACCAAGAGCGGCTCTCTGGGCCCGAGTGAGGTCACCCGATGGCTCCTCTACCAACTGCAGCTTATTTTGAGGGGTAACCACGTGGGTAGAAGGGGACGGCTGAGGAACGGTGCTAACTGCTATCCGATTGACCTTGGGAAAGGTAAACTCATTCTGGCTTTGACTTGGGTTCGCAACCGTGGATGCACGAAGTTTAGGGCAATCCTTACTGTAGTGATACTTCGTTTCAGGGCAATGACGGTAGGGAGGGGACCCTTCGGGCAAAGGGCATTTGCTTTGGTAATGACCATATTCCCCGCATCTGTAGCACAAAATGGGCCGATTCAATGGGCGAGTCGAAGGGCGAGGTGGTCCTTGCTCCTGGTGCATGGAGTTGGAGGTGGAGGCATAGAAGCTTTGAGGTGATGAGGGAGCATGGGTATGATAAAAGCTCTGAGACAGAAAAGTACTTTGCATACCTTGCATAGGAGGGGTTGTGAATAAAGGTGGCATGTGGTGTGGATGGCCATTGGGAGAAACCATGTTGGATGCAGGTGCTGGCCCTTGTTGAAGAGTAGGACCAAGACTTTGTTGTATTTGTCACAATCCCTTGAGGTAGTAGCAGTCCTTGTCTTCATGCCCCGACTTTTCGCAGAAGTGGCAGTAAACCCGAAGGGGACAGTCCTGTGGAGGGTGCCCTGGAGAGCATCATGAGCTGCACCATTCCATAGCCTTAGTCTCCTGCTGAGACCTAAGCTCTTCTAGCTCTCTCTTCATTTGATCCAAAGCGTCGTGATGTGGGGACTTCTCCTGTCTGAGGGATATTGATTTCTCCTCTTGAAGAGCTCTCTGTAACTTTAGGGCTTCAAGTTCTCTACGCAAAGAAGTCAATGGATCAGCAGGACTTTTTTCCGAAAACACAGAGGGAGTCTCTATGGAAAAGTAGTTGTTGAACAGCTTCCTAGCCCCCTCTATCCTAGTAGCAGCTGCAATGAACTCCTCGAGAGTGGCGTCGGGTTGGAGACTCTCTCGGAGTTTTTGCTGAGAAGTTTTGGGAAGCGCCTTCTCCACCCACTTTTTAACCATGAATTCACCGGGTTGTTGGGGGAGCTTGGCCACCAACGACTTAGTTTTAGTCATAAGCTCTGCAAAAGTCTCCTCTAGCTTGATCACAATGTTGGACAACTCATCCAACACCTTCTCCTGGTAGTCACCTGGCCTGAAAGCTGCACAAAACTGCTGTCTTAAGGCTGCTCAAGTTGCAAAATGGTTCTCTGCAAACTGGCTGTACCATTTATCTGCTAAGCCGTCCAAGGTGGATGGAAATAGTACCAAATAAGCATCTTCTCTGTTCATACCAGGACCCCTACAAAGAGAGTCCTTTGAAGGTAGGGAACTTGATATTTACCTTGGCCAAAACACTAGCTAATGGCTCCATGGCCCCTTGTGTAGCCTGTTGCACAATAGCCTGCTGTAGCAGAATAGAAGAGAGCTTTACTGAAGAAGGTGATATAGAAGATGCGGAACCAGATGAAGGAATGGGTGATGTCGTATGTGTAGGTATAGGTGATGAGGTTGATGGACTTCTACAAGGTGTCAAAGGTCGTCTTCTGTGATAGTACTTCAGAGGGCTCAGTAGTGCGCTTTGACGCTCGACTGACCGCCTTGTATGTGTCATGCAGTGACCACCAATCCAACCAACTTTGGCAAAAAAGGGCCCTTAACTGTGGGCTGAACAACAAAGGTCTAGACTAGGACAAGTGAGGATAATGACCAGACCACCTGGTCCAGGACCACCAATGACTAGACCACCTAGCTGGACCAAGACGAGGAGAACTGTACCAAGGCGAGAAGGATTGGACCAAGACTAGGGACTAGACCAAGACCAGAGACGAGGACCAGAGACTAGGGACTAGACCAGGACCAGAGACGACGACGAGGACTGGTTGGACCAGGGAGAGAGGACCAGACCAACAGACTAGCAACCCAAATGCAAGCAAAGGGACGAAGCTCGGTAACAACGAACTAGCTTCACGATTTGTATCTCCACAGAGAGTGAGACTTCATGTGAGATCCCATCGTGGTCGCCAAAATGAGAGCACCTGTAGCGCGGATAATGTGTCGTGCTCTCTACAGTGGGTGGTCCTCAGTGCAATGTGCGTGACAATCTCACTAGAACAGACTGAACAGAAAGGAAACAATAGACATCAACAGAGCTCACAAAGACACAACAGCAGACCAGAACATACGACTCGACTATCTCAAAGACTGATACAGACTCTGGCGTGGCAGCACACTCAGCTCCAGCCCAGGACTCACAGGTACAATGGGGGTGTCGAAGCTCAGATGTGCCGGGATGGTGAAGATGTGCTCTGTGTAAAAGCCCACTCTAGACGACTACGTACAAGATAATCCCACTGGCCCAAAACGACTACTCATATGTACAATCATAAAGAGCCACCAACGGCTCATAAATGTCAGCCATGTGGTGACCTGGCCACGAGGTCCACTAGACCACCGTCGGTACCCTGCCACGTGTCACTCCCCAGCCCAAGGGTCCGTCCAGTGTGAACCAGCCTAGACCTGTCCTGTGAAAGACACTGTACCGTGAAGGACACTGTAGCCCTGCTACAGAACCCATCCGCCGAGTCAAAGCAGGAAATTTGTTCATAGAAACTGCTTGAGAAGTGGAAGCCTCACCCAAAAGTACATCCTTATAAGAGTTCATCGCTTTTTCCCAAGCGTCAATCAACGTGCGATTGTCATTGCAGGGAAGCTGCTTAAACGATACATTCTTATTGGCGTTAACCAGAGGAACATAATTACAAGAGGAAGGTGGAGTGAGAATTTTCACTGTCTTTTTAGGTATCACCCATGATCCAACATCAGTTGACGCAACATTTTTGCCTTTCCCAGCAATTACATTCCCAACATCCGCAAACGGCTGATTTTTGTGTTTCCCTTTATCCGCATTGGAAGTCACCTTCATAGCAAGGACTTCGTTCGATTTGGCTTCATCAACAGATTTGCCTATAGGGATAGGGGTAGAGGAAGGAACAACCGAAAGAGGGGATTGCAAAATAGGTTGAGGACATTCACATTGCATGTGACCAAATTTACCGCATCGAAAACAAGAGTTAGCAAATTTGCCCCATTTGAGTTTAAAAGGACGCTTGCCCATCCAAGGATCCCCTGAATCCACCATGATTCCATCCGGGGTATGCTTATCCATATCCCACAGAATACAAAACCGATTGGTGTTCACATCCAATTTCGGAGGGCAAATCACCTTGCCAAGTTGAGCAGCCAACAAAGGAAGAAAATGCCTCCACATGCGAGGGAAATCAACAATTTCCACCCACACCAGACATTTGTGACGAATAAGACTTTGACAGTCCTTCGTAAGTGCCCAGGGCAAAACATGAGTTATCTGCGTGCCAACATCTCTAGCAGAAGGTTTCTAGCCTCAATATCTGCCAGTAGTACCTCATAGAAACCCCGAGCACCAAAATAAACGCCTCGGACAGCCTGGCTTTTGAGAAGGAAATCAACCCACTATCCAACATCCTGCGCAATGGCCATTTTGCTTGGGAAAAACAAGATAACCACATTCATGGCATATTGCGCTACCAGATCCATAAGGTCCCTGTACTAGAATTCGCACCTCAAGGTCAGGTGCCTCTTCGAAGTCTTCGGGCCTCTTCGAAGTCTTCATACAAACAACTTTTGATTTCAGAAGCACTCTTCGAAACACTCACACATACACACACACGCACACACACACAATGGGCTGCCCACAACCCCCCTCATCCCAGGGGTGGCTAGAGAGGGGGTTGCATGAATGCATCCTCCTTCCAGGATTTTGATAGTGATACTTACAAATGTAATGGCTAATGTAGAACCTAACAAAGGCTTCACAAACAAACAAAAGGGGTTCATTGAGAAAAGCAAGGCGAATGTGCATTACCTCTGCAAAATCATATGCTGACATGGCCTCAGCAAAGTCTCCAGCTTCCTCCATGACTTTTGCATACTTTTACATACCACAAACATAGAATAATTTAGGGTTTCTTGCATGAATGCTTAATTTTTCCATCTTAAAAAATCTCCCAACTTTTAAAGTTTTAGACCTCACAAAAATGTTTGGGACTGCATATTCGATTCAAAAGAGACTTTGCTTTTGTAAGGTTCCTCATGCAAATATAGCAAGAAAATGCTTTTTCCAATTGCCCTCCTAGTTCAAAGAAGTCCCCAGCATCCTGAAAGAACATAGTAAACCACACAAAGCTGGAGTACTTGCACAGACTAATACTAGACACAGTCAGCTGCATGCTGGAGGACATCATCAAGCACCCGCATGGGCTTCAACAAAGCGATTTCGTAGAATTTCAAATCTACTTAAGGATATACACGCATGGAGAGGCAAGAGGGAATGTCCATCCTACATCATTTAAACAAGTACAAAATATTCTGGACATGTTCATTTGGTGTGAATGAGAGACAAGGCAGATAATTGCATGAAGAAAGTAGGGTTTTTCATGTACCTAAAGCACTTATTCACTGAGGAGGAAAGGGCATGAAAAAAGCAGGTTGTTGATGGAATATTAACAGAAAAAAAAAATGTTGAAAACATACGTACCTCTAATAATTTCATACTCTCGAAGATAACAGCACATTCAATGTAAAGAGAAGCATCATCACATTGAATTGCCATCTGCCTTCCCTTCCATGGATCACCACAATGTATTGATGTTCGTGCCACTCCAGCCTGGTCATATAATTGATAGTGGAGCTACTGTCAATATCCTTCTTTAGATCATTATAAAGGAAAACGCCTGCTGAAACTTACCAAATAGAATTTGTCTTGTTACGATTAAAACAAGGAGCGAAAATTAGAATCTAAGCTTTAGCTTACCTTGGCTGAAGAAAGCTGTTTGCCCTTGACGCCCGCACTAAGAAGACTCTCATACTGTCCAAGGGCAGATCTATGTTCTCCTCGCCTTTCCAGAAGAGTAGCATACTCCATCCTCACCTCAAGTTCACACGACCCCCCCAATTCTACAGCCAACGGAAGGGCCTATGACATGTCAACATGGTTAAACCCTTTGTGAAAAGCCAAAGAAAGCTCAAACTGCTCCACTAGTTCTCTTTGTTGTACATACTTGCTCCCATTGCTGCAAATTTCTCCTCATCTCTAATGCTGCCTCAAGACAGCAAGACTTCAGAAATGCATCCTGTGTTAGAGACATTCCAATAATTGTCAAGAAGACTCTTAATGATTTATTACCATGTTTCTAAAAGAAAGGCCTCACCCCTCCTTCAACCAAGGCAAAAGGAACCGTGGCAGAAAAAAAAGGGTGAATGTGCCATAGAGACAGTGATAGGTCCTTTTGTCTATGCATTGGCACTTTGAAAATTTGACGTTCTGGTGTCAATCGAAGAAAGAGCGAAAACAGACAAATAAGTAGAGAAAGAGCAGGACACATAGACAAGCTAGATAAAAGTGCAGGAGACTTCGACAAGCTAGGCAGATAAAAGTGCCTAGGAAGATTATGGTTTGTGCATGTGAACCACATCCTCCAGGCATTCCCTCAACATCTGCTGCTCCACCACCACCTATTACTCTACAGGTCCATCAGAGACTTTAGTACCAAAAGGCAATGCCCGTACAGGGCAACACTTTCTTTTTGCAAGAAAAAGATCCTTCCATTAGTTAATAGAACTGCCCAAAGGGCTACAAACCACCTCTATGAGAGAGGGCTTTATCAAAAAAATGGGGAGACTCTCCCAGTGAGAAAACAAAGTACAATATGGGCTAAATCACGAGATGGGAGGAGGAAAAAGCCACACTGGTGGCTGGTAGTGCCATCTAGGCACAACCTGAACCATGGTGAAGAAACTTGAAAGGCCCTGGGCTTCAAAGTCGCAAGAAAGCCTCTCGGCGTTCCCGCATGCGATCAGAGTTGCCCTGACGTCTCTCAAACTGACCCCTGAGTGTATGAATCATCTTTAGCCAAAAGTCACGAACAGTCTCTGCTGGTGGAACAGGGCAAGCCTCGAAGATGGCGAAAGCAACGGGCCCGCCAGATGAACTAGAGGATCAGGCCGCAAACGAGTTCCCAACGCCACTCTCTATCACTACACCACTCCTGGGGGATGAGCTCTGTGGCGAGCTGAACTGTAGGTCAATCCCCCCGGAATCACTATCATCCTGCTAATGGAGCCAACTCAAAGTGGAGCGCAGGGCCCGTGAGTGTGGACCAGGCTGCAACACCCCAAGTGTACTGTCAGGCTGTGGAGAGGGCTGGCATTAGCCGAAGAACCCGAAGCCAAACGTGTTGTGCCATGGGGCAGTCCCACAAACAGTGACGTTGACTCTCCAAAGGATGGCCACAGACTGCACATGCTGCCGAGAAGCCGTTGTATACCAACCAACTCCAACTGTTGTAGCCCTATGCGCAACAAGCCACTGAAACATGGTAACTCTCCTCGGCTGCTTGTTGTCCCACAACCGCTCCAAGAAGCCTGACAAGAACTCGGTTGTGAGACCCTCCTCCTACCAGTGAAGTGTTGTAGTTGGGCGAGCCTCGCTCCGTGTGGCCAGTATGTGTCGCCCCAAACAAACTGTGTGCTTGAAAAAAGGAATCCTTGGGTAATCGACTGAAGAGAAAGATCCCGCCAGAACCACTCTCCCGGGTCCCATTGCACACGTGCCACAAAACGAATCTCCCAAGCCCAAAGCGCCAGTGTCTTGACTCAAGATCTACTAGGGCAGGATCTATGATATAAGTCCTCCCACAAAAGCCCACAACTGGGATCCTCCGAAAAGAGCACTCTGCAGCCTTTGAGACTCTGCGAAGGCGACCCTCTCCGTGAACTTCAAAGAACATGTGGGGTACTGACTCCGAGCAAGCTTGAGCAGCAATGAGGACCTCTAGCTGCGTAAAGGGCCCCATCCATCTTGCAGCTGCTGCCTCTAGAGGGGTATGCCACTCAGCTAGGATAGCCTATGCAATATCCTGGCAAATGCTCTGCACCCACCTCATGCCTCGTAGCTAAATGCTTTGAATCTCCTCGAGAAGGCCTGAAAACTATAGCCAGTCGCCGAGCAAGACCCTCTACTATGGGACCCCAAGAAACATGAGGCCTGCTACCAACCAGGTGGCCTCTGTGTGTGCTAACCATGGGGCTCCAAACAAGAGGCTGCCTCAAGCGCTCTTCCATGCAAGTGGGCTTATGCTGCTCCACGCAACTCCTCAGCTGCTCCTAGGACCTAAGTAGGCTTGCAACAAATCGGTCCTCCAAGATCTTGCTCAGACCAAGTATGCGCATCTCTGTAAAAATCCACTTGATGGACCGGCTCCAAGGGCCGACCGCATGAGGGACTCGAGCTCGAATCTAGTGAAGCAACATCTCCTTGTAGGGCTCCTCCCCTGGAAGCAATCCTCTGACCACACTATGCATCCCCCAAGGGACAGTCACCTTATATGATTTTGGATGAGGACATATGGGAGTTCTCTAAATATGTAGCAAGCTACAGTGTCACTTTCACATGACACACAGTTAGTACAGTTCGTCTGGTTTGATTCACACTGGACGGACTCTCTGGGCTGGGGCAGGGATATGGAAAGTGATCTATTGGACATCGTGGCTAGGTCATTCAGTTTGGAGATAGACTTAGATGACTTTTATGAGCCGTTGGTGGCTCTTTATGGTGGCACATATGAGTAGTAGTTGTTGGGTCATCACGATTATCTTCTTCATATATGGTCCAGCGTCGTCGTCTAGAGTAGAGAGTCTATACACAACAACTCTACACCATCCCCGCACATCTGAGCCTCGACACCCCCATTGTACCCGTGAGTTCTGGGCTAGAGCTGAGTGTGCTACCACGCCAGAGTCTGTATCGGTTCCTTTGAGATAGTCGAGTCCATATGTTCTGGTTTGCTGTTGTGTCTCTGTGTTGATTTGTTGTTATCTATTGTTTCCTGTGTTTCCATTTTGTTTCGAGTGAGATGTCACGCACATTGCACTGAGGAGCACGCACTGTAGAGAGCACGACACACTATCCGCGCTACAGGTGCTCTCATTTTTGGCACGCCCGGTGGGACCTCAACTGAAGTCTCACTCTCTGTTGAGGTACAAATCGAGGAGCTAGCTGGGTTTTACCTAACCTCGCTACTTCGCCTTGCCCAATGCAGCCTGCTGGTCAGATCCAGTTTCACCCTCGATAGCTTACTCTAGCTGACCTAGTATCTCGCCCTGCTGGTCTGGTCCTCTCTCGCCCTGGTCCAACCAAGCTCTCGTCCTCGTCCTAGTCTAGTCCTTCCTCGTCCCTAGTCCAGCCAGGTGGTCTAGTCACTTGCCCTGGTCTAGTAGAGTCTAGACCTGTGTTCAACCAGTTCAAGGTCTTCTTGCCCAAAGCTTGGTTGGGTTTGTGGTCACTGCATGACACATACTAGGCGGTCATTAGAGCGTCAAAGTGCACTACTGAGTCCTGTGAAGTAGTACAACAAAAGACGTCAACCCTTGGTACCTAGTAGAAGTCCACCAACCTCATCACCAAAACCTCCACATACGGCATCATCCATTCCTCCATCCGGTTCTACATCTTCCAAGTCACCTTCCCCAGTAAATCTCTCTCCCATTTTGTTACAGCAAGCTATTGAGCAACGGGCTCCTGAGCAAGAGGCCATGGAGGCGTTCACCAGTGTTTTGGCCAAGGTAAACATCAAGTTTCCTACTTTCAAGGGACTCTCCTCAGAAGTTGCAGACGACCATGCAAGGAGGTTTGTATCTCTTTGTAGAGGTCGTGGTCATAATAGAGAAGATGCTTATTTGGTACTCTTTCCATCTACCTTGGATGGCTTAGCAGACAAGCGGTACAGTCAGTTTGTAGAGAGCCACTTTGCAACTTAAGCCACTTTACGACAACAGTTTTGTGAAGCTTTCAGACCAGGGGGCTTCCAGGAGAAGGTCCTGGATGAGTTGGCAAATCTAATGCTCCAGCCAAATGAGACTTTTGCACAGCTCATGACCAGAACAAAGTCTCTGGTAGCCAAGCTAGCTCAACAACCGGGTGAATTTATGGTTAAGAAGTGGGTGGAGAAGGCTCTTCCCAAAACTTCCTAGCCAAAACTCAAAGAGAATCTCCGACCTAATGCCACTCTGGAGGAGTTTGTCGCGGCTGCTACTAGGATAGAGGGAGCTAGGAAGCTGTTCACCAACTCCCCTTAGGTAGAGATCCCTCAGTGTTTTACGAAAGTCCTTGTGATCCGTTAACTTCTTTACGCAGGGAACTGGAAGCCCTAAAGTTACAGCGAGCTCTTCATGAGGAGAGGTCCTTCTCTCTTAGACAAGAGAAGCCTCCACATCACGAGGCGTTGGAATAGATCAAGCGCGAGCTAGAAGAGCTCAAGTCTCAACAGGAGACTAAGGCTATGGTTTGGTGTAGCTCATGCCGCTCTCCAGGGCACCCTCCACAGGAATGCCCCCTTCGGGTTTACTGCCACTTCTGTGAAAAGTCTGGACATGAAGACAAGGACTGCTACTACCTCAAGGGATTGCGACAAATGCAGCAAAGTCTTGGTCCTACTCTTCAACAAGGGCCAACACTTGCATCCAACATGGTTTCCCCCTGTGGCCATCCACACCATATGCCACCTTTATTGACAGCCCCTTCTATGCAAGGTATGCGAAGTACTTTTCTGTCTTAGAGCTTCTATCATAACCATGCTCCCTCAGCACCTCAAGGCTCAAAGCTTCTATGCCTCCACCTCCAACTCCATGCACCAGGAGCAAGGACCACCTCGCCCTTCGACTCGCTTATTGAATCGGCCCATTTTGTGCTACAAATGCGGGGAATATGGTCATTACCAAAGCAAATGCCCTCTGCCCAAAGGGTCCCCTCCCTGTCGTCATTGCCCTGAAACGAAGGATCACTACAGTAAGGATTGCCCTAAACTTCGTGCATCCACGACTTCGAACCCAAGTCAAAGCCAGAATGAGTTTACCTTTCCCAAGATCAATCTGATAGCAGTTAGCACCGTTCCTCAGCCGCCCTTCTACCCACGTGGTTACCCCTCAAAATAAGTTGCAGTTGGTAGAGGAGCCATCTGGTGTCCTCACTCGGGCCTAGAGAGCTGCTCTCGATCTTAGCATTCCAGCAAATTCAACTCCCTTACACATTCTCACAACAGTGGATACCCTGCCTTCCGCTGTTGACAAGCCATCCCCCGGTGCCAAAAAAGAATCCAAATCTTTGCTCTCCAATATTGATGAAGCTTTCTTGGAAGCAGTTTCACATCTACAGAAGACCAAGGTACCAGAGAAACCACTGTTAGGACAAGAAAAGCTTACAACAGAGAGAGTCTTGAAGAACACTTTCCAAAAAGTGTCCCTCTATGACATGTTGCGGCTAGATGCTAGTTTCAGAAGTGACACCCTTGCAGTTAATCAATCCCTTTACCCCGGAGCAGGTCCTAGCGGCGGGCACCTCCCATTGCGACTATCAGAGTCCTATATGATACCCAATCATGATGCTCCCCTCACTGATTATAGAAGCCCTCGCTTGATAGTGTCCGTCTTGGGTCGGAAATTCTCAGGAGTGATAGTGGATGGTGGATGTGGCATCAACCTGATGCCCGAGTTCACTATGTTAGCTCTAGGTCTACAGCCTACTCGCCCTGCTCGCTTCACAGTTACATTGGCCGACGAGCGGACAGTCTACCCAGTGGGCATAGTGGACAATGTGCCTCTGCAGGTACAAGACTTTACTTTTAACTTGGATTTTGTTGTGGTTCGTCTTCCCCAGGTTGAGGGCAGATTTCCCTTGCTCATCGGTAAACCATGGCTGCAACACAATAAATCACTTCATGATTGGGGAAACGATGCCATGTGGATACATACTGCTGGCTCTCCGATGCAACCAATTCGCTTAGAAGGAGGTATGGATCCGGTGGTGCAGCAAGTTTCTTTATCAATAGAAACCAACCTGAACAAGAACAGCCTACTACACCAGAAGGGTCAAACAAAGATCTGCTAGAGTAGTTGGAAGCTACCAAGTCTATGCCTTGTTATGTACTATCTATTCAACCTTTGCCTGAGGTCACACCCTTTTGTTATGTTCCTACTGTAGCTGAGCCCAATGAGCCACTTAAGCCAACAACTAGCATAGAAGTCACAGAAGTTGATTACTCAGTTGACCCTTTTACTGAAAGCATTCACACTGGGTAAGCTCGCAAAGGAGCGCAGTAGGAGGACCGCTGCCAGTATAACTCAGGTGGTATCTGCTATCTGCTAGGTTAGCATTGTATCTATATCTGCTTTTGATCTGTTGTTTCCTACCCATCCCTTCTCCACCTCCCCACACCCCCACCCTATACACTTCTCTCTTGCCCTCGCCCTACCCACCCCCTCACACTCCCTCGCCCCTGCCCACTCACCCTCGTCCCCCTACCCACTCACCCTCAGCCCCCCCCCCCCCCCCCCCCCCCCCCCCCCCCCCCCCCCCCCCCAACTCATCCTTCGTCCCCTTACCCACTCACCCTCGCTCCCCTACCCAGCTCTCGCCCCCTACCCACGCTTCGCCCCTACCTAGTGCGCTTAACCTTATTTGCGGTGTTACTTGAGCTTGTGGTCATCCCTTCTTTTGAGAAGAGTGTTGTTGCAAAAAGTGTTGCAAGGTTCATCTGCAAGCATGGACCAGGTCATCTTCCTCTCACTATGGTTATGGAGGATAAAGATTGTTGGATCCAAACCGAGCATATCTCTTTGTTGTGGAGCCTCATTCTGTTTTGCCAATTGGGATTCTTTGACTATGCAATCAAGCTGGGTTCCTGCCTATTGAAAGGCTTAAGGGGTTTGCAAGCAGTGCAGTGTTTTTAACTCCACTTTTGAGGCATGTAAGGTCATGGTTGGGCCTCGCACCTGCTTCATGAAAGATGTACGGATGCGGTACCTAGTGGTTTTCTTTCACAGTTTTTCAGTATTCCACTCATTGAGACGGTGAGCGATTTTGTGGCGGGCAACCTGTAGCAGGCTACAGTGTCACTTTCACAGGACACACAGTTAGTACAGTTGGTCTGGTCTGGTTCACACTGGACGGACTCTCTGGGCTAGGCAGTGACACGTGGCAGGGATACGAACGGTGGTCTATTGGACATCGTGGCCAAGTCACCACCACCACTCAGTTTGGAGATAGACTTAGATGGCTGACATTCATGAGCCATTGGTGGCTCATTATGGTGGCACATATGAATAGTAGCTGTTGGGTCATCACGATTATCTTCTTCATATATGGTCCAGCGTCGTCGTCTAGAGTAAAGAGTTTATACACACAGCACCTCTGCACCATCCCTGCACATTTGAGCCTCGACACCCTCATTGTACCCGTGATATCTGGGCTGGAGCTGAGTGTGCCGCCACGCCAGAGTCTATATTGGTTCCTTTGAGATAGTCGAGTCCACATGTTCTGGTTTGCTGTTGTGTCTCTGTGTTGATTTGCTGTTATCTATTGTTTCCCGTGTTTCCATTTTGTTTTGAGTGAGATGTCACACACATTGCATTGAGGAGCACCCACTGTAGAGAGCACCACACACTATCTGCGCTACAAGATATGGGGATGTTATCCTTCTAGGAGACTTTAATGCCATGACGAACCACTCTCAGATAGTCTTCTACGATACCTCAAAGGAGATGTTGAGAGAATTGGATGTCAGTGATATGGGTTTGGCCAGGTATTCATAGGATGAGGACCACACTGGTTATGGGGGATATTTTATAGACATGGGGATTGCACATGGACTGGCCATTTTGAATGGTCTACAAAGACTTCCAGCATCGAGTGCGTTCACTTGTTTTACTCACAGACATGGGGCTAGCACAGTGAATCATGTTTTGGCTCGGCCCAGTTTTATACCCTCTATTCAGGATTTTACAGTCAGGCCGAGGCCTATCGAGGTAGCAGTAGATCATGCCCTTCTCACGTTTACCCTCTCTTTTCAACTCAGCACAACTCGATTGGCACAAACACCTACACATACTCGATACAGTTTCACATCAGAGACTGATTTGTCTACTGAGGAGCCGGGACTTCCATTAGAGGAGCTTACCCAGATAATGACAGAGACATTGCGTGATGCAGCAGCAGAGGCATATCCACACAGCCAGCCTGAGCACACACACTGTTCTGGGAGCATGCCCCAGAACAATTCGTATGATGAGGAGTGTAGAGAGACAAGAGCCACACTTCAGAGAGAGGTGTTTTTGGGAGTCATTCCTCACAGACAGTCATAGATTTCCGTTCGACGGCTTGTGCGACGGAAGAAGAGGGCTTATCTCGCTCAGCTAGAGAAGGAGTTGTATAAGCTATTTTTGAGCCAGGACTCAGGTGAGGCATGGAGATTCTTTCATGAGCATTCCCCTCCACCAGCTATCACATCCACTGAGACTTGGGGTGAGTATGCAGCATCTCTTTACACAGTTCCGAGACAGCCGCCTCTACCGGACCCCCCGATACCATGTCTGACATGCATTTTCTTTACCGCTGAGATGGTGAAGAAATCTATTGATATGATGAGGACTAGGAGAGCTTATGATCATGATGGATTGGTGGCGGAGCACTTTATACATGCCCGAGATATGCTTGCAGAACTTCTTGCATTCATGTTCAATCGAGCCATGTGTGCCGGTTTTCCTAATACTTGGAGTATGTCGAGTGTTGTGCCTATTTTCAAGGCAGGAGATCCAATGATGCCTGGCAACTATTGCACCATTATGATTGGGCACACATTGGCCAGGTTATATGCATCTATTCGTGAGCAGCAATTAAGTAGATGGGCACAGAGAGCAGGCATACGGGCATCAGGACAGGTAGGTTTCAAGAGAGGTTTTTCTACTCTTATCACATATTGACACTCATAGCTATTATTGAGGAGGGCAGACCACATGGTAGACTGTACTATTGTGGATTTCTGCAAAGCATTTGACACACTCCCTAGAGCTCAAATGAGGCGCAGGTTATAGGAGATGGGTGTACCCACAAAGCTGATTTGGGGGATCATGTCCCTGTACAATTGTGGGTCATGTCCGCACTCCCGAGGGGGTGTCTTTTTTTCACTTCACTATTGGGGTAAAACAGGGTTGTCCACTCTCCCCTACTTTATCTGGTATTTATGTGGATGAGGTTTCAGATTACATTGAGAGGGGATGCGACAAAGGAGCACACTTAGCAGGGACTTGGATCTCATTGCTACTATATGCAGATGATATTGTGTTGATCTCAAATTCACCAGAGGGAATGCAACAACATTTGGATAGCGGCTTATCGGTGAACCTTGGCAAGACCAAGGTTATGGAGTTCAACACCACACAACAGTGGGTGAGCCAATCTGCACCTACCTTTGCATATGGTCAGGAGACAGTGGAGCATACAGATGCATAAACTTACCTCGGTGTGGTCTTTAGTGGCCCAATGTTTTCTTTGAGGAGAGCAACAAAGACTAGGCTAACCAGAGCATATGCGACTTTAGGGAAGATGGAGAGGATGTGTTCGCAGGTTCAATTTCAGGAACCTCGAACGAAACTATGGCTTTTCGACACTTTGGTCTATGCTTTATGGGGTGCAGATATGGGCCCATCGGTGGACCTCCATAGCCGGGCTGGCAATACTGATGGATGGAAGTGTATGGAGAGGCCTCTGGTCTCTATGATTTCTTGGATGATTAGGCCAAGGCCTCTGTACCGCATCAGATTATCTATGCACAGCTCGCTGCTCCCCCACTGGTCATCGAGGCACTTACCAGATCCGTTTCTTACATACACAGTATTTGGGATCTCCCGAGAGACACATATGCCCATCTAGCTTTGGAGTCTTCTCGATAGCTTGCCTCAGAGGGAGACACCTCTTGTTGGTATGCGCAGATGACAACTTGATTCAAGCTGCATGGTTTTGACATGGATAAATTACCCCCTTTCCAATATTCGCTAGACGCACCCTCCCTGTCTCTCACATGGACCAAAATCACTCAGCTCATCGGACAGGACTTGATTCAGTTAGACACTAGGAGGACATGGCTACAGCCTATGCATGTGCTTGGCACGAAGATGGATTTCTACAGAGAGCATCTCCTTGAGCTTACAGAGGATGATCTTGTGACCAGACCCGCCTACGTGGACACTCATCTATCCCATGGATTACGATGTGTTATTGGACTGATGCACACATCATCACATCACTTAGAGATTGAGGCTGGCAAATTTAGAGGAGTACCAGCAAAGGCCAAGATTTTTCAGTTATTCCATATAGAGCCAGAGACAGAGTTACATCACATATATCATTGCCCAGTCTACTATGAGATACAAGGCCGTTTCCACTGCCTATTCAGAGAGGGTTTTGGACCACTGACCAAAGTTATGAGATATCAGGATCAGAGATGCCTTGGGCTATTTTTATTGGAGCTGTGCAGACATACGGAGAGCCTCTTGAAGAGACCAAACAGTAGGAGATACTCACAGAGGGAGATCATTGATTTCTTCACACTACATACGCGAAATTCAGATGAGCAGGCATCATAGCAGACTTCAGAGTGCATCTGTACCAAGGGTACAGTAACTAACAGGGCCACTCAGCTTGAGAGATCCAAACGCCCACGATTGCGAGGGTCATCAAGACATCGGTGGAAGCTGCATCAGAGGGTCCGGACTGTTTTGGCACGACATGGGAGACGCCCAGTCAGAGTACTCACTGAGGACATTGCTGAGCTTCGCCAACGACCGATGCTGGATATCATAGGATAGGATCTTGATTCCAACATTTCAGCCTTTCATTTCATTTCATTGTATATCTAATCAGCTCACTTCAGTTTCAGTTTTTCAGCCTTTTACACAGACATTGTATCACATTCACCATTTGTAAACTCTTTTGTCTCATAGGTCACTTGGAGAGGCCCTTGGTATCTAGGATTTCTAGGCTGATTAGAGCCAAGGCCTCAATTCCACATGACATCATACGAGCGGAGCTGGCTGCCCCACCTATGGAGATTGAGGCACTTACCAGATCCATATCATTTGTACACATCTTATGGAACACCACCACGGACAGATATGCTAGGCTTGCTCTTGAGTCATCCAGACAGATGGCATTACAAGGAGATACATCATGTTGGTATGCACAGATGAGCTCATGGTTTCAGCGGCATGGTTTCAGCATGGACAGGCTGCCCCCCTTCCAGTATTCTCTTGATGCACCATCTTTGGCTCTTACACGGATGGAGATTACTAGACTCATTCGGCAAGATCTTATCCAGCTTGATACCAGGAGGACATGGATAGAGCCATCATGGGAGTTCGGTACGAAGAGGCTTTCTATAGAGAGCATCTTCTCCAACTCACGACAGACAGATTTGTCACACGGCCCAGCTACATGGACACACATCTATCTCATGGGTTACGATGTGCCATAGGCCAGATACGCGCATCTTCACACCAGCTTGGGATTGAGACAGGTAGATTCAGAGGCATACCAGCAGACAATAGGATATGTCAGTTATGCCATTCAGAGCCAGCGACAGAGTTTCACTACATATGTCATTGCACAGTCTACTATGAGATACGGGGGGACACTTTCATTGTTTATTCAGAGATGGTTTTGACTCGTTAGATAGAGTCATGAGATATCAGGATCAGAGATGTCTCGGATTATTTCTACTTGAGATACAAAGACATAGAGACTCTCTATTGAGAGGGCATAGACAGAGACAGTCCCAGAGACGCATCTCAGATTTCTTCAGTACGAATACCACAGAGGCAGAGGGGACACCACCATCATAGAGCTCGGTTCCCACTCATACACACAGCAGCGGTACTCTCATTGGCCGAGCTATAGAGTTGGGGAGATCGAGACGACCGCGACTGAGGAGGGGAGTCACGCAGCACCGACGAAGATTGCGGCAAAGGATCCATAGGATTCTAGCACGACACCTAGAGTGTCGATCAGGATAGACTTCATGCTACTGCTATATTGTATCATGGTGACACTTATCCCCATTTTGTACCTTTGTGGCATTATACCATTGCTCAGCTTACTAGCCACCCATAGTAGTCGGTAGCACTCCTATCTCAGTTTCTAGTTTGTAGTTTTCTTTGTTTGTACCCAGACTTGGTACTAGACTCACCATTGTAATCAGTTTGGTCTCATAGGTCATTTTGGCCTTTTGTAGACGTTAATATATCTTTTCATTTCATCTCTCTCTCTCTCTCGCGCTGCCCGCCCCCCCCCCCCCCGCCCCTCTCGCGCTGCTCTCCCTGCCCCTCATGCTCCCTGCCCGCCAATGCCCCGCCCTCGCGCTTCTCCCCCTGTTGCTCCCGCACCCTCTCTCTCTCGCGCTCTCTCCCGCACCCCCTGCTGCTGCTCCCCCCCTCTCTCTATCGCGCTGAGCCCCCCCCGCGTCTATCGCACGCCCCCCCGCCCCCCCCCCCCCCCTCCCTTTTTCTTTTTTTTTTTATTTAACTTAAACTATTAAACTTTTAAGTTCTTTCAGCTAGGCCCCCCCCCCCCCCCCCTTTGTCTATCGCACCCTCTCCTCAGTCTATCGCCCCCCCCCTCGTCAATCTATCGTGCGCCCCCCCCCACCCCACCCCCCCCCCCCCCCTTCTCTCTCTCTCTCTCTCTCTCTCTCTCTCTCTCTCTCTCTCTCCCCCCCCCCCCCCCCCCCCCCCCTATTTGTTTATCCCCCCCCTCCCCACCTCTCTCTGTCTATCGCGAAAAAACACCCCGTCCCCCACCCACCCCTCTCCTCAACCCATCTCTCTCTCTCTCTCTCTCTCTCTCTCTCTCTCTCTCTCTCTCTCTCTCTCTCTCTCTCTCTCTCTCTCTCTCTCCCCTCTTTTCCCCCCCTCCTCCACTGCATGACGGTGCGAGACCTATGGGACCACACTGAAGATGGCTACCTGGAACTGTAATGGGTCTATGAGGTTGGACGTGGGTGCATTTGAGGAGAGTTTCAAAGACAAGGATATTGTGTTCTTCTCAGAGACTCATCAGGCCCCTGGACAGGTAATGCCACATGTGGTGGGATACAGATGGGAAACAGCTCACAGGACAAATGCGAGATCTGAGCACGGGAGTAGAGGTTCAGGAGGAGTAGCAGTGCTATTCAGAGAGGAACTACAACCATTACTGCATATTGTACGAAGAGATGATCATGCTAGATATATGTGGGTGAGACTGAGACCATATGTTACTTTCCTCCCAGTACATCAATATATGCCGCATCCAGAGGGCAGTCGCCTTTCTCTATCCTAGATGATGACATTTGGGAGTTTTCAAGGGATGGTGATATCATTCTCCTAGGGGACTTCAATGCCCGAACGGGCAACTCGCAGACAGTCTTCTACGACACCTCAGATGAGGTGCTTCGAGACCTGGATGCGGGTGAGTTGGGGCTTGACAGATGCTCAGATGACAGAGAGCAAACGGAGTATGGGAGATACCTCATGGAAACGACGACCACACATGGATTAGCCATACTTAATGGCTTACAGCGATTTCTTGGAGCAGCCGGTTTCACATGCTTTCCACATAGACATGGGGCCAGTATAGTAGATTATGTTATGACACAACCGAGCTTTATCCCCTGCATTCAGGATTTCACAGTGGGAGCCAGGCCAGTGGGCATAGCATTAGATCATGCTCTATTGACACTGTCTGTTAAATTTCAATATAGTGCAACCCAGACACCAGGAGGCAGGCCACACACCCGCTATACATTTACACCAAAGACTGATTTCGTTTACACAGAGATCTGGGACCGTCTATTGGAAGGCACAGCTGGCAGAAATGGTACAGGCCTCTCAGTGGAGGAGTGCACCATTATACTGACTGAGACACTGCATGGGGCTCCATCAGTGGCATATCCACACACTCAGCCGGGTAAGAGACGACATGCTGGGAGCATGCCACAGAATAGTTGGTATGATGAGGAATGCAGAGAGATGAGGGCACAGCTTCAGAGGGATCTTCTGTTAGAAGTCATCACTTACAAACAGTCTCGGATTGCTTTCCGACGCCTTGTGCGACGGAAGAAGCGAGCTTACCTAGCTCAGATGGAGCGAGACTTATATCAGATGTTCTTGAGTAGGGACTCCGGAGAGGCATGGCGACTCTTCCATAAGCACTCTCCTCCCCCAATGATTACTTCACCTGATGTGTGGGGCCAATATGCGACATCATTATATACGGTTCCGGGACAGGAACCCCTTCCAGACCCTACCAAGCCTTGCCCAACTACGAGCACTTTCTTTACGCCTGAGATGGTACGAAGGGCCATCGACAGGATGAGGACCGGGAAGGCATATGATCATGACGGTCTAGTAGCGGAGCACTTTATACATGCCAAGGATATGCTGATGGAGGTTCTCGCAGTGTTGTTCAATCGTGCCATGTGTGAGGGATTACCTGAGACCTGGAGGTTGTCTAATATTGTGCCCATCTTCAAGGCTGGTGACCCTACAGAGCCTGGGAATTACCGCACTATTATGGTTGGACACACATTGGCACGGTTGTATGCATCTATTCTGGAGCAACACTCGAGTAATTGGGCAGAGGGTGAGGGTGTACGAGCAAAGGGTCACGCCGGCTTCAAGAGGGGTTTCTCCACTCTTGATCATATTCTGACACTGAGGGCCATCATTGAGGAGGGCAGAGCACATGGGAGACGGATCTATTGTAGCTTTGTGGATTTTCGCAAAGCATTTGACATGGTACCAAGGGATCGATTGATGCGCAGACTGCAAGAGATGGGGGTGCCCATAGAGGTAATTTGGGGGATAATGGCTTTGTACAAATCAGTGGTGGGACATGTACGCACTCCAGAAGGGGTATCTGATTTAGTTCACTCTACTATTGGAGTGAAACAAGGTTGCCCATTGTCTCCTACTCTATTCGGTATGTATGTGGATGAGGTGTCTGATTACATTGACAGAAAGGGTGATAGGGGTGCCCAGCTAGCAGGGACGTGGATCCCATTGTTGCTTTATGCTGATGATATTGTAATGATATCTGACTCACCAGAAGGTATGCAATGACATCTGGACGCACTACGCAGTTTTGCAGAGGATAGTGGCCTAGGTGTAAACCTAGGTAAAACAAAGGTTATGGTGTTTAACACCACACCACAATGGGTCAGGAGATCAGTACCTACTTTCAAATATGGTCAGGAGATTGTGGAGTATACAGATGCATACACTTACCTGGGGGTAGTCTTCACGGGGCCGAGATTTTCTTTGAGAAGAGCAGCAGAGACTAGACTAGCTAGAGCCGGTGCGGTCCTGGGAGGAATGGAGAGGATGTGTTCACAAGTTCAGTTCCAGGAACCTAGGACAAAGTTATGGCTCTTTGATACTTTGGTAGCCTCTACTATGTTATATGGGGTGCAGGTTTGGGGACCTTCTATAGGCCAGGATGGGTGGAGGCGTATGGAGAAGCCCCTAGTATCTATGATCTCTCGGCTGATTAGAGCCAAGGTTTCTGTACCGCATGATATCATTCGAGCGGAATTAGCTGCCCCCGCTATGGAGATTGAGGCGCTCACAAGATTCGTCTCCTTCGTACACAGTCTATGGGATACTACCAGAGACAGATATGCCAGGGTGTCTCTAGAGTCCTCCAGACAATTAGCTTTTAATGGGGAAACATCATGCTGGTATGCTCAGATGACATCATGGTTTCAGACACATGGTTTCACCATGGATAGGTTGCGTCCTTTTCAATACTCTCTTCAGGCACCCTTGAGGTCTCTGACATGGGTAGCGATTAATAGACTCATCCGTCAGGATTTGATCCAGCTGGACACGAGAAGGACATGGATAGAGCCGTTACAAGAGTTGGGCACAAAGATGGCTTTCTATAGAGAGCATCTTCTCCACCTCACGGGGGATGGGTTTGTGATTCGACCTAGCTATATGGACACGCATCTTTCGCATGGTTTGCGTTGTGCCATTGGCCAGATACGCACGTCCTCACATCAGCTCGAGATTGAGATTGGCAGATTCAGAGGGACACAGGCAGATAACAGAATATGCCGCTTATGCCATCTAGAGCCAGCGACACAAGTACATTACATATGTCATTGCACAATATACTATGAGATACGAGGTCGTTTTCACTGTCTATTCAGAGAAGGTTTTGGGCCTCTATCTAGGGTCATGAGTTACGAGGATCAAAGATGTCTTGGGCTTTATCTACTTGAGTTACACAAGCATAGAGGAACCTTACTGAGGAGAGGTGAAGAGAGACATCCCCAGAGACAGATCACAGATTTCTTTACACTAGATACTGTACACCCAGAAGAACAGACAGAGGAGCAACCAGCGACGGTGGAGAGGTCTACCCGCACTACTGGCATTCTCATAGACCGAGCATTGGAGCTAGGGAGATCTAGACGACCCCGAGGGAGGAGAGGAGCTACACAATTTCGAAGGAGGCTACGGCAAAGGATTCAAGCCATACTCTTTCGTTGTCCAGAGTGCAGATGAAGATGGATCTCTACTCCCCTCCCATATTGTCTTCACATTGTACTGCTTAGTTTAGGATCCCGCAGTATTTATATTTTGTTATCCTAGTTTAATTTATTTTGTTAATCTGACTTTGTATCAGATACACCGCATTGTAACTTTCTGGTCTCATAGGTCACTTTGGCCTTTTGAAGACGTTAATATAACATTTCATTTCATTTCTCTCTCTCTCTCTCTCTCTCTCTCTCTCTCTCTCTCTCTCTCTCTCTCTCTCTCTCTCTCTCTCTCTCTCTCTCTCTCTCTCTCTCTCTCTCTCTCTCTCTCTCTCTCTCTCTCCTTGGTCTCTACGCTTCCGCATCGTCGACTTTGACATTTAGTGCTCCTCTATCAAGCTCACTACCAAAGAAAAACCAAAAGGCTCATCCCTGCTTGGCAAGGTCCATACAGAATGCAAGAGATTTTGCCCCAAAAAGGAGCGGTACAGTTATCAGCCCTGGAAGGTGTTCCTCTGCCCCTACTCAATGGATCTAAAATCAAGTGCTATCATTCCACAAATTGGCAATCTCTACTAGCTCCCGACTTCTTCAGATATGAACAGATCCTCAGATATTCATTTGCAGAAACCCATCTCCCTCTCAGCATCATTCTAGAGCTTGCTCTGGGTACCTCGATCTTCCTACTACTGTTGCTGGTTGCTGTGTGTTTTAGCTATAGTATGCGGTATCTCCATCACTCCTTTTGTAGTTCCTGTTGAATTTGATCGTACCAAGTTGTATTCTATTGTTCCCCTAACTCTGCTTGCTTCTCTGTTTTTCTCTCTGGCATGACTCCCTCTCAAACTCAACTCTCATTAATTATGTGCCACTCCCTTGTGATCAGTACTACTCATCCATCTCACTCTTCTCTCGAGCTCTTCTTTTTTTTCCGAGAAAAAGATCCTTCTATTAGTTAATGAAAGCTCCCCGTAGGGCTACAACCACCATTGCAAGAGAGGGCTACAACAAACATGATGGGGAGACTCTCCCAATGAAAGAACAACATATATACAATGAGGCTAAATCAAGCGATGGGAGGAGGGAAGAGCCACATAGGTGGTCGGTAGTGCCATCTGAGCACACCCTGGACAATGGTGTAGAAAGACCCAGGGCGCCAGAGTCGAAGGAAAGCCTCGTGGCGCTCTTGCATGCGGTCGGAGCTGCCCTATAGTCCCTCAAGCTGTCCTCTGAGAGTATGGATCAGCTCTAGCCAAAAGTCACGAACAGTCTCTGCTGGCGGCACAGAGCGGGCCTCAAAAATGCGGAAACAGCGCGCCCGCCAGATGAACCAAAGTGTCAGGCCACTGATGAGCTCCCAACACTCCTCTCTCTCACTGCACCACTCCTGTGGAGTAAACTCTGTAGCAGGCTGAAGTGTAGGACGCCCCCCCTATATCACTATCATCCTGTTGGTGGAAGATAGCTCAAACTGAATTGCCGGGCCCGTGAGAGTGGACCAAGCCGCTGCCCCCCAAGTGTACTGTCTAGCCGTGGAGAGAGTAGGCATCAGCCGAAGAACTCGTAGCCACACCTGCTTGGCCGAGGGACAATCCCAAAGACGATGACGCTGACTCTCCACCAACTGGTCACAAGCTGCACATGCGGCCGAGAGACCACTATGCACAAGCCAGCTTCCTATTGTTGTAGCTCTATGTGCAACCAGCCACTGAAACAAAGTGACACGCCTCGGCTGTCTAGAGTCCCACAGCCTTTGCCAAAAGGCTGCCAGGAACTCAACTGTGAGGCCCTCCTCCTACCAATGACGTGCTGTAGCGGAGCGGTCCTCTCTCTATGCTGCAAGTATATGACGTCCAAGCCGAACAGTGTACTGAAAGAAGGGGACTCCTGGGTGGTCTGCAGAAGAGAAGGAGTCCCTCCATAGCCACTCACCAGGATCCCACTGTACTCGTGCCAGTGGACAACACTCCCAAGCCCATAGCCTCCAGTGTCCAGTCTCAAGAGCTGTTGCGTCAGGGTCTATGATGCAAGTCCTCCCACAGATGCCCACAACTCGGATCCTCTGAAAACATCACTCTGCTACCTGAGGGGCCTCTACTGCAACTCGCTGTAATCGTCCCCCACCCTGAAGCTCGAAGAACAGGGCTGGGACAGTCTCTGAGCAGGCCCTGACTGAAATGAGAACCTCCAGTCGTGTGAAGGCTCCCATCCACCGGGGTGCTACTGGCTCGAGAGGCATGAGCCACTCAGTTGGAACTGACTCTGAGATGTCCTGACACATGCTTTGCACCCCTCTCATGCCCTGCAGCTCGAAACCCTGCACCTCCTCTGACAAACCTGTGAACTCTAGCCAGTCACCTAGAGAGCACGCTGGACCTGCTGCCATGGGACCCCAGGAAACATGAGGCCGACTACCAACCAAGTGGCCTCTCTGAGTGCTAACCATGGGATTCCAGACGAGGGGCTGCCGTAGACGCTCCTCCGTGCACATCGGCTGTCGCTGCTCCAAGCCACGCCGTAAGAGCTCCCAAGAACGAAGCAAACTCACAGCGAAGCGGTCCTCTAGTCTCCTGCTCAAACTAGCTCGGCGCATCTCTGTAAAGATCCATCTGGTCGAAGGTTGCCAAGGGCCTCCTGACTGAGGCACCTTGGCACGAAGCCTCTGCAAATAGAACTCCTTCCAGGGCTCCTCACCTGGAAGAAGTCCTCTGACTATGAACTTCCCTAGAAGGGCTCTGCTCTGCTGTGCTGGATCAATGATCCCAAGCCCACCATGAGAACAAGGAAGAGTGATGAGCGACCAAGCCACCTTGGCTCGGGCCATCTGAGTGTCACGTCCTGACCAAAGGAAGTTCCTGATCAGCCTCTCTACCTGGCTAATACAAGAACTCAAGAAAATCCAACAGGAAGTGATGTACCACATAGTCGCCAACAGCACCTGGTTGGCAACTACTATTCTACTAGCCAGCGAAAGTCGTGCTGAGCTCCAATGTAACAGCTTTCTCTTGATGGACAGGAGAAGAGGAGCAATCTGCTACTCGGGTGACAAGTCCAAACCAGCCTGACAACCCAAGTACCGAACTGCAGTCCCTGGGGGAATCCACCTGAAACCCTCTCCTGGCATCCAATCTGGCACAAGAGCACTACCAACCGAGAAAGCCACTATCTTTCTCCAATTGATCAGTGCGCCCGATAAACAACAGAAGGTCTCCAGAGCCTGCTCACATCTGTGAAGATTGGCCTCCTGGCCATCTAAGTACAAGGTTGAGTCATCGGCAAACTTAGCGTCCAGTAGCTCCTCTCCCCGAATAGGGAGTGCTAAGCCCCGAAGATCAACCTGCTGTGACACCAAAAATCTGCTCATCGCCTCCGCATAGAACAGAAAGAGAAAGGGGGCAAGAGGACAACCCTGTCTGACCGAGCGTGTGAGCATGAAGCGCTCACCTCTCCCTCTTGCCAAAAGCACCTCACTGTGGGCCTGTCTGTACAAAGCTGACGCCCCTATGATCCAAGCATCTGAGAAGCCCATCCTGCGGAGAGTGCCCTCTAGAAAGTCCCAGTCAACTCGGTCGTATGCCTTCTCAAAATCGAGAAGAAGAATCACAAGGTCCTCACCATGGAGCTGTGCCAGGGCAGAAGCCTCCCAGAAAGTGAAGATGTTGTCAAGGATACTGCGTTCCTTGACAAAACCTGTCTGAGTCCCATGTATAAGGCTCTCCAAACGTGGCTGAATCCTCAAACTCAGAGCCTTGGCAAGAATTTTGTAGGCTGAGTTGAGGATGGTGATGGGGCGCCACTGTCGAATCCCATCCAAGGAGCCACCCTCCTTGGAAATGAGGTAGATCAGGCCCTCACTCATGCTGTCAGGCATCACTCCTGTATGCAAAATGTACTGAAAAGCACTACAAAGATCTGGGCCAAGCAGGTCCCAGTACTCCAAGAAATAGCTGGGAGTCAACCCATCCTTACCTGGACAGCTACCACGAGGGAGGGCCCTAAGAGCCGTGTGCAGCTCCTCAAGCTGAAGTGGAATCTCTAGCCTCTGGCGCATCTCCTCTGTCACAAAACATGGCATCTGTGCCCAAACCTGCTCCCTGCATGCATCCTGCCGCTCTGACTGAGGCTCAGCCGATAGTAACTCACGGTAAAAGTCAGTAGTAACTACACGCATATCCTCGGGCTCACAAGCAACTGACCCATCGGGCCTCCTCAACTGAATGACCTTGGCATGCGAGTGCCGAGGTCCCACTGTCTCAAAAAAAGCACCAGTCACTCTGTCACTCACCTGAGTCCACTGAGATGCCTGTCGGTGAAAGGCAAACTCATAATGCCTCTCCTCTGTGCTAGCAAGCTCCTGTCGAGCCTGCTGTAACTGCTCCTCCAACCATGGATTGTCTGGATGTTGCTCCTACATCCTCTGTAGTGAAGCAATGCCTTGTCTGAGACGCTGCTCCGCCTCTCTCCCTGTAGCCCAGCGATCTTGAGACTCCTGAAGAAAAAAGAGGCTAGGCTGAGCTAGGCCTGAGGCCACTCTGTCTGCAGGTGAACCCTAGCTATCCATGCCCTCTGTCCAGAGAGCCTCTACCCTCTCTCTGAGTGCTAAGTCCAACAAGACCCTCTCTGGGATGCGAAGCATCGTGCTCCCAATCCTCTACCTGTCTACCACCGTGAGGATCACTGGTGCATGGTCCGAGAAGGAAGTCCTTGCCAAGATGCCCACTGAACCCCCCAAGTCACTGAAGTGGTCACTAGTGTAGAAGCGATCTATCCGCGATAGATTCACTCCTCCCACTCTGCGGTCTGATCTAGAGAAGGCAAGACTGTCTGAGGACCTCACAAAACCAAAGTGCTGCCATGTATCCGAGACCCTCAAAGTCATACAAAACCTCTCCCAAGCTGCCAACTTGACTCCATGCACAGTAGCATGGCTGCCACCAATCCTGTCAAAAGGGTCCTCCAACATGTTGAAGTCCCCTCCTATACACCAATGATCGGCCTGCGGCAAAGACTCAACAATCTGTGACCAAAACTCTGCACGAGCACTCGCCACATTGGATGCATAGATGTTCCGGAAGCCCACAAGGCCACCATGAACCTGCATAGTAATCCACTGAGCCCTGCCTGGCACAATAATCCCTCTGCCCACAATGGCCTGCCGCAATGAGTCCGCAATAGTCATACATACCCCACCCTGGATGCCTCCAGATCCAAAAGCAACTGACCAAAAGGTATCATAACGTCCACGAAAATCTGACCACATCGCCGAATGCGGCTCTCACACAGATAGTGCTCCTGAAGCATAAGGAGATCAATCTCTCCTCCCACAAGGCAACGCTGAAGCTCCTGACGCAATCGGCCCCGTTGTCACTGAAACTGGGGCCCACCTAGTCCCTACACGTTCCATGAGACAATCCTCATGGGGAGCGAGAGAGAACAGATGCTGCCGCAGCAGCAAGACGGGCTATCTTCGAGGCAGGCTTGGATGGGGATTAATCCGCATCCGAGCGTCCTCTAGATAGGCGTGACTGCAGTGAATGCCTAGCCCAAGCCCAAGCAGAGCGATCCGTGCGTAACGCAACCTCCTCTGTCCAGGAGTCCTCATGAATGTATACATAGCAAGGCAAACACTGCGTATCAGCAAAGAAGTACACCACAATGTGCCTACATCCTGCTGAGTCTGGGGGTGTCACCGCAAACTTGACCAATGGCCACAAAGTCTGCAGCATATCTGTAACTCCAAGTTCTCCCATGTGGTGAGAGAACTCTAAGACCTGTGTATCAACCATCCCACCACTGAGTCGAGGGACCACTCTGTCTCGGCCCTACCACAGAGGGGGAAGGAGAAACCAACTGCTAAGTCCAAGGCCTCTGTCCCCCTAGCGGCGAGGAACAAAACATGGACCCTGAAGCAGGCTGCCTTATTGTCTGTTGCGGAATCGCCGAGAAAACGAGTGAACCCGTAGTCGAAGAAGTCCCAACGGCATCGGATGTCAATGCTCGTCAGCCCACGAGGGATAGCTACAAGGGAGGATGTCTGAATCTGCAGAGGGGGCCACAAGAAGGGCTGACCCTCTCTCGCTAGGCGACTCGCGGCAAAGGCGCTGCCAAGAGATCTCCTAGCCGCCGGAGAGGGACCAGTCTCCTGAGCCGACTGAGAAACTGGAGTAGGAGGGGGGGGGAGAAGGAGCTGGGGAGAGTGGAGAAGAGGGGCGGGATGGGGCGATAGAGGTAGAGGGGCGAGGTGGAGAGGCGACGGGAGCAGAAGGCGGGGAGGATGAGGGAGAGGGGGGGAACTCTGGGGGGGGGGGGGAGGGGCTGTCGAGGGAGAAGCGGAGGTGGGGCCTGGCGCAGGGATCTCCTCCTGCTCAAGAGGACCAAAACGGTTCCCCGTGGGAACCCACTGTTGCTGAGTAGGCACCTGAGGGCCACTCTGAGTGCCAGGCTGACGCTGTGGCCCCTGGTGTCGGCGACCACGAGCCTGCTGCCACCCCTCCTCCGCTGGAGCCCCAGACTCGGAGGGTGGCTCTGCATCTGTACGTTGTGCCGCTGGCTGTGGCTGCGGGCCAGCCCTGGCAGGCTGGGGCTGAGGCTGTGGTGCAAATCGCGGCATCCTCCGTGGACACGCCTTCGCTAGATGGCCCATCCGTCGACAAATGAAGCAGTGGTTCGGGAGGCCCGAGTACTCCACACTCTATCGAAACCAACCCCCACTCACCCAAGGTAAAAGGATAACCTTCGGGAGCGTGTGGGTATCTCTGACCAAAACTCGAACTGAGGGAATGCCAGCCGCCTTGGCAGTTACTGATGCTGCCGTACGAGGTGTCTCGAGGACAATCCCAATGGCGGAACCGATCCTGGAGAGAAGTGGTAGGTACTCCCTCCATAAACCCAGAAAGCAGACTGGGATGGGGATGTCTGCCTCCTCCACTAGAACATCCGAAGCTGGGTCAAAACCATGTTGCCACTGTCGAAAGTGGGCACGTGATGCTCGGATGGCCAGTGGACTCATAGCTATGACCTTCGACGCCATCTCGGAGGACTCAAACTCGATTTGATAGTAACCCCGTCCGAGAATCTGGACATCCAAGATCTTTCCCACCTCTGCGAGAAGGCGGGCCTGGAGAAGGTCTCGCAGCTCTCCTCTGCTAGGTCGGGTGCCGGGAATCTAGCAGATGACCGAGGTCGCCTGCAATCGCTCTACCTGTGCGGCAAGGCTCGCTTGCTCTGTAAGCGAGAGAGAAAGTCGAATGGTGGGCTCAGCGGGGTCGGGCGAGCGGACTTCTGGCGAGTCGCTTTGTGGCGAAGCTAGAGCCTCTATCTGTGTCTACTGCTGTGGCGTAAGAAGGGGACGACGGGAGGGTGCTGCAATTGGGCGCGCCAAACACTGCTGCAAGGAATTGAAACAAATGCCGAAAGTGCCGAACTGCAGGGAGTTTCCGAGGAGAAGGAACCAAACGGGCGGGCGAACGGGCCGAGGCGGGGGGGGGAAGGGAAATAGCGGGCTGGGGCAAGCGGGCAGGCAGCGAAACAAGCACAGGGGATAGGCCAGCAGGCGGCGGCAGCTAGGGCTGAGGGCGGGCGGACGGGCTGGGTCAGGGGCAGCGGGCAGGGGGGAGGGGGGAGGCAGCCAGCGGCAGGGCAAGGCAGCGCTGGGGAGGGGGGGGGGGGGGTGACTGCGATGGCGCAACGGGGATTTCACAGCAGCAGCAAGCGTTCTTGCAGCCCTTAAGGCCACTCCTCTCGAGCTATTCTTTGTTTAAGCATTCCCGGAATTAGCAATCCTCACATGTTATGAAACCGGCCCGTGGGACGGTAGGCTTTGCCTTTCACACGAAATTCTTTACTTTACTATAGACACACACAGAGAGAACTTTGCAAAGGTAACCTGCGACGGGAACTAACACTTAAAGCACACACGGCTCGGAGGATAGAATGCTCCGAGCAGACGCTGACAACCTGTAGGCCCTAAAATTGGTGCCCCTTTCGGTGTTTCTATTTACTTTAAGAGGGTAAATTACAAGAAGAGTCCTAGATATTCTTTACCTGTATCCAGCTAGATACCACCTGTTCTGGAAAAATTTCGATAGCATAACAGCCTCAAAACTTGCCCGAAACCAATTCCCCTGCTGGAACTCACTCCCACTGACATAAACCCTCTGTTTTCTGCATAAAAACAGTGAATTCAGCATGCTGTATTTACTGGTTTTTGCTCTGTTTTCAGCCCTGAACTATCCTCTAGCAATGGGGCGCTGTTCCCAATGGTTCTGGCATCCGTATGGCTGAAAAACAGTCCAATTTCAGCGCATAACCAGCGCTGAAAACGCACCTGTACGGTGAGGCTATCACCTTCACCGGTGCCTGCTTTTGGAGAAGCAGTTAGCTACTCCCTTTCCTGCTCAGAGAGGCTCTTGCCTCAGCAAAAACGCATATGCCCACACAACTATACATGAGTCAAATGAAGAGCCCCCTTCTGGGGCATCACATTACTGAACGTAGGGGAGAGAGAGAGCAGTGTAAGGTGTGCAGGATATGAATTCTTGCACTACACTGTACATGAGAGGTAAAGCTTGCAGTCAATAGCTCTTAACATGTGACCATCTTGCAAATGAAGCCTTCCCAGCTAGAAATCAAGCGCCCTCTTCTTTTGCATGAGGAAAGTGCACCAAAAAGTGCCACTTGACACATTTACAAGCAATTTCCCGCTTAAAAATCTCCCGACTGGTTGCCCAGTTGACTTTGCAACAGAGTTCTAAAATGTTCCCCTTGTCATTCTGGAGGTAATGACGCGAACAGATTTTATGGTCCAAAATAGCAGTTCTCTAAATTTTAGGAGGTGCTTCCGTTGGACTCCCAGTGGTCATCTAACCATCTATCCCCACTGGGACCGCATCCAAAAATGCAATATGGCCCAGCTGTCGGGTACCTTTGGTGGCCCCACCTTGGCATTGTGCCTTTATTGAGTTCACTTCCTAGTATCCACCAACTTGCTAAGTGCGACGGGGGGACCTACATGATCTTGAATTGAGCCTAGACATCCTCTTACTATACGAGTTCCAGTGCCGACCAACTTCCCGTCTGCGGGTTTCACATTGGCCATACAATGTCCGACCATTTGCAACTTCGAAAAGAGGGTCTCAAAAATTAAACAAAAATCATTGGAAAGAAACCAACAAATAAGGTTAGCAATTACCACGTCCTCGAGACATAGTTAACAGTTGCCATGTCCTCGTGACATACCCTCCTCTTGAAATCGCAAACGTCCTCGATTGCATATCATAAATACATGCCACTGATGATCTTGTGTTGTTAGCGCTCTTTTAACATTGCATGTATCCGCAAGAATGGTCGCAACACATAGATACAAATGACTTAATGAGACCTTCATACTTTTGTCATTTTCATCTATTACACTGAATTCATATGTACATATGATGTACTAGCTCTATCATTACCCCTCCTTTGCACACGTTGGGTTGGGGCATACGTAGGCTTTAACCCAAAGGCTTCAAGTTAAAGCTGCAGTACATTTGGTGACTCTGACAGTTAATACTCTTCCATCCACTTTGCATCTATAGGTGGATAGTTCTTGAACTTCACCAAATAGCATCTTGCAACTCGTCCTTCAACTTTTCTGTCCTTATGTGCCAAAACTTGCTCAGGTACTAGGATCTCATCAAGTTCCTCAACTTCTGGCTGATCCTCATCTGACATATCTTCTGGCACATCACCCACAAAGGGTCTTGAAAGACTCACATGAAACGCATTATGAATCTTCCACGGATCAGGCAATTTCAGCTTGTAATCTACATCGTTGATCTTATCAAGCACTTGAAAAGGCCCATAGTAACGCATATTGAGCTTAGGAACGAGCCGTTCCTTGCCCTTCATTTTTTTTAACCTTGCCTTCTCAAACCTTAAGAGAACCCCAATCACCAGGTGACAACAGCAATTCACGACGGTGACGATCAACAGCCTTTTTCTGCTTTGCCTGAGTCTTCTTCAAGGCAACTTTAATTTTCTTGTACACTTCATCCATGTTCTCAACATATCGATCTGCCTCAAAGATCCTGTCCTTTGTATGCAAAATGGGAGGAACCTTTTTGCCGCCTTCAACAATCTCAAAAGGTGCCTTGCCCGTCGACAAATGCACCGTATTGTTTACGCATACTCAAGCATAGGCAAATACTGTTCCCACTTGCCCTTATTATCTGACACATAGCATTTCAGCAGATCCAAGACAGTAGAATTAGCCTCTTCTGACTGTCCATCAGTTTGTGGATGAAACGAAGACGAGATCTTGAGCGTAGTGCCCATGTTCTCAAACAATCCTCTCCATAACAAACTTATCATGCAAGGATCATGATCACTGACAATCGATTGTGGCATACCATGGTACTTAAAACACATTGTACATGAACAAGCGTGCCATCTGATCAGATTTTATCTTCTTCCTGACAGGGAAAAAATGGGCTTGCTTGCTGAACCTGCAGATAATGGTCCATATACGATCATTCCTTGTTGGCGTTCTTGGAAGATCAAAGATAAAATCCATAGCAATGCTTTCCCATGGCTTATCCAGAATCGGCAGTGGTTGTAACAACCCTGGTGCCTTTTGCCTGTCAAACTTGACCTTTGGCAAATCATACATGCTTGCACAAAGGCATCCACATCTCTCCTAAAGGTAGGCCAATAGAAGAATGTCTCTACCGCTTTAACTGTCGCATCAATACCACGATGCCCTGCATATAGTGCGACATGACTTTCTACCATGACCTTATGTCGCTATGGCCTGATGAGACAAAGTCTGCCATGCATCATCATAAAATCATCTCTGAGGAGGTAGTGCTCATGATGTTGCCCCTCTTGCAACTGTTTAAAAATCCTTGCGAAGTCTTCATCTGTGGCATATTGTTCCTTCATGTCATCAAGCTCATGATGATAAGGAATTGACATAGCTGAAATTTGAGGCTTTCTTGATAACGCATCAGCCACAACATTCTTCTTGCCTTCCACATGCATAATTTGGAAGTGGAACATAGAAAGAATGTTTGCCCATCGCATATGCTTTTCGGATAGCTTTGAATGTGTCAAGAAGTATCGCAAGATCTGGTGGTCTGTTGGACAACAAAATCAGCACCTAAGAGGTAGTGCTTCCAACTAGAAAGCGCATCAATCACGGCCAAGAGCTGTTTCTCATAGACTTGCATAGTCTTTTTTGGCCCTTGCAAAATTCAACTTTCATAAGCTACTACCCGTCCATCTTGCATTAGCACTGCTCCGATGCTATTGCCACACGCGTCACACTGAACCACAAATGACTTCCTAAGATCTGGCAAAACAATTACCGGATCTGAAGTCAACTTTTGCTTTAAGAGACTAAAAGCTGAAATCTCTTTTTGGGTCCATCTGAAAGTGACCTCTTTCTTTTGCAAAGCATGAAGAGGTGATGCTATCTCTGCAAAATTCCTGATAAACCTTCTATAGAATGAGCACAATCCCAAGAAGCTTCGGACATCATGCACAGTCTTCAAGTCTGGCCATGTCTTAATAGCTTCGACCTTTGCGGGATCCATTCTGACACCATCCTTTGACACTATGTGGACAAGAAAGTGGATCTCTTCCAAGAAAAATTCACTTTTCTTAGGATTGACAAGTAACCGTGACTGCGCAGCTCTTCGAACACAATGGTCAAGTGACGCCTATGCTCCTCTTCATACTTCGAATAGACTAACATGTCATCGAAGAATGTCCCAACAAATTGTTGATGCGAGCGGAAAATCCGGTCCATTATCCTGTTGAACGTGGCAGGGGCACTCTTTAGACAAAACGGCATCACTAAGAACTCATAAAGAACAAATGTCGTTCTGAACGCAGTCTTGTGCACATCCTCTGGCCTTATACGAATCTGATGGTACCCACTCTTAAGGTCCATCCTGCTGAAAATTGCAGCACCCTCTAAACGATCAAGAATATCATCAATCCTTGGAATATGAAACCTATTCTTGATGGTATTCTTATTCAACACAAGGTAATCAATACACATGCGCCATGAGCCATCCTTTTTCTGTACTAGGAGCATTGGGGATCAAAAGGGTGAAAAACTAGGCTGGATCAACCCCTTCTCTAATAACTCCTCAACCTGGCCCATAATCTCTTTCTGCTGCGCTGCACTAATCCTCTAGGGAGGTCTATTTGGTGGGCTATACCGTGGCACCAAATCTATCCGATGGTCCTCAGGTCTCTATGGCGGCAATTGCGACGGTAATGAATCAGAAAAACAATCACTAAACTCTCGCAAAAATGCTGACCTTTCTTTATCTAACACAGATAAATTTGACTGACAATTATCTGAGACATCATGTGCAAAAATCAAGTACACAGAAAGATGATTCTTTATTACGAAAGTGATAGCCGAAGCAGATACAATAGGGACAGACTTCCCTTTGAGCTTTATATGCAAAACATAAGTTTTGTCCCTATGTTGAAGGGTGATCGTCTTGCCGAAGGGATCCAGCACGCCAAGTACTTTGAACATCCACGAAATTCCAAGTAGTGCATCCCACCCTTCCAATGGCATGATATAAAATTCTTCTATGTCTACATATGACTGAATATGTAGACGCAACTTTCCAATAATGGGAGTAACGCACTCTGAGTGGCAACGACATGCCAACCCTACCTCTGTCGTCGTGTACCCCATCTCTTTAGCTCTGATGCCCAGCTTCATAGCTAGCTCTGGTGAGATAAAGTTTGCTTTGGCACCTGGATCAAAGAAGATGAGTGCCGTCTGATCTCTAACTTTACCCCATGCTCTGCATAACTTGCTGGCATCTGTACTGGGCCTGGCCTGTCACCCACCATATCTGACACCAAACCTGCCGTGGGTTTAGGCTTCTTGCCTTTCTGGTCCTCTTTATCATTTGAGTCAGCTGGTCTTTTCCTTTGAGGACAATTTGTAGCAAAGTGACCAAGTTGCTTGCATATAAATCATTTAAATTCAGCCATTAGGACCTTCTTTTCCTCGAGCGACTTATGCACAAAAGGCTTCCTTTTTTGTTTCTTTGCCTGTGCTCCAAAAGTCCTAGCTGAGTCCTTATCCTTGTTGGCCTTTTTGACCCCTGTGACGTTGCAGGAGCCGTTTTCACAAAGGACTTCTTCGTTATATTTTTCTTCTGCTACCTTCCTTTTTCGTTGCTCGGAAACCCACTGTCCTCTCCTTTCAACAAGGCAAGACCAGTGTTAGCAACTTCCATGAACTGGGTGATGGTAGCCACTCTGTTCTTGGTACAGTAGTCCCGAAGCCCTTTAGGCAGCCCACAACAATACTTCTCTATCTGCTCTGTCAATGGCACAAATCTGTAGGGGGTCATTGAGAGTAATGCTTTACAAAACCTCCTATTGTACTCCAACAAGCTCTTACAAGTGGCTAAAGTAAGCTGGTGCCAATATGTCATGACGTCGGCTTCAAATTCATTTGACAGCCAAGTAGATGCAAACATTTGCTTGAAGTAGACCCAAGTGGCGGGTGCCTGTCCTTGCATTAACAATGTCCTCCACCATGTAAGCGCATTGTCTTTCAAGAAAGTGGCAGCTTTCCTGACCTTAGAGGCCTTTGTAAAATTCCCTCCTGTGCATAAGCCTGTATCAAACTGCCGGAGGAAGGTAAGAGCCTTTGCCTTATCCTCAAAGCCGCTGAAAGTGCTAAACTTTACAGCTGCACCACCTTCTTCGTAAGCTTTCGGCTTTTCCAATGCTCCCAAATTGTCATAAGGAATTGTCTTCAATATGGGCACTGTGGTAGGAATCATCTGTGCATCTTGGCCATTGACATTTCGCATCATAGGTGTCATATCTAGCTGCTCTCCATGAAACCCAGCCATGCCAAAATGACCCTGTGGCACCCCAAACTGGCCCTGGTTGCTCTGAAATCCTTGCTGCATGCCGATGCTACCATACATGGGGTTTGGCATCATGCCTTGCATACCTCCAAACACTGTTCCTGGCATGTACGGCTGGCTTCCAGGCGCATAACCAGCCATACTCTGGAACATAGATCCACCCCCGAAATAACTAGGATGTATCGTGGGTGGTGGAAAAACTGGATGCATTGCATGGTAACCAGTTCCCTGTCCATTCAAGACAGCATGCGGGCTCTGAAAGGCGGCGGGCTGAGTTGGCATAGCCTGTGGAATAGGCGTCCCAACCACCTGTTCAAGGACGGGAGGAACCTGTTTTGGAGCCCCTGACTCCGCAACATGCGAGTGCTCCCTATCCTGCTGGGACGCATGAAGTACTTGGGCTTGAGCCTCAACAAGCTTCGTTCGCAATGTACGTTGCCTATTTTGTTGTGGCACTGGTGGCGCTTGCAAGAACTCCATAAACCTTGGATTCTGCACCAGTTGCAAAAACACATTCACCGCAGCAACTAACTGAGTCCTGAACGCATCATCCTCAGGTTGCCCAGTCATAAAGCCCTATATTGGAGGAACATTCACATCAACAGGAGGTATAGACAGACGTGGCCGTGAACTCTCGCCAATCTCGAATACTATAGGAATTTCCTGTCTATCCTTCGAAGAGGAGCCCTCTTCCATAATGCCCTTCCCTTTGTCGGCCATAGTGTAATCCCACGTTCTTGTACTCTGTGTCTTTACCCAACACAACCGAGGCTCACTTCTTGAGGAAAAAGTGATTTAGGTCCCGGCAACAGAACCATGAAACTTGCCTGTGGGACAGTAGGCTTTGGCTTTCACCCGAAATTCTTTACTTTACTTTAGACACACACACAGAGAACTTTGCAAAGGTAACCTGCGATGGGAATTAACGCTTAAAACACATACGGCTCGGAGGCTAGAAGGCTCCGAGCAGATGCCCACAACCCCTTTCGGTATTTCTTTATACTTTTAAGAGGGTAAATTATAGGGAATTCTTTACCTGTATCCAACTAGATACCACCTGTTGTGGCAAAATTTCAGTAGCATAACAACCCCAAAACTTGCCCCAAACCAATTCCCCTGTTGGAACTCACTTCCACTAACATAAACCCTCTGTTTTCTGCCAAAAAACAGTAAATTCTGCACGCTGTATTTGCTGGTTTTTGCCTTGTTTTCAGCCTTGAACAATCCCTGAACTATCCTTGAACCAATTCCCCTGTTGGAACTCACTTCCACTAACATAAACCCTCTGTTTTCTGCCAAAAAACAGTAAATTCTGCACGCTGTATTTACTGGTTTTTGCCCTGTTTTCAGCCTTGTCCTCTAGCAGTAGGGCGTTCCCAATGGTTCCAGCATCCGTATTAGTCCAATTTCAGCACACAACCAGCACTGAAAACGCACCTGTACGGTGAAGTTATCACCCTCACCGGTGCTTGCTTTTGGAGCAGCAGTTAGCTACTCCCATTCCTGCTCAGAGAGGCTCTTGCCTAAGCAAAAGTGCATATGCCCACACAACTATACATGAGTCAAATGAAGAGCCCTCTTGTGGGGCATCACATTACTGCACGTAGGGGAGAAATGAAATGAAATGATATATTAACGTCTTCAAAAGGCCAAAATGACCTATGAGACCATCAGATACAAAGTGGTACATCTAATACAATGTCTAAAGTACAAGTACAAAACGTACTGAAAGTAAAAATAAAAATGAAAACTGTGAAATGTGAAATGTGAAAATGTAGAATAGGCCCTCAATGACAATCTGGGTGTCGTGCTAGAATGCCTCTGATCCTCTACCGGAGTCTTCGTCGATGTAGTGTGCTCCTATGTCTCGGTCGTGGTCGTCTCCATCTCCCGAGCTCAATCGCCTTGTCAATGAGGGTGCCTCTGGTATGAATGCGGGTACAACCCTGTGTTGGTGGTTGGTCTCTTGGCTCCCTCGATCCAAAGAAATCTGTGATCCATCTCTACGACTGTCGTACTCCATGTCTCCCCAACAGACTGTCTCTATGTCGGTGTAGCTCAAGTAGATATAAGCCAAGGCATCTCTGGTCCTGATATCTCATGACTCTATCTAGGGGTCCAAAACCCTCCCTGAATAAGCAATGGAAGCGCCCTCGTATCTCATAATACACAGTGCAGTGGCATATGTAGTGTAGCTCTGTCTCTGGCTCTCTAACGCATAGTTGACATATCCTAGACTCTGGTGGTATCCCTCTGAATCTACCCGTCTCAATCTCCAGCTGGTGTGAGGATGTGCGAATCTGACCAATAGCACATCGCAGACCATGAGATAAATGAGTGTCCATGTAGTTCGGACGAGTCACAAACCCATCCCCTGAAAGTTGGAGAAGGTGCTCTTTGTAGAAATCCATCTTCGTGCCCAACTCCTGTATTGGCTCTACCCATGTCCTCCTGGTGTCCAACTGTATAAGATCCTGACGAACGAGTCTAGTGATCTCCGTCCGTGTGACTGGCAGGGAGGGTGCGTCCAGGGAATACTGAAAGGGAGGCAATCTATCCATGCTGAAACCATGTCTCTGAAACCATGAGGTCATCTGTGCATACCAACATGATGCATCTCCCATTGACATGACTTCTTGTGTAAGGTGTAAGGTAAGGTGTAAGGACATGACTTCTTGCACTACACTGTACATGAAAGGGAAAGCTTGCAATCAATAGCTCTTAACCTGTGACCATCTTGCAAATGAAGCCTTCCCAGCTAGAAATCGAGCGCCCTCTTCTTCTGCATGAGGAAACTGCACCAGAAAGTGCCACTTGGCACATTTACAAGCAATTTCCCGCTTTGGGCTTGTCGCTTAAAAAATCTCCCGCGACTAGTTGCCCAGTTGACTTTGCAACAGAGTTCTAAAATGTTCCCTTTGTCATTCCGGAGGTAATGATGCGAACAGATTTTATGGTCCAAAATAGCAGTTTCCTAAATTTTAGGAGGTGCTTTCATTAGACTCCGACTGGTCATCTAACCATCTATCCCCACTGGGACCACATCCAAAAATGCAATGTGGCCCAACTGTCGGGTACTTTCCTTTGGTGACCCCACCTTGACATTGTGCCTTTATTGAGTTCACTTCCTAGTATCCACCAACTTGCTAAGTGCGACGGGGGCACCTACATATTCTTGAATTGAGCCTAGACATCCTCTTACTATATGAGTTCTAGTGCCGGCCAACTTCCCGTCTGTGGGTGAAACTCATAGTTACACGGGACGGAGGGGACGGACCCTAGGGACGGGGGACGCCCATTTCCGGGACGGGGACAAGTGGGGACGGCAAGGGACGGACGGAAAAATGGCTGCCAAGTGGGAACGCAGGCAAAATGTCCCGGGGACGGCAGGGGACGACAAGGGACGGCAGGGAACGGCAGGGGACGGGAGGGGACAGTAGGGGATGGGAGGGGACTTTTTTTAAAATTTGAAAACCTGATCATTTCTAGAGGCTAGTTTCTCTCTAATAGCCATATGTTTGAACTTTGAAGCACCCCAACGGCTATAAAAGCCACCCTTTGGGTCCTCATTTCTCGATGTTTTATTAGCACATTTGCGTCTATATGACTCATGTTCTTTGGTCTATTTAGTGTAAATTTGTGGTCAAAGTGATGCTCTATGTGTGTGGCATGTGTATAGGTCAAAAAATGCCAAAAAAAACTCTAGATTTTTTTTTGCCGTCCCGACCCCCGTCCCCGTTCCCGACCCCGACCCACCGTCCCATGTACCTATGGTGAAACTACCATTTGCAACTTCAAAAAGAGTGTCTCAAAAATTAAACAAAAATCATTGGAAGAAACCAACAACTAAGGTTAGTAGTTGCCACGTCCCCGTGACATGTTACTACACTCACATCTTCAAATATCTGTGAATGACGTGTATCTAGCATAGTGTATAACGTCTACTCATGCTTTTCGAAATGTTCTTGTAGCCACTTAACGCGCCGAGTATGTAGGTTGCATAATTAACTCAATGCTTCACAATGGCTAACCTGTGAGCAGATTATGCTTGGCTTCTTCGGATAAAAGGCTTAATTAATCCACCTTCTATCACTTCTCTCAGCTCCAACGGTTCTGAGTTCCTTGCCCTGCTGCTCGTACTTTGCCTTGTGCTGATTCTTCTGCCTTCCACTTTTGGTTGCTTGCCCCTTGCCCTCTTTCTCCACTTTAGGCTTCCTAATAGCTCGACTCCCTTTTGTGTTGGCTACTCGCCCTTTGCCTCTCCCTCTCACCTTTTAGCTTGCTGGTCGCTCGTCCTCCTTGGCTCTCGGCTCTCGGCTCTTGCCCCTCGCCGGGGGCTGGCCGCTCGCCCTTGTCCTCACCAATTGCCAAGCTTGCCACTCGCCCTTCGCCAAGCTGGACGCTCGCGCTCGCCATTCACCTTTTCCCAAAATCTTTTTCGCCTTTCGCCTTTAGCCATTAGTTTACCGTGACTTAGTTTAAAATATCATTCAACGTGGCATTTGTTCAAACCAAACTAAACGACAAAATAAAATGCTAAGTCTCCACGCCCTCTTCCCAAATTGCTGATCATTCGTAACCAGTTCTCAGCGCAAACTTCCCGAGGCTGTTTGCAAAGATCCGAAGTGAATACACATGTCGTGGGCAGCCAAAGTCTAAAAGTCTACTCACGACAGAGATACAAATGTACTCCTTGTGAGGGTAATATCAGGATTCTCTAAATGTATCTTGGATGTGGAGATTCGGGACCTCAGAATATGTATGCTTTTGTGTGAAATCTACTCCTTCCAGAACAGCTTGCAATCTCTATGACTCAGTTCACTAAAAATTGTGATCACCAAACAAGATGGTTCGCACTTGAAAAAAGGAGCAACACCTCTTGTCTGCGGAGGAATCCTCGGCCTCTTTCTCCGGGAGCAACGGTGAGAACAAGTCTGAATATGAGCCTAGTTCAGAGCAATTGTCTAATGCACAATAATCCGATGAGGATTCGCTCCGATCTCCTACGGTTACGCCCAGAATCTGACGTGCCTCGCCCATCTGGTGCCCTCCCTATCGCGCCATTGCTAATGGTATATCACCTACAAATACCAAACCCTTAATGAAGGATATTTTCTCCCAGCAGCAATTGATACACCTTGGTCTCCACAATCTAGCACAGGCTGATCTAGCTGGCAATATTTCAAATGCTAAATTGTGCCCTCTGTTGATCACTTTCCTGAAGCTCAATGGGTTCACTCTCTCTGGTTAAAGTTTCAAAGGTCCAGGTTGCCTCCGCCGCTCCAAAAACAGTTATACGGTCCACTTCCTCTGCCACCACTACATTTACCCCGCATATTGTCGGTGTTGCAATCGCTTAGACACACATACCCGTTGCCCCAGAAGTGCCCCCTACTCCTAGCTTACCTCCTACTACTGCAGAGGCAACAAATTCAGGGTAAGGCGACCCATATGTCAACTTTTTGGCCACGCCAACAAACTTCTCATGGCTTGCATCATGCAGTGTATGACAGTATGCAAAGGAAAGTTTGAAGTCACATTCAGAGATCGATGGACAAGATGTGTTGATTGCACAAACCTAAGATCGCATGAGAATTCTCAATAGACAAGTGCAAGATCTCAAAAAAGTGGTCAGAACTTTACATATGCAACTTAAAGAGGCAAATGATATTGCAATTGTTCAGGACCTTCCTTCAGTAGTCGTTCAAGTGCGTCCCTCGTGCACCCATGCGCACTCCATAGCACTCTCACAGTCTATTACATCCCCAACTACTGTCCCTCCAAATATTTTTAGTGTTGCTGCAGTAGCAATCCGAGAGTCGGCATCGGTGGATAATTCAGTGGGTTCTCTGGCCACAGAGAAGCCCGCGACTATGAGTCTCCACATTCAGCATCAGCTTCATCTCAATTTGGAGGACCGGTAGCCTCGCTTTCCCACCCACCCTCTCCAATGTATATACCCACAGTTGTGTTCTTGCAGATTCTACGATTTCACCACTCTCCGGGACAGTGAGTGGTCTTGTGGTGGCCAACCTGTAGCTCAGCTACAATGTTGCTTTGCACAGAAAGACAATTACAGTTGGTCGTGGATTCACACTGGGTGGACTTCACGCGTGGCAGGAATGGTGGTCTAGAGGACACCATGGCCAGCTCTTCCCCACCACAATTTGGAGATTATTTGAGTTATCCAATGGCTGCCCTTTTTGTATATATGCTCATATTTGCTTAAGTCTTGTATGTTGTTCTAGATGGTTTTGTGAGTCTTGAGTCCACCGTAATGTGTTCAATCTAGCACCACACATTTGCACTCTCCCTGCCCATTGGAGCCTCGACCCCCCCATTGTACCCATGAGTCCTACGCTTACAGCTGAATCTGCTGCCAGCCAGAGTCTGTACTCGGTTCACATGAGTTAGTCGAGTCCCATGTTGTTCAGAGTCTACTGTTGAGTCATTTGAGTTTGCTCTCTTGTTCCATTGTTTACGGTGTTTTCATTCTGTTGGAGTGCGGTTTCACGCTCATTGCACTGAGGGGGACCCACAGTGGAGAGCACAGACACACTATTTTTGCTACACCCAAGAGTAGGAGTCGTCAGGAACGACTCTCCTAGGTCATGAAAAGTGCCCAAGTGTAGGAGCTTGACTATCAGTGTGCCCAGGTGTAGGAGTTGTCGGGGACAACTGTCGCAAATGCTTCATCCATGTTTGCTACTGGCAAGGTTGCACTAACCTTGCCACGAGGAGAATCTCTTTATTGAGTGGAACACAATGGCACCTTACGGTCAGGAGTTAGGCCCAGAAGTAGAGCAGCCCTTTGAGCCCTAGTCAAGACACAAAGAGTATCTGTTGGGACGGATTGCTACTTGGGTGAGACTACATGGGCAGAGGGCGAAGGTTGAGGTGGCGTCGTTGTTATTGAAATCATGTTGATAGGAAAAGTGAACTCTGTGCTACCAAGAGGATGCCAGAGGTGGAAGCTCTCATGTTTGGGCAATCTCTTGTATAGTGATCTATAGACTCTAGACAGTGCTGAGATGGAGGTGTGCCATCGGGCAGAGGGCCTCGCCCTTGGCAATGACCGTACCAACCACACCTATAACAAAGCACAGGCTGATTAGATGGATGGTTAGGAAGACAAGAAGGGCAAGAATCTTGTGGAGATAAAGCAGAGGTGGGAATAGGGATAGGTGGAGGGCTTACTGAAGGGCTGGGGGACATGTAATAGCTCATAGTGTTCACAGGTGGAGGAGTAGCCAGTAACAGGGGCAGATGGCCTATGGCACCGTAGGGTGTGACCATGTGAGTCGTAGGATGGACCGGCTGGACTAGCTGCTGTTGAGGTTGCCTCAGCCCCTTGAGGTAGTAACAATCCTTGTCGGCACGGCCACTCTTTCACAGAAACGACAATATGCCCTTTGCGAGCAATCTTGGGGAGGATGCCCTGTAGAGTGACATAAATTACACCATAATTGAGTACAAACCTCTTGCAGAGATTGTGAGCTCCTCTAATTCTTTTTGAAGTCAAGAGATAGCTTCGTCTTAAAGGGTCCTCCTAGTGGTGGCACTAGAGTTTCCTGGCCTGAAATCTTTGCAAAAGGCGGTCTTAAGAGTATCCCATGTGGTGAAATGATTCTCAGCCAATTGACGGTCCCATTTATCGGCTTAGTGTCCATAAGTGGAAGGAAACAGAACTAGGTAAGCATCGTGATGGTTGAGACCTCGTCCTCTGCACAAGGATGTAAACCATCGTACATGGCCGTCTACATCTTCAATGGAGAGGCCTCGAAAAGTCGGAAGTTTACTGTTGACTTTGGCGAGAACGGCGTTCAGGTCATTCTCCATGGCTGCTCATGGTGAAGGTGGGGGTGGTGGGTGGTGAGGGTGGAGACGGAGAGCGAGGGGGTGAGATAATGCAGAGGAGTTGGAGGAGTAGGGTTTGGTTCCTTAGGTGACAGGGGTGGTTAACGGTGATCTGTGGAGGGGGAGGGTACCCTAGGGTACATGAGCTTGAAGCAAACTCCTGACTTAGAGGACTTCTCAGAGGCCCCACCGGTCGTGCCAAAAATGAGAGTGCCTGTAGCACAAAAACGAGTACCTCTCTGCAATATGCTGAAGCCTCACTCACTCACAAGGGTGCACTGGAAGACAGGTACAAGGCACACAACACGATAGACAACTGATGAAAACAGTGAACTTGAGATAAGAACATTGGAAACTGGAAGAACGCACACTCTGGACTTGCATTGCCCAAAAGATGACTACAAGACCAAGACCAATTCTCACCACTGGCCGGTAGCACACCCAGCTCCAGATCACGACTGAGACACAGGTACAATGGCTAAGTGCAGTGAGTGCCAACTCTCGACTTATTAGTACCTAGGGTGAGTGTTCACCTCAGACGAGGGGTACCCCAAGGGTGAGTGTTCCCCTTAGACAGAGGCAACCCAACTCAGTGACTCCGTGACTAAGTGAGTACGTACTTATAGTGGTGATACTCCCAGATCTCAAGATATATCCCTCCAAATGCCTAGACTTGTGGCTTGCTCCATCTCCATCCGCTACCAAAGGTTGGTGATAAGGTAGGCTGGCCCACAAAGCTGATGTCCCCAGGGTCCACACGTTTACCGGAACTTACCACTCACTCTTGGTCCACACTGCTATAGGTTTCCTTTTCCCCTTGGGTCCACTTATGTACGGCTGGCTGGAGCACCTTTCTAGGCAGGTCAAACCCCACCCTGGAATCACTCTCCAGTCAATTTGCTTCTACTTTCCCAAGGTAAACCTGAACCTTCCACCTGTAGAAACATGAACCCTGTAGCCCGCTACAATCTACTCTGGCAATGTCATGGGGTACTAAGTTGAATGGCTGGAGATAACAATTGCTTGAAGTTGGTTTATTAGAAAAAATCAGCATAGAAGACTTATTGAAAGTAGTGGTTTCATGCAATGAACCCAGGTTAATCTTTGCTCCTATGATATAGCATTTCCATAGCTTGGCAGCTCTTAAAGTTTCACCCTATGAATGTAATAAGAGTTGAAAACCTGAGCGGCATCATGATCACCAAATAAGACAAAGATATGTCCAGCAAGCAAAGCACGATTTTCCACTTGTTCTATGTGCTGCAAATAAGGTAGCATCTTGACATTTTTTGACTGTTGGCATGATTTTATAGCAATCTCCACTTCTAAATGCTCCAAAGCTTTTTGTGTAAACTTATCCCAGATCTGTAGCAAAGAAAAGAGCAAGTATTAGAAAGACTCTACATAATAAAGGCCCATCAAAGAACTCTGATAGATCCACCCAACCTGGAGAAACCCTAGCATACCTCTGTCGATTTCAATAAAAGGGCATCATTCCAAGCTTCTTTAAAATTGAGGATTGTCAAACTCTCTTTGAATCTCTCTATGAGCTGTTCAGTTCCTTGGGCACCTTTCTAAGGATCAAGAGTTCAATCATTTCAGAGTAAGAATTATTCATGCTCTAGCAAATGAGAAAAAGGTATTGGTATCACATGTTTCCATTGATGCGTTGGAAGGATCAGATTCTTTGTTTCACCATTTTCCACCTGTGCAATTCAAGCCAATATTGTAAAAAAACTTTCTTTAGCTAAAGGTTCCTCTACATATGGATAAACGTCCCAGTGTAGTAATGGATATACGTTTTCCAGACGAGATGTCTTAGTAAATGCAAACATACGCTAAAAGTGCATTGGAAAGTCTACTTCCATATGTTTTCTTGTTATGTTTTGGGATCATGCTAGTTGCAGACACACCGGGGTGGTGAGTGGACTTGTGGCGGGCAACCTGTAGCCTACCTACAGCGCTTAGTCCACTCAAATGGTCACCAGCTTGGACGATATATGCGGTTCACTTTAGCCTCTAGTTTCTGTTGATTGTAGGCAGCTTCAGTGATACAGCAGTAGCTGTGGTGACAAGGGTAAAGGTTGGAGAGTGATTCCGGAGGAAGGCATGATGAGCCAATTGGAAAGGCGCTCAAGCTAGAATCCATTCAACAGACGCAAGCCATAGATGGGCAAGGGTCCGAAGGTGCTGCTGTGTGGATGTGTGGACCAAGTGTACCAAAGTAGCCATGTGGACCACAATGCTCTCATACCTCTCATCACGCCACCCAACATATCTATCATTGCCGCATCTAGGCCTTTACTGAGAGGCACAGAGCAGATCCTACAAGGTTCTTTACAAAGGAGGAACATGATGCAGCTGCCCATGAAAGAGCTCATGTGATGGTACTTACAGGGGCAGCCCACTGAGGAGATCGGTCTTTGGTAAAAGCCGCTAGCTCAGTCTACTCACTCCATTATTTGTTCACACATTAGAGTGTGTTACGTTAGTCTTTTGAATTTTCTATTCTGGACATATGGATTGTATGACAATGATGTAAATTTCGGGTCTCATAAGAGTTCTTTTAGGCCTTTTGTACACAAATGAAAATTACATTTATTAACTAGTATAAGGATCTTTTTCTCGGGGGGGGGAAAAAAAAAAACACTTAGACAGCCTTTTTCCCCCATGGCACGAGGATAGCACATTACCGAACTTGTTTTCTTCAGCTCTACATAGATGGCTTCATCATCTGGCCAAGCTAAATGGATAGCCAGAAATCACATGGATTACGTACAGTTGTCGGTCAGATTCGAGACACATGGATACCCTTGTTGCTTTATGAGGTACATATTGTTCTCATTGCTGAATCTCCAAAGTGGCTTCAGTGCCAGTTGGATGCATTACAGAGCTATGCACAGATAGACACTTGTCTGTGAAACTTGGCAAGACCAAGGTTATGATATTTAACACCACAGCACAATGTGTGAGGGCATCAACATGGATGTTTACTTATGGTCAGGAATCGGTGAAATATGTAGTCCTACACATCTAGGAGTCGTTCTTACACTACCCTTTTTCTCTATAAGAAAGGCAGCATCTTCGAGATTGGTATGAGGATATGCAGTCATTGCATGGTTGGCAAGAATGTGCTCACTGGTACAGTTTCAGGAGCCCCGCACTACACTATGGTTGTTTGATAGTGTATGGGGTACAGAGTTGGGGACCGACTCTAGACCATCGTAGTCAGTCTGGTCAAATGTATGACGGATGGAGAGACCACTAGTCACTATGATCTCTAGGTTGATATGATGTAAGGCCGTAGTGCCACAAGAGGTTGTCAGAGCGCAATTAGCAGCTACACCAATTGTGATTGAGGCACTTACTAGATCGGTATCTTAAATACATGGCTTGTGGGAGATTCCTGGTCATTGCTATGCCAGATTGACCCTCAAGTCGTCTTGACCGCTAGCTGTGAGCGGAGACTCTAGATGTTGGTATGCATAGATGCCAACTTAATTTCAGTTGCACCCTTTCAGTACTCCTTAGATGCACCATCACTCACATTTACACATTTAGAAATGCGCAGGATCAGCAGACAAGATCTTATGCAGATTGATACAAAGAGACATGGATGACGACTCCTTGACGGTTCAGGGAGAAGATGGCCTTTTACCAAAAAAAACATTTTCTACACATTACTGAGGATGGATTTACTTTACAGCTGGGATACACGGCTTCGCACCTCTCTCATGGGCTTTGATGTGTCCTAAGACAGCTTTGAACCTCCTCCCATTAGCTACAGATACAGACAGGTAAATACAATTAGCGCAATGGATATGCCAGCTATGCAACTTAGAGCCAGAGAGAACTAAGCATTACATATGTTTGTGCCCATTATAGTATGGGATACGGGGATGATATCGTTGTCTCTTCAGGAAGGGATTCGTGTCTCTAACTAGAGATGCTGGGCTATTCTTGCTAGAGCTACACAAGCATGCTTTATTAAAAAGTTCTACATGCCCTAGCAGAGGACCCATCCAGAGGCAGCAGAGACCAGACTGACGACATATGCACCTTCGGGGAGCATGGAGAGGATATGTTCACAAATTCAATTTCAGGAACCTTGAGCCAAGCTCTGGCTATTTGACACATTGGTTACTTCAGCTATGCTTTATGAGGTGCAGATATGGGGACCATCAGTAGACCATCATAGTCGAGCAAGCAAGACTGATAAATGGAGGAGAGGCCTCTGGTCAGTATGATTTCCCCCAAAGATTAGGGCCAAGGCCTCTGTACCGCACGAGATTTTTCGTGCAGAGCTTACTACTCCCCCACTGGTCATAGAGGCACTTACCATATCCGTCTCTTTTATACACAGTATCTAGGATCTCCCCAAAGATAGATATGCTCACCTAGCTTTGGAGTCTTCTCGACAGCTTGCCTCACAGGGAGACACATCTTGTTGGTATGCACAAATGACACCATGGTTTCAGCTACATGAATTTTGTATAGAAAAACTACTCCCTTTCCGGTACTCGTTGGATGCACCCTCCTTGTCCCTCACACGGACTGAGATTACCCACCTCATCAGACACGATTTGATTCAGCTAGACACCAGGAGGACATGGACAGAGCCAACACGGGAGCTCGGCACGAAGATGGCTTTCTACAAAGAGCATTTTCTCCAGCTCACGGAGGATGGATATGTGATCGGACCTCCCTATATGGACACTCATTTATCCCATGGGATACAATGTGCTATTGGTCACATGCACACACCATCGCATCAGCTAGAGATTGAGATTGGTAGATTCAGGAGAGTACCAGCAGAGGCCAAGATTTTCCAGATGTGCCATATAGAACCAGAGACAGAGTTACATCGCATATGTCATTTTTTGGTATACTATGAGATACAAGGCCGCTTTCACTATCTAATCAGAGAGGGATTTGGACCACTGGCTAGAGTCATGAGATATCAAGCTCAGAGATGCCTTGGGTTGTTTTTGCTAGAGCCCCGCAGACATAGGGAGAGTCCCTTGAGGAGATTAGACAATGGGAGACATTCACACAGGGAGATCACTAACATCTTTAGAGCAGAGACTCGGCAATCACATGAGCAAGCTTCACATCAAACTTCAGAGTCCACCTATACGAGAGCTATATTGATTGACAGAGCCAATGAGCTTGGGAGAGCCAGACACCCACGTCTACGAGGGCCACCACGACATCGACGGAGGCTCCATCAAAGGATCAAGACTATTCTAGCACGACATGGGAGACGTCCAGTACCACTTATTACAGAGGCGGACATTGACGATGCTCTTTAGTGACCGGTGAAGTACATTTTCCACCAGCGCTGGATGCCGGGCATCCTCTGACATCGATGTTATACATCATTTTATTTTGTACCCACACATTGTATTAGATCCACCAAGATTGTATCACTTCGGTCTCATAGGTCATTTTGGCCTTTTGAAGACGTTTAATATAACAGTTCATTTTATTTTCATCTTGAATGGCCTACAGAGATTTCCCGCTGTGGGGGGTTTTACATGCTTTCCACACAGACATGGAGCCAACATGTTGGTGTGGCAGTGGATTATGCTCTTGTGTCGTTGACCATCTCTTTTCAGTTTAGTGTAGCACACAAGCTACGGACAACAGCCCCTACTTGCTACACCTTCACACGGGAGACGGACTCTGTACACATAGATGGAATCTACAGACGCATGTCCACAGAGGAGCCAAGGCGACCTCTGGAGGAGCTTACTACTATATTGACACAAACCCTACATGATGCAGCAGCAGAGGCATACCCACATACCCAGCCTGAGCAGAGACGCCACTCGGGGAGCATGCCCCAGAACAATTGGTATGATGAGGAATGCCGGGACACTAGAGCTAGACTTCAAAGGGAGGTGCTTTTGGGGGACATCACTCACAGACAGTCACAAATTGACTTCCGACGCCTAGTGCGGCGGAAGAAGAGGGCATTTTTGGCTCGCCTAGAGCAGGATCTATACCAGCTATTCTTGAGTCAGGACTCACGTGAGGCATGGCGGCTCTTTCAGGAGCACTCCCCCCCCGCCATCATTTCTACAAAGGACTGGGGCCAGTACGCATCATCTCTATACACAATCCCTGAGCAGCCCCCCCTTCCCAACCCCCCCAATCCATGCCCACACACATGTGCTTTTTTCACCGCTGAGATGGTGAGGAAGGCCAGTGGCAGGATGAGGACTGGGAGAGGGAGAGCATACGATTATGATGGCTTAGTGGCTAAGCATTTCATGCATGCCAGAGATCTACTAGCAGAGCTTCTAGCAATTATGTTTAACCGTGCCATGTGTGAGGGCTTGCCTGATACTTGGAGCCTATCTACTATTGCACCTATCTTCAAGTCGGGAGACCCTATGGAGCCTGGGAATTATCGCACTATCATGATTGGACACACATTGGCACAGTTGTACGCATCTATTCTTGAGCAGCAGCTGAGTAGATGGGCAGAGAGGGAGGGGATACGTGCAGCTGGGCAGGCAGGGTTCAAGAGGGGTTTTTCTACTCTTGACCATATCTTGACACTCAGAGCCATCATTGAGGAGGGCAGATCGCGTGGGAGACGGATCTATTGTAGCTTTGTGGATTTCAGCAAAGCATTTGACACAGTGCCCAGAGCTAGATTGATGCGCAGATTACAGCAAATGGGAGTACCCACAGAGCTCATTTGGGGGGTCATGGCATTATACAGGTCACTAGTGGGGCATGTACGCACCTCAGAGGGTCTATCCACACTGATTCACTTCACTATTGAGGTGAAGCAGGGCTGCCCTCTCTCTCCTACTCTATTTGGTATGTATGTGGATGAGGTTTCTGACTACATTGAGAGAGATGGTGATAGAGGTGCACAGCTGGCAGGGACATGGATTCCACTATTGTTATGTGCTGATGATATTGTGTTGATCTCCGACTCTCCGGAGGGAATGCAACGTCACTTGGATGCTTTGCATAGGTTTGCTCAGGAAACTCGTTTGTCCATCAACCTTGGTAAAACCAAGGTCATGGTATTTAATACCACCCCAGAGTGGATCAGGAGGTCAGCGCCAGCATTCACATACGGCCTGGAGAGAGTGGAGTATACAGATGCTTACACTTACCTTGGAGTGGTTTTAATTGGGCCAGCATTTTCATTGAGGAGGGCAGCGGGGACTAGATTGACCAGAGCCCATGCAGCATTCGGTAGATTGGAAAGGATGTGTTCACGGGTTCAGTTTCAGGAGCCTCGGACGAAGCTCTGGCTCTTTGACACTTTGGTGGCTTCTGCATCGCTTTATGGAGTTAAGATTTGGGGACCTTCATTGGATCATCACGGGAGGACAGGCCGCAGTGATGGATGGGGGGACATGGAGAAGCCTCTGGTCTCTATGATCTCGTGGCTCATTAGAGCCAAGGCTTCAGTACCACCTGCTATTGTCCGAGCAGAGCTAGCTGCCCCCCCACTAGTGGTTGAGGCGCTCACCAGATCTGTCTCCTTCATACACCGCATGTGGGAACTTCCCACAGACAAATATGCCTGCCTTGTACTTGAGTCCTCTCGACAGTTAGCCATGCAGGGAGATACAGCATGCTGGTATGGGGAGATGACATCATGGTTTTAGGCACATGGGTTCAGCATAGACAGATTGCCTCCCTTCCAGTACTCACTGGATGCACCCTCTCTGACTCTTACACAGTCCGAGATCACCAGGCTCATCCGCCAGGACTTGACTCAGCTAGACACCAGGAGGACATGGATACAGCCAGCATAGGAGCTGGGCACGAAGATGGCTTTCTACAAAGAGCATCTTTTCCAGCTTACGGTGGATGGTTTTGTGACGAGGCCCAAATACATGGACACCCACTTGTCTCATGGGATACGATGTACTATTGGCCAGATACGCACATCTTCACACCAGCTGCGGATCGAGACTAGGAGATACATCGGAGTACCAGCAGAGGCTAGGACATGCCCCCTATGTGACATCGAGCCTGAGACAGAGTTGCACTACACATGCCACTGCCCCATCTACTACGAGATACGAGGCTGCTTCCATTGCTTGTTTAGAGAGGGCTTTGGACCATTCTCCAGAGTCATGCGGTACGAGGATCAGAGATGCTTGGGTTTGTTTTTGCTCGAGCTACGCAGACACAGAGAGAGCTTGATGAGAGGAGAGGCTAGCCAGTCTCAGAGACAAATCACAGACTTCTTTAGAGCTGCCATTGGACACCGGAGGAGTTACTACCACAGCAGAGCTCGTCGCCTCACAACCAGAGGCACACTGATCAACCGAGTGACTGAGCTGGGGAGATCCAGACGCCCACGATTGCGGAGGACTACACAGCATCGACGGAGGCTGCATCAAAGGATTCGGATCACTTTGGGCCGACATGCACAACGCCCGATCAGACTACTGACCATGGAGGAGATTGATGAGATCCGCCAGCGACCGATGTTGGATCTCTTGTGATCTAGCTATCCCAGCTAGTTGCTTAGTTCACACCTAGCAGTTTAGGATTCCATAGTATTTTATATTGTCATTCTGTCATTTTGTCATCTTGTTACTCTGACTTTGTATCAGATCCACATTGTAACTTTCTTGTCTCATAGGTCACTTTGGCCTTTTGAAGACGTTAATATAACATTTCAATTCATCTCTCTCTCTTACAGAGGAGGGAAAGTAGTGGTTTTGGAAAAACACAAAGCATGACGGTGCGAGACATAAGGGACCACACTCCGGATGGCGGCATGGAATTGTAATGGATCATATAGGCTGGATGTGGGTGCCTTTGAAGATAGCTTCAGAGATAGAGACATTGTCTTTTACTCGGAGACACATCAAAAATCTGGACAGTTGATGCCAAGTGTGACTGGCTATTTATGGGAGACAGCTTGTCGGCCAGACGCTAGATCCCAGCATGGAAGTCGAGGTTCAGGAGGGGTAGCAGTCTTATTCAAGGAAGAGTTGCAGCCGCTATTACAGATTGTCCGGAGAGATGACCAGGCGAGATACATGTGGGTGAGACTGAGAGCTGAGACAAGCAGATTCTTATACATTGCTATATCTTACTTTCCCCCTAGCACATCAGTCTAAACCTCACCTAGAGGGCAATCCCCTTTCTCTATACTTGATGATGACATATGGGAGTTCTCTAGAGATGGAGATATCATTCTCTTGGGAGACTTTAATGCTAGGACGGCCAACTCCCAAACGGTATTTTATGATACCTCGGAGGAGATGCTTAGAGAGATGGATATATCGGAGATGGGACTTGACAGACACTCACAGGATAAAGAGCACACAGAGTATGGGAGATATCTCATGGAGATGACAACTACGCATGGTCTGGCCATACTTAATGGTCTAGAGATTTTTCCTTCGTCTGGGGGATTCACATGCTTTCCACACAGACATGGGGCCAGTACAGTGGACTATGTCATGACTTCACCGAGCTTCATCTCTCATATTCAAGATCTCAGTGTGGGCCCTAGGCCTGTTGGAGTAGCAGTGGACCATGCTCTCTGTCACAAGGCAGGCACCACGTGCCAATAGAAAAAAACAGACTGAACAGACTTTTAGCACTTCAATAACAACTATTCAATAACAACTCAACTGAGAGAGAGAGAGAGAGAGAGAGACGACACGCGACACGGAGTGGCGAAATTCCACCCCAGAGAGTATTGGCCCCAAACCTTGGCGCCCCTTTCGGTATTTCTTTATATTACTGCTGATTCGCAAAGTACAACAGCCGGGGAGCACCTCCTCTGCAATCTGCGCGCTGAAGAGTGCTAGAGAGGGCCCCCAAGGCTCATATTTAAAGGCCCAAAGCCTAAAAGCATCAAATATGAAAAGCTGACCCCAAAAATTCACTTTCCTAAAATTTCGGGATTTCCCTAAAAATCCGCCGCGAATTCCGGGACGTCCGTACAGGTGCCACATCATCATATTTTGATGTGCAAAGTCTTTTGAGTGTGTTCTGCTTTATTTTTAATGCCTTTATGCCACTTGGGACCCCATCGGACGAGATCCCCATAAGTTGGTAGGACTTCTTTTTCTGTTGCTTGTTCTTCTTAGGGTTTCTAGAATTAGGGTTTGCAGGTTTTAGGGTTAGGGTTTCAACAGTTAGGGTTTCTGGCAGAAATTAGGGTTAGGGTTTCTGCTCTCATTTGTAAGTTGGCTCCATTCTTTAGGCTTTGACACGTCAACAGTTTGTTACATCTCCCCTTCTTGAAAGAGTAATCGTCCGCGATTACACCATATCTGCAAAACAACTCAAGTTAGCTCAAAAAATTTCCGAGGGTCATTCCGAGGGTCATTCCGAGGGACATTCCGAGGGACAATCAATTTTCTCTTTTAATAAGGAGTTAGATTCTCCTTTCTGCTCTTTTGATCAAGGAGTTAGTTGCTCCTATCGCCTGTTTTGATCAAGGAGTTAGCTTCTCCTTTCGTCCAGATCGGAACTCTTGATATTCCGGCGTAGTAAAATTAGCCATCACACCCAGACCGTACTGATCTTCCTCGGGTGTCTTGATGCACTAAAATTACATACCCAGGCAATCTCATCCAATTAGGAATATTCAGTGGTTGGCACATCACAATGCAACACAAATGCTCACATATGCATGTTACAAGACATAGAAACATAAAGCCGCCGATGAACACGCCCCCCGCAAATAACCATCCAGGTCTGGGCCATGAGCTGTTCAACGACTCCCTCATCACTCCTCCCGCAAATAACCTAAAAAGGTCCGGGCCATGAGATATAGAGGCCTTCTACAACCAAACGCCCCCCAGACCGCAGCCTGCGTCGTTTGGAGGTGCTGAGAGTAACCACTGCTAAGACTTCTTAATACTCCTCCCGCATAACCATCCAGGTCCGGGCAATGAGTAACAACAATACTCCCCCAGTAAATAACCACAAGGGTCCGGGCCATGAGTAACAACAACACTTTTCAATCATTCAATACTCCCCCCACAAATAACCACAAGGGTCCGGGCCATGAGTATGAACAAGCATTCTCAAACATAATTTATCACTACTCCACTCGGGAGTAAAATCACCAATCATTGAAACCAGTATTAAAACCAGAGTCAAACAATTCAAATCGGCACCAAGACAGGTTCAAAACAAATACCATCCATTTCAAACAAATTTCAAACAGGATCACCAAACAAGTTCTCAAACAGATTTCAAACTTAAAAACTCAATCTCGACATCAGTCGAGCTCGAAAAGTCGACGGACTTTCCATCCTGGAACCTGCACTAAAAATTAGGGTTAGGTTCATTCCGTAAGGCCGTAGCCGAGCACAGCATGGTCCATCAGCTCTTGGACAGACTGTGTTTCTTTGGCGGCGATGGTAGTCCCAAGATAGCAATCGCACCGAATCTCCAAGGTCATCTGCTTGTGAAGAGACATCTATTGAGAGATGTCGAGAAATTTCAAGTTATGATCTGCTAGGGTTTCCATAGCAAGCATTTCAAGATACCCCACTCTGCCAGAAGTTGCACTCCGAAGGCAGATGGCAGAAACCATATAACTTCGGGCAAAAATTTTCTTGAAAGCTTGCCAAGTACTTGGAGTATGCTGCTTGGTAGCTATAGACATCAACATCTGCATGGCACTGCTTCTGAGAAAAACAGTGACTTGAAACAAATCTGGATCCTTCTCTTGCATGGCTTATGCAAGAGAAATTTCAAGTTATGATCTGCTAGGGTTTCCATAGCAAGCATTTCAGGATACCCCACTCTGCCAGAAGTTGCACTCCGAAGGCAGATGGCAGAAACCATATAACTTCGGGCAAAAATTTTCTTGAAAGCTTGCCAAGTACTTGGAGTATGCTGCTTGGTAGCTATAGACATCAACATCTGCATGGCACTGCTTCTGAGAAAAACAGTGACTTGAAACAAATCTGGATCCTTCTCTTGCATGGCTTATGCAAGAGAAATTTCAAGTTATGATCTGCTAGGGTTTCCATAGCAAGCATTTCAGGATACCCCACTCTGCCAGAAGTTGCACTCCGAAGGCAGATGGCAGAAACCATATAACTTCGGGCAAAAATTTTCTTGAAAGCTTGCCAAGTACTCGGAGTATGCTGCTTGGTAGCTATAGACATCAACATCTGCATGGCACTGCTTCTGAGAAAAACAGTGACTTGAAACAAATCTGGATCCTTCTCTTGCATGGCTTATGCAAGAGAAATTTCAAGTTATGATCTGCTAGGGTTTCCATAGCAAGCATTTCAGGATACCCCACTCTGCCAGAAGTTGCACTCCGAAGGCAGATGGCAGAAACCATATAACTTCGGGCAAAAATTTTCTTGAAAGCTTGCCAAGTACTTGGAGTATGCTGCTTGGTAGCTATAGACATCAACATCTGCATGGCACTGCTTCTGAGAAAAACAGTGACTTGAAACAAATCTGGATCCTTCTCTTGCATGGCTTATGCCATGTAAGACATGAGCGGTGAAGACGGGAGCGCGCCCGATGCGCGATGAAGTAAGGGTGGGAGTGGCTGATACCTCAAATATAATTCAATTCCAATAGCTCTGTCTGCTCTTTTGTAGGACCGGTATGCTTTCAGAAAAGCACACGCCTGATGCTCTGATACCACTGTCACAAGGCAGGCACCACGTGCCAATAGAAAAGAACAGACTGAACAGACTTTTAGCACTTCAATAACAACTGTTCAATAACAACTGAACTGAGAGAGAGAGAGAGAGAGAGACGACACGCGACACGGAGTGGCGAAATTCCACCCCAGAGAGTATTGGCCCCAAACCTTGGCACCCCTTTCAGTATTTCTTTATATTACTGCTGATTCGCAAAGTACAACAGCCGAGGAGCACCTCCTCTGCAATCTGCGCGCTGAAGAGTGCCAGAGAGGGCCCCCAAGGCTCATATTTAAAGGCCCAAAGCCTAAAAGCATCAAATATGAAAAGCTGACCCCAAAAATTCACTTTCCTAAAATTTCGGGATTTCCCTAAAAATCCGCAGCGAATTCCGGGACGTCCGTACAGGTGCCACATCATCATATTTTGATGTGCAAAGTCTTTTGAGTGTGTTCTGCTTTATTTTTAATGCCTTTATGCCACTTGGGACCCCATCGAACGGGATCCCCATAAGTTGGTAGGACTTCTTCTTCTGTTGCCTGTTCTTCTTAGGGTTTCTAGAATTAGGGTTTGCAGGTTTTAGGGTTAGGGTTTCAACAGTTAGGGTTTCTGGCAGAAATTAGGGTTAGGGTTTCTGCTCTCATCTGTAAGTTGGCTCCATTCTTTAGGCTTTGACACGTCAACAGTTTGTTACACTCTCCTGACTTCCAGTACAGTGTCTCTCAGACACCACGGAGGATTGCACACACACGGTATACTTTCACACCAGAGACAGATTCAGTTTATGTGGAAGAGATTTACAGACGGATGGGGGCAGCCGAGCCTGTATATACAGTGGAGTCTCGAGATCACCACTTTATTGACGGAGATCTTGCATGGGGCAGCAGCAAAGGCATACCCACACACTCAACCAGATCAGAGAAGACGTTCTGGGAACATGCCTCAGAATAGTTGGTATGATGAGGAGTGCAGAGAGATGAGAGTTCAGATTCAGAGCGAGCTTATACTTGGAGTCATTACATATAGACACTCTCGGATTGCCCTTCGACGTTTAGTGCGACGGAAGAAGCGGGCCTTTTTAGCCCAGATGGAACGTGATTTGTATCAGCTCTTTTTGAGCCGAGATTCAGGTGAAGCCTGGCGTCTCTTCCATGAGCACTCACCTCCTCCAGTGATTACCTCTCCCGAGATTTGGGGTCAATATGCAGCATCATTATATACAGTACCTGGGCAACCACCATTACCAGACCCTCTAGAGCCATGTCCAACCACTAGTACCTTCTTTACCACTAAGATGGTGAAGAACGCCATTGGCAAGATGAGGACTAGGAGAGCATATGATCATGATGGTTTGGTGGCAGAGCACTTGATACATGCTAGAGATTTACTGTCAGAGGTTCTTGCGCGGTTGTTTAACCGTGTCATGTGTGAGGGACTACCCGAGTCCTGGAGATTATCTACTATTGTACCTCTTTTCAAGGAAGGGGACCCCACGGTACCAAGGAACTACCATACTATTATGATAGGGCACACATTGGCACGGCTGTATGCATCCATTCTTGAACAGCAACTGAGTAAATGGGCAGAAAATGAGGGCATACGAGCAGCAGGGCAGGCTGGATTCAGGAGGGGTTTCTCCACTTTGGACCATATTCTTACACTCAGAGCCATTATTGAGGAGGGTCGGGCACATGGGAGACGGATGTATTGTTGCTTTGTGGACTTTCGCAAGGCATTTGACACAGTGCCGAGGGCCAGATTGATGCACAGGCTACTGAAGTTGGGAGTACCCACAGAGATCATATGGGGGATCATGGCTTTATATGGCTCAGTGACCGGCCAGGTACGCACTCCTGAGGGGATTTCTGACATTGTTCATTCCACTATTGGAGTGAAACAGGGGTGTCCTTTGTCCCCTACACTTTTTGGTATGTATGTAGATGAGGTCTCTGACTACATTGACAGAGAGGGTGACAGAGGCGCTCAGCTGGCAGGGACATGGATCCCTTTATTATTATATGCTGATGATATTGTGTTAATGTCAGAGTCGCCAGAGGGCATGCAAAGACATTTGGATGCATTGCACAACTTTGCAGAGGATAGTGGACTGTCTGTGAACCTTGGTAAAACCAAGGTTATGGTGTTTAACACCACACCACAGTGGGTCAAGAGATTGGCACCTACACTCGTATATGACCAGGACACTGTGTAGTACACAGATGAATATACATATCTGGGGGTGGTATTCACGGGACCGAGGTTTACCCTGAGGAGAGCAACAGAGACTAGACTATCCAGAGCCTATGCGGCATTAGGAGGGCTAGAGAGGATGTGTTCGCAGGTTCAGTTTCAAGAACCACGAACAAAACTATGGCTCTTTGATACTTTGGTTGCTTCAGCTATGCTTTATGGGGTCCAAGTTTGGGGACCATCTGTGAATCATGACAGTTGGAGGAACATGGAGAGACCCTTGGTATTTATGATATCCCGGATGATTAGAGCCAAGGCTTCTGTACCACATGCGATTATTCGAGCGGAGGTAGCCACCCCTCCTATAGAGATTGAGGCTCTTACCAGATCAGTGTCCTTTATGCACAGTCTATGGGATACACATAGAGGTAGATATACTAGACTGGCTCTTGAGTCCTCTTTTAGACAGTTAGCGATGCAGGGAGATGCATCATGTTGGTATGCACAGATGACCTCATGGTTTCAGAGGCATGGTCTCAGCATGGATAGATTGCCTCCCTTTCAGTATTCCCTGGATGCACCCTCCCTGCCAGTCACACGGACGGAGATCACTAGACTCATTCGTCAAGATCTTATACAGTTGGACACCAAGAGGACATAGGTAGAGCCGATACAGGAGTTGGGCACGAAGATGGCTTTCTACAAAGATCACCTTCTCCAACTTTCAGGGGATGGGTTTGTGACTCGTCCGAACTACATGGACACTCATTTATCTCATGGTCTGCGATGTGCTATTGGTCAGATTCGCACATCCTCACACCAGCTGGAGATTGAGACGGGTAGATTCAGAGGGATACCACCAGAGTCTAGGATATGTCAACTATGCGGCAGAGAGCCAGAGACAGAGCTACACTACATATGCCATTGCACTGTGTATTATGAGATACGAGGGCGCTTCCATTGCTTATTCAGGGAGGGTTTTGGACCCCTAGATAGAGTCATGAGGTATCAGGATCAGAGATGCCTTGGCTTATATCTACTTGAGCTACACCGACATAGAGACAGTCTGTTGGGGAGACATGGAGTACGACAGTCGCAGAGACAGATCACAGATTTCTTTGGATCGAGGGAGCCAAGAGACCAACCACCAGCACAGGGTTGTACCCGCATTCATACCAGAGGCACCCTCATTGATAGGGCGATTGAGCTCGGGAGATCGAGACGACCACGACCGAGACACACGAGCACACTACATCGACGGAGACTCCAGCAGAGGATCAGAGGCATTCTAGCACGACACCCAGATTGTCATTGAGGGCCTATTCTACATTTTCACATTTCACATTTCACACTTCATTTCAGTTTTCATTTTTACTTTCAGTACTTTTTGTACTTGTACTTCAGACATTGTATTAGATGTGATCACCACTTTGTATCTGATGGTCTCATAGGTCATTTTGGCCTTTTGAAGACGTTAATATATCATTTCATTTCTCTTTCTCTCTCTCTCTCTCTCTTTGACCGGTGTAGGGTTAAGTAGGCAGTACGCGCAGGTCTGAGGAGTGAGCAGTACAGCAGTAAGAGCAGCATAGCAAGCAGACAAAGAAGCACACACAGCACTTTGTAGCAGCACATTTCACATTTCACACTTCATTTCAGTTTTCATTTTTACTTTCAGTACTTTTTGTACTTGTACTTCAGACATTGTATTAGATGTGATCACCACTTTGTATCTGATGGTCTCATAGGTCATTTTGGCCTTTTGAAGACGTTAATATATCATTTCATTTCTCTTTCTCTCTCTCTCTCTCTCTCTCTCTCTCTCTCTCTCTCTCTCTCTCTCTTTGACCGGTGTAGGGTTAAGTAGGCAGTACGCGCAGGTCTGAGGAGTGAGCAGTACAGCAGTAAGAGCAGCATAGCAAGCAGTCAAAGAAGCACACACAGCACTTTGTAGCAGCACAAAGAAAAGCTGCCCAGCGGCAGGGCAAGAAATGCAGAGAACAGCGATTCGCTACACACACACACAGACCTGCTGGCTGCCCATCACTGTAGAGGGTGATAGCTCGGGGCAGGCAACCACAGTAGGATAGGCGAGCGTGCAGAGGTAGCAGGGCACGGGCGCACAGGGTTGAAGGTCGAGCGGGGACTCGTGCAGAGCACACAGGGCTGAGGTCGCTCTCTCTCTCTCTCTCTCTCTCTCTCTCTCTCTCTCTCTCTCTCTCTCTCTCTCTCTCTCTCTCTACGCGTAGAAGGACTTCCTACGCGTAGCAAGTCCCCGACACCCCTCCTTTACCTACGCGTAGAAGGACTTCCCATTTCCTACGTTAAAGTTTAAAGTTTTTTAAGCTTTGAAATAAACTTTTAAAGTTTAAAGGTTTTTTTAAGCTTTAAAAAAATAAACTCTTGAGTTTGCCTTATTCTCAGTCCCTCACCCTAGTACCCTACCCCACATTTGTGGGGCGGGTTCGATGGATCCGCCTACGGAAGGGGAAGGGCCGGGTGTAGATAGCTACACCACCCCAAAAAAAACGACGACTACTTTCAAACGGAGAAACGGAGATACTGTGCTATCTCCAAGATCCTTACCAGTTGGGAAAACCTCCAGGATACATGATGAGCTACTGATGGAGAAGGTCCAGGTGATGCTCAAATCAGAGCTAAACTATATGAGGGATGAAATCAGGAAGGAAATGCACGCGAACGCTGAGAGCTACAGGACCTCCATGTATGGAGACATGATGAGAGAACTAAGGAGAGAGATCCGGGGGGTACAGAATGAGGAAATTCAGATCGTGAAAACGGAATTACGAAACCTAATCAAGGCCGAAGCAAATGTAACAAAATGCGTTATGCAAAAGAAACTCGATGAGGCAGTAGCAAGTTTTGAAGCATGGAGAACAAATATGGAAAAGCACATGGGGGAAAGAGATGCAATAATCGAGGAGCTAAAAGGAGAACTTGCGGCTTGCAAATCTGCAACTAAGGAGAAGGGAGACGACCAACCTTCGGTGTTGAAGGAGCTCGAGGACGTGAAGGATCAGATGAAAGCTCTACGGGAAGGAGATGAACAAAAATCGAAAACGGCATCTACATGGGCGGAACATCTTGTTAAGACACAAGAAAAGGTTGAGGAAGAAGAGAAATGGATTGAGGATGCGAAGAAAGGGAAGGCCCAAATGCCTGAGACCACACCTACCTCCACCATTATTGATATGACCATTGAGGAAGAGCAGAAAAGGAAGAATCGGGCTCTGCATGTGCGGGTCATAGGAGTCAAAGACAAAGAGAATGTAGATGAAGAAGTGAGGGAACTGCTACAACGCATGGGCATCACAGAGCCTACTCACACAAGTGCATGGAGAGTGGGCAAGAAAGGAATCGACGAGAAGGGAAACGTAAAGGATAGGGCACTTATTCTTCGCTTCCCGAATATAGAAATAAGGAAAGAATTTCTAAAGAAGAGGCCAACTCTTAAGAAAACCGGTATTTTCCTGGGAGATGACCTTACATTGGCACAAGTGGCACACATGCAAGAGTTGATGCCAGAGATCAGGGCAGCAAGAGAAAAGGGGAAAATCTCCTTTTATAGAGGAGGGAAAGTAGTGGTTCTGGAAAAGCGCTCATCATGACGGTGCGAGACCTATGGGGCGACGCTCCGGATAGCGGCGTGGAATTGTAATGGATCATATAGACTAGATGTAGGTGCCTTTGAAGACAACTTTAGGGACAGAGACATAGTTTTCTACTCAGAGACACACCAGATACCGGGACAGCTTATGCCACATGTGAAGGGGTATTTATGGGAAACAGCTGGTCGACCAGACAAGAGATCTCTGCGAGGTAGCCAGGGTTCAAGAGGAGTAGCTATCTTATTTAAAGAGGAGCTGAAACCACTACTACAGATTATCAGGAAAGATGAACAAGCAAGGTATATGTGGGTGAGAATGAGAGCCGAGACAGGTAGATTTCTATATATCACTATATGCTACTTCCCTCCAAGTACATCAGTCTATCCTCACCTAAAGGACAGTCCCCTTTCTCCATATTGAATAATGACATATGGGAGTTCTCTAGAGATGGAGACATCGTTCTCTTAGGAGACTTTAATGCCAAAACGGCCAACTCTCAAGCAGTATTCTATGATACTTATGAGGAAAATGCTCAAAGAAGTGGAGTTATCACAGGAGGGGCTTACTAGAAACTCACAAGATAAAGAACACATTGAATATGGGAGACATCTCATGGAAATGGCAACTACACATGGTTTGGCCATACTTAATGGTCTAGAGAATTTCCCTTTATCTGGGGGATTCACATGCTTCCCGCACAGGCATGGGGCCAGTACAGTGGATTATGTCATGACTTCACCAAGCTTTATTTTTAGTATCGAGGACTTTAAGGTGGGACCCAGACCGGTTGGGATTGCAGTGGATCATGCTCTCTTGACCTTATCAATCTCCTTCCAATACAATGCCTCTCAAGTACAAAGGAAGAAGACTGATTCAGTCTATGTGGAAAAGATCTACAACAGGATGTGGGCAGCCGAGCCAGTATATACTGTAGAGGAGATTACTTCTCAGCTAACAGAGATACTACATGGAGCAGCACAAGAGGCATACCCACATACTCAGCCTGATCAAAAGAGAGGATCTGGGAACATGCCTCAAAACAGTTGGTACAACGAGGAATGCAGAGAGACGAGAACCCAGGTCCAAAAAGAGCTTACACTTGGGATTATCACATATAAGCAGTCTCAGATTGCTCTTTGGCATATAGTACGTCGCAAGAAAAGGGAATTTTTAGCCAAACTGGAGAAGGATTTATATCAGCTCTTCTTGAGTCAGGACTCACATGAGGCCTGGCGTTTATTTCACGAGCACTCATCGCCTCCGACAATTACTTCTCCTAAGATTTGGGGTCAATATGTAACATCATTATATACAGTATCTGGACAGCCTCCATTACCAGATCCGCTCGAGCCATTCCCTGCTACTAGTATTTTCTTTACTACGGAAATGGTGGAAAAAGCCAGTGATAAGATGAAGACAAGAAGAGCATATGATCGTGAGGGTTTAGTAGCAGAACATTTGATCCATGCAAGGGATCTACTTTCAGAAGTCCTTGCTTGTCTGTTTAATCGGGTCATGTGTGAAGGATTACCTGAATCTTGGAAATTATCTACTATCGTACCTATTTTCAAGTCAGGGGATCCTATGATACCCGGGAACTACCGTACCATTATGGTGGGTCACACATTGACCCGACTGTACGCATCCATTCTCGAACAAAAATTGAGTAAATGGGCAGAGAATGAGGGCATAAGGGCAACAGGACAAGCTGGATTCAGGAGGGGTTATTCCACTTTAGATCATATTCTTACGCTCAAAGCCATTATTGAGGAAGGAAGAGCAAGCGGGAGAAGGATGTATTGTTGCTTTGTGGATTTTCGGAAAGCTTTTGAGACAGTACCAAGGGCAAGATTGATGCGCAGAAAGCAAGAGTTAGGGGTCCCCAAAGAGATTATTTGGGGGATCATGGCCTTATACAGGTCAGTAACTGGTTATGTACGTACTCCAGAAGGGGATTCCGACATTGTTCATTCCACCATTGGAGTAAAGCAGGGATGCCCACTGTCCCCTACTTTATTTGGTATGTATATAGATGAGGTATCAGATTACATTGATAGAGAGGGTGACAGAGGTGCTCAACTTGCAGGGTCATGGATCCCTTTGTTGTTGTATGCAGATGATATTGTATTGATAGCAGAATCACCAGATGGAATGCAGAGGCAGTTAGATGCGTTACATAAATTCGCAGAGGACAGCGGACTGTCGGTAAATTTGGGTAAAACCAAAGTTATGGTGTTTAACACCACACCGCAGTGGGTTAGGAGATCGGCACCTACATTTGCATATGGCCAGGATACAGTAGAGTACACAGATGCATACACATACCTTGGTGTGGTATTTATAGGACCGAAGTTTACTCTTAAGAAAGCAGAGGATGATAGATTGTCAAGAGCTTCTGCGGCCTTGGGAGGGTTGGAGAGGATGTGTTCACAAGTGCAGTTTCAGGAACCACGAACAAAAATTTGGCTCTTTGATACTGTGGTGGCTTCGGCTATGCTTTATGGGGTCCAGATTTGCGGACCATCTGTGGATCAGGATAATTGGAAGTCAATGGAGAGACCTTTGGTATCTATGATTTCCCGAATGATTAGAGCCAAGGCCTCCGTACCACACACAATTACCCGAGCGGAACTAGCTGCCCCTCCGATAGAAATTGAAGCTCTTACCAGATCAAGGTCCTTTATACACGGTTTAATTGCCGATATACTAGATTGGCCCTCGAATCCTCTAGACAATTAGCAATTAAAGGAGATAAATCATGCTGGTTTCCAAAACTGTCCTCGTGGTTTCAGAGACACGGGTTCAGTATGGAAAGATTAGCCCCCTTCCAATACTCTCTTGAGGCTCCATCACTGGCAATCACACGAACGGAGATTAATAAAATCATTCGCCAGGATCTTATACAATTGGACACTAAGAGGACATGGGTAGACCCTCCACAAGAATTGGGCACGAAGATGGCCGACTACAAAGAAAACTTCCTACAGATATCTGACGATGGTTTTGTGATTCGCCCGAGCTACATGAATACCCACCTGTCTCATGGTTTGAGATGTGCTATTGGTCAGATTCGTACATCCTCACACCAGCTGGAAATTGAATTTGGCAGATTTAGGGAAATCCCACCTGAGAGCAGAATTTGCAAGTTATGCGGAATGGAGCCGAAGACAGAATTACACTACATATGTCATTGCACTGTATACTATGAGATACACGGGCGTTTCCATTGCCTATTTAAAGAAGGCTTTGGACCTCTAGATAGAGTCATGCAATACCAAGATCAAAGGTGCTTAGGCCTGTACCTACTGGAACTACATCGGCACAGGGATAATCTAATGAGAAGACAAAGAGCACTACAGCCTCAGAGGCAGATCACAGATTTCTTCGGATCGAGAGAAGCAGGAATGGAAGGAGAAGCAAGAGGCCAGCAGCGAGCACAAAGGAGTACCCACATTCAGACCAAAGGCACCCTCATTGACAGGGCGATTGAGCTTAGGAAATCAAGACGACCACGACCGAGATGCAGAAGCACACTTCACCAGAGGAGATTACAACAAAGGATTAGAAGCATTCTAGCCAGACACCCAGAATGCTCCTAAGAAGTTTATCTAATACTTTGTATTTAGTTTTTCGCATTTATTTTCACACTTTCACACTTTTCAGACATTGTAACAGATTCACCACTTTTGATTCAGTTTGGTCTCATAGGTCACTCTGGCCTTTTGAAGACGTTAATATAACATTTCATCTCTCTCTCTCTCTCTCTCTCTCTCTCTCTCTCTCTCTCTCTCTCTCTCTCGTAGGATTCAGTGGGCAATTCTGTGTGCGAAATGGTAAGTGAGCCCGATACATCTCTTGAACAACAAAACATGGAAGCTATCTCCCCTGCACATGACCCTGCACAGGACACAGAAGCCGTCAATGTCTCACCTGTTTGCAAGTCGCGAGCAAAGGCAACCTTCATGCTCACGAACAAGCGGATGGCGCAGAGGGAGAGGGAAATGAAGGAGTGGAAAACACACATGGAAGGATGGTGGAAGGAGAAGGCCAACCTCCTTCAGATGGTCTTCAATAAAGGCGCACAATGGAAGAAGGAGAAAGAGAGCCTTAACGCAGAAATACAGACACTCAAAGAAGAAGTCTCAACCCTCAAACAGGAGAACCCAAACGCCGAGGTACGGACACTCAAAAAAGAAGTCTCAGCCCTTAAACAAGAGCTTGCTGATAATGTAAGCAGTGGACTAGAGGAAGGCGAATTTCAGCCCTCGGTAATAGAGGAAATCAAGGAAATCAAGGAAATCAAGGAAAAGGTACGGATGATCACAGAGGAAGAGAAATTGAGTGTGGCAAAGACATCTTCATGGGCGGAGATGATAACAAGGGCATAGAAAAAGGCGGACGAGGCCGAAAAATGGATTGAGGTCGCCAAGAAAGAGGAAGGTCAAGAAACTCCTTGTACACTGACGCTTATCAACATGACCCTCCAAGAGAAACAAAGAAGGTGGATGCGAGCACTGCATGTGAGAGTGACCGGTCTCAAGGACATAAACAATGTGGAGACAGAGGTCACAAGCCTTACATCCATGATGGGGATGGAGAAGCCTTTGCACACAAAGGCATGGAGGGTAGGTAAGAAAAGTAGGAATTCCTGAGGAAGAGGCCTACTCTCAAAAATACAGGTATTTTCCTCGGTGATGACCTGACTCTCTCACAGCTCGCACATATGAGAGAGGTAATGCCAGAGATTACAGCAGCAAGGGAGAAGGGAAAGATAGCCTTCTACAGAGATGGATGGGTGGTGATTTTAGAGCGGCGCACTGCATGACGGTGCGAGACCTATGGGACCACATTGAAGATGGCTACCTAGAATTGTAATGGGTCTATGAGGTTGGACGTGGGTGCATTTGAGGACAGTTTCAAAGACAAGAATATTGTATTCTTCTCAGAGACTCATCAGGCCCCTAGACAGGTGATGCCACATGTGGTGAGATACAGATGGGAGACAGCTCACAGGACAAATGCGAGATCGAAGCATGGGAGTAGAGGTTCATGAGGAGTAGCAGTGCTATTTAGAGAGGAACTACAACCATTACTACATATTGTACGAACAAATGATCATGCTAGATACATGTGAGTGAGACTGAGAGCTGACACAGGTCGATTCCTATGTATTGCCATATGTTACTTTCCTCCCAGTACATCAGTGTATGCTGCATCCAGAGGGCAGTCGCCTTTCTCTATTCTAGATGATGACATATGGGAGTTTTCTAGGGATGGTGATATCATTCTCCTAGGGGACTTCAATGCCCGAACAGGCAACTCGCAGACGGCCTTCTACGACACTTCAGATGAGATGCTTAGAGACCTGGATGTGGGTGAGTTGGGACTTGACAGATGCTCAGATGATAGAGAGCAGACGGAGTATGGGAGATACCTCATGGAAATGACGACTACACATGGATTAGCCATACTTAATGGCTTACAGTGATTTCGTGGAGCAGCCGGTTTCACATGCTTTCCACACAGACATGGGGCCAGTACAGTGGATTATGTTATGACACAACCGAGCTTTGTCCTGTGAGCTTTGTCCCGAGATTTCACAGTGGGAGCCAGGCCAGTGGGCATAGCAGTAGATCATGCTCTCTTGACACTGTCCGTTAAATTTCATTATAGTACAACCCAGACATCAGGAGGCAGGTCACACACCCGCTGTACATTTACACCAGAGACTGATTTCGTTTATACAGAGATCTGAGACCGTCTATTGGAAGGCACAACTGGCACAAATGGTACAGGCCTCTCAGTGGAGGAGTGCACCACTCTACTGACTGAGACACTGCATGGGACTGCATCAGTGGCATACCCACACACTCAGCCGGGCAAGAGAGGACATTCTAGGAGCATGCCCCAGAATAGTTAGTATGATGCCAGCTTCAGAGGGATCTTCTTTTAGGAGTAATCACTTACACACAGTCTCGGATTGCTTTTCGGCGCCTTGTACGACGGAAGAAGCGAGCTTACCTAGCTCAGATGGAGCAAGACTTAGTAGGGACTCAGGAGAGGCATGGCGACTCTTTCATGAGCACTCCCCTTCCCCAGTGATTACTTCACCTGATGTGTGGGGCCAATATGCGACATCATTATATACGGTTCCTGGACAGGAACCCCTTCCAGACCCTACCAAGCCTTGCCCAGCTACGAGCACTTTCTTTACACCTGAGATGGTACAAAGGGCCATCGACAGTATGAGGACCGGGAAGGCATATGATCATGACGGCCTAGTAGCGGAGCACTTTATACATGCCAGGGATATGCTAATGGATGTTCTCGCAGTGTTGTTCAATCGTGCCATGTGTGAGGGATTACCTGAGACTTGGAGGTTGTCTAATATTATGCCCATCTTCAAGGCTGGTGACCCTACAGAGCCGGGTAACTACCGCACTATTATGGTTGGACACACATTGGCACGGTTGTATGCATCTATTCTGGAGCAACACTCGAGTAATTGGGCAGAGGGTGAGGGTGTACGAGCAAAGGGTCACGCCGGCTTCAAGAGGGGTTTCTCCACTCTTGATCATATTCTGACACTGAGGGCCATCATTGAGGAGGGCAGAGCACATGGGAGACGGATCTATTGTAGCTTTGTGGATTTTCGCAAAGCATTTGACATGGTACCAAGAGCTCGATTGATGCGCAGACTACAGGAGATGGGGGTGCCCATAGAGGTGATTTGGGGGATTATGGCTTTGTACAGATCGGTGATCGGACATGTACGCACTCTGAAAGGGGTATCTGATTTAGTTCACTCTACTATTGGAGTGAAACAGGGCTTCCCATTGTCTCCTACTCTATTTGGTATGTATGTTGATGAGGTGTTTAATTACATTGACAGAGAGGGTGACAGAGGTGCCCAGCTGGCAGGGACGTGGATCCCATTGTTGCTATATGCTGATGATATTGTGCTGATATCTACATAAGGTATGCAACGAGGTTTGGATGCACTACGCAGTTTTGCAGAGGATAGTGGATTGTGTGTAAACCTAGGTAAAACCAAGGTTATGATGTTTAACACCACACCGCAATGGGTCAGGAGATCAATACCTACTTTCAAATATAGTCAGGAGATTGTGGAGTATACAGATGCATACACTTACCTGGGGGTAGTCTTTACTGGGCCGAGATTTTCTTTGAGAAGAGCAGCAGAGACTACACTAACTGGAGCTGGTGTGGCTCTAGGAGGAATGGAGAGGATGTGTTCGTAGGTTCAGTTCCAGGAACCTAGGACAAAGTTATGGCTCTTTGATACTTTGGTTGCCTCTACTATGTTATATGGGGTGCAGGTTTGGGGACCTTCTGTAGGGCAGGATGGTTGGAGGCGTACGGAGAATCCCCTGGTATCTATGATATCTCGACTGATTAGAGCCAAGGCTTCCGTACCCCATGATATCATTCGAGCGGAATTAGCTGCCCCCCCTACGAAGATTGAGGCGCTTACCAGATCAGTCTCCTTTGTACACAGTCTGTGGGATACTACCAGAGACAGATATGCCAGGGTGGCTCTAGAGTCTTCCAGACAATTAGCTCTTAATGGGGATACATCATGCTGGTATGCACAGATTGCATCATGGTTTCAGACACATGGTTTCACCATGGACAAGTTGCCTCCTTTTCAATACTCTCTACAGGCACCCTTGAGGTCTCTAACGCGGGTAGAGATTAATAGACTCATTAGTCAGGATCTGATCCAGCTGGACACGAGGAGGACTTGGATAGAGCCGATACAGGAGTTGGGCACAAAGATGGCTTTCTATAGAGAGCATCTTCTCCACCTCACGGGGGATGGGTTTGTGATTCGACCTAGCTATATGGACACGCATCTTTCTCATGGTTTGCGTTGTGCCATTGGCCAGATACGCAGGTCCTCACATCAGCTCGAGATTGAGACTGGAAGATTCAGAGGGACACCAACAGATAGCAAGATATGCCGCTTATGCCATCTAGAGCCAGAGACAGAGGTACATTACATATGTCATTGCAGAGTGTACTATGAGATACGAGGCCGTTTTCATTGTCTATTCAGAGAAGGTTTTGGGCCTCTATCTAGGTTCATGAGTTATGAGGATCAAAGATGTCTCTGGCTATATCTACTTGAGTTACAAAGGCATAGAGAAACTTTACTGAGGAGAGCTGAAGACAGACAACCCCAGAGACAGATCACAGATTTCTTTACACTAGATATTGTACACCCAGAAGAACAGACAGAGGAGCAGCCAGCAGTGGAGAGGTCTACCCGCACTACTGGCATTCTCATAGACCGAGCATTGGAGCTAGGGAGATCTAGACGACCCTGATGGAGAAGAGGAGCTACACAGTTTCGAAGGAGGCTACAGCAAAGGAGGATCTCTACTTCCCTCCCATATTGTCTACACATTGTACTGCTTAGTTCACACATTTCACGCCTTTCACCTTTCACACTTTTCAGCTTAGTCTAGGATCCCGCAATATTTATATATTTTGTTATCCTAGTTTCATTTATTTTGTTAATCTGACTTTGTATCAGATACACCTCATTGTAACTTTATGGTCTCATAGGTCACTTTGGCCTTTTGAAGACGTTAATATAACATTTCATTTCATCTCTCTCTCTCTCTCTCTCTCTCTCTCTCTCTCTCTCTCTCTCTCTCTCTCTCTCTCTCTCTCTCTCTCTGGAGATGGTGGAGCAGGTACGGTCTTATGTATACTTAGGAGTGACTTTTACAGGCCCGTGCTTCTCATTGAAGCAAGCAACAGATGCTAGGTTGGACAGGGGCTTCGCAGCTTTGGGGAGGCTTGAGAGGCAGTGTGCTCATGTACAGTTTCAGGAGCCACGCACGAAGCTTTGGTTGTTCGATTCGTTGGTCACCCCGGCATTGTTGTATGGATCCATGGTGTGGGAGCCTAGCCTCAGTACAGAGAAGTGGAGGCGTATGGAGAGACCACTAGTTACAATGATTGCACAGATGATCTGGTGCAAGGCATCAATACCACATGCTATTGTCAGAGCTGAGATGGTAGCATCCTCCATAGTGACAGAGGCCATATTTCAGAGTGTGACAGGCCTACATCGCATATGGGAGCTCCCCCCAGAGAGATATTCGAGATTGGCACTAGATTCCTTCAGACAGTTAGCAGAAGATGGGGTTCATGATTGTTGGTATGCACAGATGCAGACATGGTTTGGGAGGCATGGACTACAGATGGATGCACTTCCACCCTTCCAGTATAGCTTGGACTATCCGCACCTCCAGCTTACGCGCATTGAGCGCAACCGGGTGATCAGATCAGATATTGTGCAGCTGGAGACAGAAAGGACCTGGCAGCGACCTCCAGAGCCATTAGGCACGAATATGGCCCATTACAGGGACCACTTCTTGCATGTTTCGTTGGAGGGTTTTGTGATTCGGCCAGCATACATGGATGTACATCTCTCACATGGGTTGCGCAGTGCCATTGGACAGATTCGTACCTCCTCCCATCAACTACGCATCGAGACAGGCAGATACATGCAAATGGCTCGGACAGATAGGACATGTCAGCTATGCCACCAAGAGGTGGAATCTGAGGAGCATTACATTTGCCGCTGCATAGTCTATTACGAGATCAGGGGGAGATACCATTGCCTTTTCAGAGAGGGCTTTGGACCATTACGTCGGGTGATGGATTATGAGGACCAGAGATGCCTCGGACTCTTTTTACTAGAACTGAGGAGGCACAGGGACAAACTATTACAAGACAGTTCTCCACCAACAGATCGACAGCGCACTATGCGTGACTTCTTTAGTAGAGAGGGAGAGGACCTTGGGACACAGACTCCGTCTATGGATACAACCACACCCCCAGGACCACGCCATCGAGGCCTAGAGGAGTCTGTCTTGATCAGGCCACTGCACAGGGTCGTACTCGCCGTCCTCGACCACCCGGGCCTCGACCCAGACCCCGCCATTTGCACCAAATCAGAGGCATCATCGCTCAACATCGGAGACGAGTGCCACCTTTCAGAGACCTCTCTATACTGGATCTACCCATCTGGGATATCCTGGGATAGAGGACAAGGAGATAGAAGTTGATGGTCAGATTTGGATGGGATCAGTCATGTATTTGTACATATTCTCAGTTTTAGCTTAGTTTTAGCTTTGTAGACTCAAACATCACTATGATGTTGAGTAGATCTTTTTTCTGTTTCAGTAGACGAGAGATGTATTACCAGATGTATAGTTTCTTGTCTCATGGGCCATTTTGGCTCTTTCGAGACGTTAATATATCTTTCTTTCTTTCTTTCTCTCTCTCTCACAGCAACAGTGGAAGATTACAGCTTTCTTTCAATCACAGACAGAGGAGTCCAAGCAGCCCCAGCAACATAACAACACCAAAGGCACTAGAGGCATACTGCTTGATCGGGCGATAGAGTTGGGGCGGTCACGTCGCCCACGGATGAGGGGGTCCTCTCGACATCGACGCAGATTGCGACAGAGGATCCATACTGGCGCGACATAGGAGCCATCCCGACAGAGTGCCTACCTTGGAGGACATTGAATCTAAGAATTGGATAGTGTAAGGGGGTACCATGGTTGGAGAAAGACTCCGATAAGTAGAGAGGGCAGTGAATTTTGCAGGGAGGGGATTCTGATGGAGAGGATGGCCAAGGAGGTGCGGCGGAGCTATGAATGCGATGCATGTATACCATGGTGGATGAAGATGCCGCTGAAAAATTGATAGGACTTATGCAAGGTGCAAGCGGGTGTGCTACTGAGTGTGCTGCAGGTAATGTGCGCGTGTGGGGTAAACTTGCAGAAAGACTTTGAGTGTGCTAATTGTGAAGTGGGTGTGTTTGCAGAGTGTGCAAGTCCTAATTGTGAATTGTGTGTGTTTGCAAAGTGGAGATTTACAATATAATATGTAGTGTGGGTAGGGTTGTCAGGTATCCTCCTGATCAATACTCGCAATTGCAGGCTCGAATGGGGCTAATTGCCACGCTGGCTGATGTTGTAAAATTAGCATTAATCAAAGGTTTACTTTTTTTATTAACTATCGCTGGTTTTTCCACATCAGCTGAAGGTAAAAAAATCTTTTCGTGAGATGAGCTATGGGCAACGTGAGTAGCTCTGTGTCCCAATGTGGGGCTGATAGGAGGAAGGGGGTTTATGGAGAGGCTCCTATTGGTAGTTGAGGCTGCATGAGCTGCATCAGATGTGGGTGAAATGCAATGTCCGAGGGAGGGGGGGGGGGGCTTCGCCGGGTGCGCAAGAGGAGGCGGCTCAGTACAAGGGGCCATGAGTGTAGATGGGAGCGAGGATGGTGACTGTTGCAAAAGCTGCTTCTCATGAAAGACAGCAGAGCGACTATGTAAGAAGCGGCGAGCAGAGGGTTGGTAGAGGCAATACGCTTTCACACCAAAGCGATCACCATAGAAAACGAAGATGCTTTTGATAGCACGAGACGCGAGCTTTGTTGATGGCCAGGTATCCAAGGCATAAGCCGGAGAACCAAAAATGCGAAGATGTGAAATATCACGTGGGTGGCCGAACCATAGTGTGTAGGGTGTGGTGACTGGATTGGCGGTGCTGACGAGCCAATTCTGGAAGTAGCAAGCGGTGGCGACCGCTTCCTCCCAATATGCAAGTGAGCAGTGATGAGCCAATTCTGGAGGTAGCAAGCAGTGGCAACAGCTTCCTCCCAATATGCAAGTGAGAGGTGTGTAGCTTGGACCACGGTGCATGCAGCATCCATAAGTGTGCGATTCTTGCGTTCTGCAACACCATTTTGTTGTAGACAATCGGAGATAGTAAACTCATGTCGAATCCTAGCTTCTTGGCACAGTTGGAATTCACGAGAAGTGTACTCTCCCCCGTTGTCAATACGTAGCTTCTAGATCTGGCGATCATGTTGATTTTCCACTTCTTGCTTGTAATGTCTGAACATGTCGATGACAGATGATTTGGGCGCCAAAAAATAGATTCATGTGAAGCGAGAATAGTCATTTATGCAATTGAGAAAGTACTTGTTTCCAGTGAGAGAGTTGGTGGGCATGGGACCACAAAGATCAGAGTGAATGAGTTCTAAAGCTGATGTGGCTCATGTGTGACTGCAAGGAAATGGTTGCTGATGAGCTTTAGCTAATGCACAAGCTTCACAAAAAGTGAGAGGAGAGCTAGATGAAAACCTATGACAAGCTTGCGATTTTTGACTTTTTGTAAGATATGACTAGATGCGTGTCCTAAGCGATAATGTCATTTAGTGGTAGTAGGCTGTAGCTTGTGCAGGGGTATGTGCAGATAATGCAAGTGAATGTGCATAAGAGCTAGAAGTGCCAAGCGGATAGAGAGGACCTTTCCTTGCAACATGAAGTGTTATGATTTTCCGAAAGAGTCTTGAGCAAGAAGTTTGCAACTACTTTTAGTGAATTGGAGGTTGACACCTTGTAAGCTCACTAACAGAAATGAGATTCTTTGTAAGTCCTGGAACATAATAGACATTAGAAATGGTTGTCTTGCAACCATTGAAGATTGTGATCTCCACATCTCCATATGCTTTTGCAAGCTGTATGCTGTCATCTCCAAGAGAGACCTCAAGTGGGCGGCCTGAGTACTTGACATTGGTGAGCCACTCATAGTGATGAGTCATGTGATGAGTGGCACCAGTGTCAAGGAGCCAAGTATCTGGTGAAGAACAACTTATAGTAGCAGCATATAATTGAAGAGGTGCATGATAGGTATCACCTGAGTAATTTGTAATCTCTGTGGAGTGAACTTGAGCTCGATGAGTACCACCATGAGGATATTAGTTACCACCCGGAGTTACCATAGTAAGATGTTGGGTTCCCCCCTTGAGGATAATACCCTTGCGGAGCAGGGAGGAGATTGTTGCTTGGATTTGCAATCTTTTTCGAGGTGGCCATAGCGATGACACTTGTTGCAATGTTTTTGTTGCTTCTTTGGGCCGTGGTGTTGATGCTGCTTGGACGAAAATTGAGGCTTCTTGGTATCCTTATGGTGTTTTGTGGTCCTAGCTGTAGTAGCAAGTGCTACAGACTTCCGAGAGCCAGAGCTTTGCTCTCGTAGAGTCTCCTCTTGCTAAATCTTAGCCACCAAACCTTGGAGTTGCAGGTTCTCCACAGTGGCTTGGATGGTAATAAATGCTCTCCAAGAAGCGGGCAGAGCAGCGAGTAGAAGCATAGACTGCAACTACCCGGGGATCTCTAATGCAGAGATAAGGACCTCATCAAGAAGGGCCTGCCAGTATCTAGTAATTTGGCAGTGACTTCATGTTCCTGCATGTTGGTGTTGACGAGTCTCTTGATAAGGGAGACTCAATAGAGGAGGTCAGTATGCTTGTAGCTACGCTCAAAGAATTGGCTCAAGCATTGGTAAGATTTTTTACCACTTGCACTTGCCTGTCATGGCAGTGCTGTATGAGCTCCACTTGAGCACTTATATCTCGGGCTTTCCATGCTTCATATGCCTCGATCTCACCACGAGGTGCTGGTTCTTTGGGTGACTCTGGCACAAGGGTCATGCTTGAGATAATATCTCAAAGACGGAGTTGCTTGATACAAAGCTCCGTTCACAACTTCCATAATTGGTAGTTTGTACCATTGAGCTTATCTATGGTGTGCGCGGCTTGTAAAAGTTAGAAAAAGCAAAAGAGGAAGCTATGTCAGCCATTGCAAGGTTCCGGATTCCTTGAAATGGAGAGGCTAGCTTAATGGGCTCAAGATGCTAGAGGGAGCTCAAGAGTGAATGCTAATGAAGATTAGTGGAGCTCTGACACCATGTGGAAACTAATCAACTTTAACCTTAACACTAACTGAAAGAGATAACTGAATAGAGACAAGCCTGAATGACAAGACAAATAGAAGAGAACACACCAAGACTGATTTCACTACTGATGATAAAATGACAAGATACAATGTCTTTATATACAATCCTACAAGAGGTGCTAGGTGTGGTAGGTGTGATTGGGATTACTTGTAAAGTGACTACAATGAAGGGAAAGTAAATCCCATTGATCAAGGGTAGGTAATCCCATTGATCTAGGATAGGTGAATCTAGATCTAGAAAGTAAAGGCAAAGTAGGTGAATCTAATCCACCATTACAACTCAATACAAGGATGACTTGGGAGCCTATTCACAAGATAATTCAACATAATAGTAGTGCTGGAACATAATTTGTTTTAGCTTTGAAATACATAGAAATGGAACCCTGTAATCATGCAGCTAGTGTGTAGAGAACATGAGGTGTCTCCTGAGTACCATACAGAGTTAGAGCCAACAGTACCCATAAACTAGAGAAAGCAAGCAACTTTACCTTACAATGAAGTATTCCATTATGTAGACCTGTTGCTTGAAAACCAAACGGTCTTGCAGATGCTCCCAAAAATGTCACACTTGGACACCATATGTTTGTGTGTGAGTAAAGGTACACAAAATTTTGATTGCTTTCTGCAAGAATAAAAATCTGACTGTCATTCACATCCCAAAGAACTGCTTCTAAAGCTCCTTTGAATCCTGTTACTGGCAGCACCTGCATGAATTTTGACATCTCTTTCAAAGAGTTGTACCAAGAAATTTGACTACAGCATATTACTCTTCCTGAATCTTGTCCTTGAGCTCTTTCTGAATCTCATCGTTCAATATGCCTTTGCAAAGGTTCCTATTAACAAGGCTAGCAATAGTGCAGAACCAAGAACTACTATAGTTCGTCATGACATAAAAAAGACACAACGAAAGGCTTGGCAATGAGGAATTCCTTGAGAAAAAAAATGTCAAAAATACAAAACCATGGAGAACCTGATCGTTGAAGGGATTGAAGAGGTAAATCGAATGATGTTCATCTTCAAAAACCAAACGAGAGCCACATGGGTTGAGCCAGAGACTGCACATCGAAAAAAAAGATGTTTAAATACACCACCTTTGACACATAAGCACTAAAAACCAGCCTATGTGTTAGTGGATCTAAAGATTATGCTTAGCTTAGAGCGATACATATCCTATCCAGTTTTATTATTTTACAGTGGACACTTTCTCAATGCCTCTACCAAGCCTGCTGCAACCCACAACTTATATCTCATAAGAAAAAAAAACTACTAAATATTAAGGTGCCAATTGAAAAGTAAAATAACCTTGTGCGTTTTGCAACTGGCAATATTATTCCATCACAGACAATGAAAGCCTTGCAGAAGAGTACATCTCAATATTTTCTTGCTACTATGCAGCCTTTTTTTGTACAAACAAGATCCTTCTATTAGTTTTTAAACTGCCTAATGGGTTACGGCTACCCTATCCAGAGGGTACACTTTACAACAAAAAAGAGGGGGGGAGACTCCTGCAATGAAAGACAAAATCACAAAATGTGAGGTGGGAAGAATCATGCAAGTGGCCTGTAGTGCCAATAAATGTCATGATCCACCATGCGAGGATTATGTATACTAATCCTAGAGAGATTAAGTTGTAGCGCGGATAATGTGTCGTGCTCTCTACAGTGTGGGTGCCCCTCAGTGCAATGTGCGTGACAATCTCACTCAAACCAATGGAAACTCTCTCAAGCAGAATGAAACACAGAAACAAGGGATAACAACAGAGACACAACAGTGGACCAGAACATGTGGACTCGACTAGCTCAAAGAACCATGTACAGACTCTGGCGTGGCAGCACACTCAGCTCCAGCCCAGGACTCATAGGTACAATGGGGTGTCGAGGCTCAGATGTGCAGGGATGATGAAGATGTGCTCTGTGCATAGACTCACTGCCCTCTCGACGATGCTGGACCAAAGGTGAAGAAAAATGATAAGATAACCAACCGCTACTACTCATATGTACCACCGTAAAGAGCCACCAACGGCTCATAAATGTCAGCCATGTGGTGACCTGGCCACGAGGTCCACTAGGCCACCGTCGGTCATCGATAGGTACCCTGCCACGTGTCACTCCCAGACCAGACGTCCGTCCAGAGGGTCCGTCCAGTGTGAACCAGTCCCAGTGTAACCCACTGTCCAATTGTATGTCGTGTGAAGTGACACTGTAGCCTTGCTACAGGTTGCCCCGCACAAGACCGCTCACCGTCTCGGTGAGAGGAATACTGAAAAAACTGTGAAAGAAAACCACTAGGTGCTGCATCCGTACATTTCTTGAAGCAGGTGCTAGGCCCAACCATGACCTTACATGCCTCAAAAGTGGAGTAAAACACTGTCCTGCTTGCAACGCCTTAAGCCTTTGAATAGGCAAGAACCCAATATGATTGCATAGTCCAAGAATCCCAATCGGCAAAACAGACTGAGGCTCCTCAGCAAAGAGATATGCTCGGTTTGGATCCAACGCATCTTTATCCTCCATAACTATAGTGAGAAGAAAATGACCTGGTCCGCACTTGCAGATGAAATTGTCGAAAAGAGGGATGATCAGAAGCTCGAGTAATAACGCGATGCGGTTAAGCTCCATCTTAATGGCAAAACGAAAAGCATTAACGACATTGTGATGGCAACCAGGTGAATGCTTGAAAGCCCCAAGGAAACAGCCAAAAAGGTTCATAAACTTGCTGCTGTGATCGGATTACACAAAATTTCTCTGCCCCTTTGTGCAGCATGCCATGTATTTACCATGACGAGGATCGCATTTTGCCATCATTGACGATGGCTCAAATGCGTTGGTTATCTCTGCAACGGACAACTGCTCATGATAGGCCTTAGCTGCCGAAATCACTGGGGCATATGATGAAAGCATGAAGTGAATTCTGGGGTAAGTAACCAGGTTGGTTCATCAATCACGGTGGGCTGTAAATCAACAAACACAGCTCGAGGAACATGCTTTCCCGCTCCCATCTCGTCTCATTGAAGAAGGTGTTAAAGGCATCATCACCGCCACCAACAATCTTGTTACTGGGCATCTGTCCATCTGGATAGAGCTCCCAGCAAGCATTTTGACCTGGATGCCAGTCTGACCAGGGGCGAGGGGAGCTGGTTAGGGCCGAGGCAAGGGAGGGGGTGGGTAGGGGCGAGGGGGGGTTAGGTAGGGGCGAGGGTGGGGAGGGAGGGCTAGATAGGGGCGAGGGGGAAGGGGGAGTGGGTAGGGGCGAGGGGAGGTGAGGGGGAGGGTAGGGGCGAGGGGGGAGGGTGAAGGGGTGGGTAGGGGCGAGGGCAAGGGAGGGGAGGGTAGGGGCGAGAGGGGGTAGGTAGGGGCGAGGACTAAGGGGGTGGGTAGGGGCGAGAGGGGGGGGGGGGGGGGTAGGGGCGAGGGGTGAGGGGAGGGTAGGGGCGAGGGCTTAAGGGGGTGGGAGCCAATTGGATTGGGTAGGGGCCAATGGGAGAGGGTAGGGACCGATTGGATTGGGTAGGGGCCGATTGGAGAGGGTAGGGGCGAGGGGATTGGGATTGGGTATGGACCAATTGGAGAGGGTAGGGGCGAGGGGATTGGGATTGGGTATGGACCAATTGGAGAGGGTAGGGGCGATAGGGACCAACTCGAGGGGGTAGGGACCGATTGGATTGGGTAGGGCCGATTGGAGAGGGTAGGGACCAATTCGAGAGGGTAGGGACCGATTGGATTGGGTAGGGGCCGATTGGAGAGGGTAAGGGCAAGGGGATTGGGATTGGGTATGGACCAATTGGAGAGGGTAGGGGCGAGGGAATTGGGATTGGGTATGGACCAATTGGAGAGGGTAGGGGCGAGGGGATTGGGGTAGGGGCCAATTGGAGGTGGATTGGGAAGGGACGAGAGAGGAAGGGTAGGGTGAATGAAGGTTGGGTAGGGGCGAGTGGGCAAGGGGAAGGGACTTAGGGCGAGAGCGAGGGTAGTGATGGGGACTAGGCGAGGGGGAGAGTAGGGCGAGGGCGAGGGGGAGAGGGGGAGGGAGGGTGAGGGACAGAGGGTAGATAGTGGCAAACAAAGAGCACCCAGCTATCAGGAGCAATACAGCTATCAAGATCTTGGAATTCATCTTGCAGGACGGGCTCTGAGAAGGGAGTTTGCTAGACACAGAGGAGAGCTTTCTTCTGGTCAAAGAAGCAGACACCAAAAGGGTTGATGTTTTAGGGGGGGTGAACTCCTGTAGAGGAGGTTTCTACTGCTGCCATGCTTCTTCATAGGCTCAAGTGGCACATTAGATTTAGTTACTGTGGAATCATTTGAAGAGGGTGTTCTTTCAGGCGAAGAGTGAATAGAGACTCCATAACAAGGCATAGATTTTGTGGCCTCCACCCACTTGAGCAAATCTTCATCTGACCCTTCAGGTGTAATAGGCTGTTCTTGTTTAGGTTTGGTTTCCATTGACAAAGAAACTTGCTGCACCACGGGATCCATACCACCTTCTAAGAGAATGGGTTGCATCGAGGAGCCAGAATTATGTATCCACATTGCATCATTTCCCCAATTGTGGAGTGCTTTAGTGTGTCGCAGCCAGGGTCTTCCAATAAGCAAGGGAAATCCGCCCTCAACCTGGGGAAGACGAACCACCACAAAATCCAAGTTAAAAGTAAAGTCTTGTACCTGCAGAGGCACATTGTCCACTATGCCCACTAGGTAGACTGTCCGTTGGTCGGCCAATGTAACTGTGAAGGGAGCAGGGCGAGTAGGCTGTAGACCTAGAGCTAACATAGTGAACTCGGGCATCAGGTTGATGCCAGATCCACCATCCACTATCACTCCTGAGAATTTCCGACCCAAAACAGACACTGTCAGGCGAGGGCTTCTATAATCAGTGAGTGGAGCAGCGGGATTCGATATCACTGGGAGGTGCCCGCCACTAGGACCTGCTCCAAGATAAAGTGACTGAATAACAGCAAGGGTGTCACTTCTAAAACTTGCATCTAGCCGCAGCATGTCATAGAGGGACACTTCTCTGAAGGTGTTCTTCAAGACTGTCTCTGCTGTAAGCTTTTCCTGTTCTACCTGTTGTTCCTCTGGTACCTTGATCTTCTGTAGATCGGAAACTGCTTCCAAGAAAGCTTCATCAATATCTGAGAGCAAGGATTTGGATTCCTTCATGGCACTGGGGGATGGCTTGTTTACAGCTGCAGGCAGGGTATCCACAGGTGTGACAATGTGTGGGGGAGTTGAACTTGATGGAATGCTAAGACCGAGAGCGGCTCTCTGGGCCCGGGTGAGGACGCCTGATGGCTCCTCTGCCAACTACAGCGGCTTATTTTGAGGGATAACCACGTGGGTAGAAGGGGGCGGCTGAGAAACAGTGCTCATTGCTATCAAGTTGAGCTTGGGAAAGGCGAATTCATTCTCGCTTTGACTTGAGTTCGAAGCCGTGGATGCACGAAGTTTAGGGCAATCCTTACTGTAGTGATCCTTCGTTTCAGGGCAATGACGGCAAGGAGGGGACCCTTCTGGCAGGGGACATTTGCTTTGGTAATGCCCATATTCCCCGCATCTGTAGCACCAAATGGGCCGATTCAAAGGGCGAGTCGAAGGGCGAAGTGGTCCTTGCTCCTGGTGCATTGAGTTTGAGGTGGAGGCATAGAAGCTTTGAGGAGGTGATGAGAGAGCAGGGGTATGATAAAAGCTCTGAGATGGAAAAGTACTTGGCATATCTTGCATAGGAGGGGCTGTCAACAAAGGTGGCATATGGTGTGGATGGCCACAAGGAGAAACCATGTTAGATGCAGGTGTTGGCCCTTGTTGAAGAGTAGGACCAAGACTTTGCTGTATTTGTCGCAATCCCTTGAGGTAGTAACAATCCTTGTCCTCATGTCCAGATTTTTCACAGAAGTGGCAGTAAACTCGAAGGGGGCATTCCTATGGAGGGTGCCCTGGAGAGCGGCATGTGCTACACCAAACCGTAGCCTTAGTCTCTTGCGGACACTTGAGCTCTTCTAGCTCACGCTTAATCTGTTCCAATGCCTCATGATTTGGAGGCTTCTCTTGTCTAAGAGAGAAGGACCTCTCCTCTTGAAGAGCTCGCTGTAACTTTAGGGCTTCCAGCTCCCTGCGTAAAGAAGTTAAAGGATCAGCAGAACTACCTTCCGAGAACATAGAGGGAGTATCTATGTGAGGAGAGTTGCTGAACAGCTTCCTAGACCCCTCTATCCTAGTAGCAGCTGCGATGAACTCCTCGAGAGTGGCGTCAGGTCGGAGACTCTCTCGGAGTTTTTGCTGAGAAGTTTTGGGAAGCGCCTTCTCCACCCACTTTTTAACCATGAATTCACCGGGTTGTTGGGGAAGCTTGGCCACCAGCGACTGAGTTTTAGTCATAAGCTCTGCAAAAGTCTCCTCTGGCTTGAGCACCATGTTGGCCAACTCATCCAACACCTTCTCCTGGTAGTCACCCGGCCTGAACGCTGCACAGAACTATTTTCTTAAGGCTACCCAAGTTGCAAAATGGTTCTCTGCAAATTGGTTGTACCATTTATCTGCTAGGCCATCCAAGGTGGATGGAAATAGTACCAAATAAGCATCTTCTCTGTTCAGACCACGTCCCCTACAGAGAGATACAAATCTTCTTGCATAGTCACCAGCATCTTCTGAAGAAAGCCCTTTGAAGGTAGGGAACTTGATGTTTACCTTGGCCGAAACACTAGCTAGTGGCTCCATGATTCCTTGCTGAGCCTGTTGCTCTATAGCTTGCTGTATCAGAATAGGAGAGCGCTTTACTGGAGAAGGTGATCGGGAAGATGGGGAACCTGATGAAGGAATGGGTGATGTGGTATGTGGAGGTATAGGTGATGAGGTTGAAGGATTTCTACAAGGTGTCAAAGGTCGTCTTCTGTGATAGAACTTCAGAGGGCTCAGTAGTACGCTTTGACGCTCGACTGACCTCCTTGTATGTGTCATGCAGTGACCACCAGTCCAACCAAGCTTGGGGCAAGAAAACTTGTGACAGGTCTAGACTCCACCAGACCAGACCAGACCAGGTAAGTGACTAGACCCGGCTGGACCGGGGACGAGACCAGGGACGAGGAGGACTAGACCAGGGTTGAGGAGGTCTAGACCACGGCGAGAGAGGACCAAACCAACAAGACGAGAGACTAGACCAGCTAGATTAAGCTGTCAAGGGTGAAACTGAACCAGACCAACAGGCTGCACAGGCAAGGCGAAGAAACCAGCTACTCACTAGAGTGAGACTTCAGTTGAGGTCCCACCGTGATCACCAAAATGAGAGCACCTGTAACGCGGATAACGTGTCGTGCTCTCTACAGTGTGGGTGCCCCTCAGTGCAATGTGCGTGACAATCTCACTCAAACCAATGGAAACTCTCTCAAACAGAATGAAACACAGAAACAAGGGATAACAACAGAGACACAACAGTGGACCAGAACATGTGGACTCGACTAGCTCAAAGAACCATGTACAGACTCTTGCGTGGCAGCACACTCAGCTCCAGCCCAGGACTCACAGGTACAATGGGGTGTCGAGGCTCAGATGTGCACGGATGGTGAAGATGTGCTCTGTGCATAGACTCACTTCCCTCTCGACGATGCTGGACCAAAGGTGAAGAAAAATGATAAGATAACCAACCGCTACTACTCATATGTACCACCGTAAAGAGCCACCAACGGCTCATAAATGTCAGCCATGTGGTGACCTGGCCACGAGGTCCACTAGGCCACCGTCGGTCGTCGGTAGGTACCCTGCCACATGTCACTCCCAGACCAGACGTCCGTCCAGAGGGTCCGTCCAGTGTGAACCAGTCCCAGTGTAACCCACTGTCCAATATATGTCCTGTGAAGTGACACTGTAGCCCTGCTACATAAGTGTTAATACTCATGATTAAGACTTTTGACCGAGACAGAAACTAGAATAAATGTTTGATTAATTGATTCAACAGTGTTACAATAGGATCCTTATGTAGGAGAAAAAGACAAACTATTCGTTGTTTTTTGAAGCCTAAGTGAAGGTGCAAAATGTACATAGACTATGTACAAGAGAAACTGCCACAACATCACCAAGTGATCACAATCCCTCTCCCCCTTAGACCTTCAGCCATTCATTGTCTTTTAGACTTGTCGGTCGATCCCTTTCTCTTGCAAGCTTCTCTCCCTCTCTACAAACTCCAAGATAGTACAAAGCAAAACATTCACTTCTCCTATTTTAAATTTGGCACTTGCATCGAGAGTATGGCACATCCTGCTCCTTTTTTGGAGTTCCACTTTCTTCATCTTTTTGGTGGTTTTACGATATTTTTGGGCTTTTAAAGAGACCCACACTCGTTTTTAAGGGTAAAGAAGGTATTTTGGCTCCCACGTCGCTCTTCAAGGGCAGCTGATAGCAAGTTTCAGCTTTCTTCAGGCCTGAGGTATTCTTCAAACTTGTCGCCTGGTAATTTGAGAAGCATTAATTGCCACGTGATTGGTTCATAGCACACTCTTCATCTCACCTATGTTCGGCATGAATGTACTTTGCTGTCTGCACCTCTCAGCTTTGCGCCGTTCACTTTCAGGTTGACCTCAACACTCGTAGCCAAACTGTAATGTACATTTAAATACGACTGTTCCTCCAAAGGAAATAAAGGGAGATAGGGAGGTGCAGTCCATCCAAGAAAATCCACTTGAAAGACTAACATCAAATTGTGCATAATTTAATAGCTGACTGTAAAAAAGCTTCTGGAGGTTCATCCAGAAGCTCCAGAAGGTTCTGGAGGTTCATCCCCTAAAAGCATTCCACCAACCATAAACTTAGAGGATGAGGGTCTGATACCTAGACCTCCCTCACGCTTGGCTAGAACAATTGCATGCCATGCTACTTGAGTTCCTGTATCCACAGCGCCATGGGAGCCAGCCGAAAGGAAACTGAAGCTCTCAACCGGTCTGCATAACTGAGTCATACAATTATGAGATATGCCCTAGCAAGCAGCGGTGTAATGATGGTTAACAGCCAGGTTATGAGATGGATGCACAATAAATGAATCAACTTCATCAAAATTGTAAAAACCACGAGTGCAAACAGTTGGAAAGCCCTATTATCATCACCAATGAATATCCCAAATGGTGGCTCGCATCAGCCTCTAATCTTGTAAATGCATCCCTTTCAGAAGTTGGGATTTGATGCACATATTATCTCTAGCCACTCTAAAATTTCCGTGAGACCACTCTTTGGATGATCTTGAATTAAACAGGAAACCATATCGATTCTCTAGCCGCAACACAAAACAAAAAATAAAGAGCGTGGCATCCAAAATCTACTAGCATTGTCTGCATGTCAAGGGACTGAAGAACATATGAAAAATAAAATGGAAATGAACAGAGGGGTGAACATTGTTTACCGCAAAATTCCACAATCCACATGGCAATGCTCTGTAACTGGTAGGGGGCTTTGCTCTTGAAGGGAGAAGTAGAAAATACTCCGTGCTCTGTTACCATAAACGAGAAATTCAGGTGTCAAGCCCATGCAGGTTATGTCTGCTACAGTGTAGCTCTTCTCTGGAAACGAATATGCAGTCCAAGTTTTCCTGTCGCTTCCAGAGAGCTTCTCCTTCTCAACAAGCCTTTCCAGCTCAATCCTTCCCTTGCTAAGGGTTGCCCTGTGCGTCTCCGTTGTCAGCTGCATTTCAAGATGAATTTAGTGTAAGAACACCTCTCTCTCTCTCTCTCTCTCTCTCTCGGCCCCGGGCGGGGGGGGGGGGGGGCAAACAGAGAGCTTACTATGATCTTGGAGTTATCACGAGCTTGAAGGGACTTGCTTTGGTCAGAAGAACGACCCATCCTGAAGTGCGGGAAGAAAATGCTTCCGCCACCTTATGGGCTCGCTCATGTGGTATTTTTTAATTTTTTATCAACCATTCCTAAAAAGAAATCTAGGCTATTTTCTCCAATTTTAGGCGGGCCTGCCCAATGGGCAACACAAATAGCATTTTTATAAACAAATTTTAAAAAAATGGCCTTTGAAAATTACAGGGTTTTTGCAGATTTTCATAACTAAACTTTACAACTTTTCAAAGTTACAAGAAAAAATTCCTAGGTAAAAACCAAAACATAGCGGGTGCATATTGTAATTGTTTCTAGGTTTTCTATGAACATCCCAACAAAGGCCCTAAGAGTTCGGTTGTCTTTTTGCTAGATAAAAGTGTGTCACAAAATTAGAGTTCTATTTATGATTGCTTTAAAAAACAAGGTGAGGAGTCACGAAGGCCTGCTAAAGTACTTAAGGGGCCACAAGAGTTATCAGAAATAGGTCTTAATGAGTGCAATTAAATGTCATTTTTATTGTGTTTTAATATTAAATTGTATTTTTCAAATTTTCAAGGGCAATTAGTGGGGTCTCCAAGTGCTTGCTTTCTCCAACCCTCTAGGGGCAACGCTACCTAAGAAGTGGTCCTTCTGCTCTCCAAGGTGAGGCCTTGGCATATCTAGCGAGAAAGGTGATCAAACATCAACCATCAGCTATGAAAAGTGGTTCGCACCCAATTAGCAGCCTCAACACTTTCAAAGTCCTCAAGAAAGTTGCACGACCATTGGCTTCAAAATTTGAAAGCCAAAGGGAAATTGAAGTGCATAGAAAAGGATAAAGGCAAAGGCCCGTCGGCAAATGTGACACAAGATCCACTAATGGCTAACGAAAGTGGATCGATCAGCACTTAGCTAGCTGTCTTGGCACATTTGGAGTTCTCAAAAAAGTGAAGATGCTTTGTCTCACTCGGAAATGTGAAGCCAAAGGCAAATACAAGAGATCACAAGAGGAAAAAGGCAAAGGTAAGCTTGACAGAGATAGCGGTAACAAAGATTCGACTATGGAGATTGGCATGGCAGTGATGGCACACGTGCCATCCGCCATAGTGGCCAAGATGCCAGATTTCTATCTCGATGGCAATTGTCACCACTTGTTTCAGTCAAAGAGAGGCTTGTGAGCAGCACAGAGTCCAAACTGAGCTTCGTCTATATGATTTGGACCCATGTGTTTGAGTTCAAGTTATTGGTGCTTGAACCCATGGGTCAGAGTTCAAGGCACATGCATCTGATAAGGAAACAACGCAACCTATACAAAACACTATGGATGTACATCAAACAATCCACTGTTGTTGGCCGTATTATGAACAGGATGTGTTCCAAAAGTTCATTGTCTAGGAAAGTTTGGACGTGATGTGTTCACAGTTCATGAAAAAGGATTCTTGGATGTAATGTGGTCTACAGTTCAAGATGGCATTCTTCTCAGATAAAAAGTTGGTGGTAGCATAACCGAGGTATATCAAGTAGAGTGATTAGATGTTGGGGTATCCATGGTAGCTTCTCCATCGATTTGGTGATCTTCCTACATATTTCCACTATGAGCTGCAAAGAGGGTGTTGAAGTTATAGCATCTCAAGTGAATAGCCCAATGTGATCCCAATATGTATTTTGGCTTTAGATATTTATTGTACCTATTTGTCAAAGTTTTGGGTGGGGAAATTTGCTGAGGGAGGTACTTCTGGCCCCCTTGCTAGTATATAAGAAATTGGATTGCATTTATATGGCTGTATAATGAAAATTATACACATTATTCAACGAGAGGTACTTCACATTAGCGACGCTCGCAGTGCGATGCTCAAAAGTGAAAATCTACGACGTCGCTACTAGCGTTGCTATTCTATTTGTTACATAGCGACGCCCATAGCGATGCCGACAGGGATAAAAATAAACCGAGAGCACCCAAACTCAGATCTCAGATCTGAGTTTTCAGCGCTCAGCAAAGAGGTAACCCGCACTGTCATAAAAATTAATATCTATCCAACCCAAATGATTTTCTCATATTAAACTGATCACTTAATGTGGGAGAATACACGGGAACAAGGGTTAAGATATAGACATGTAATGGAATTAGCCTATTCAACTTGAGAATAGCGGAAATTAATGAGAATACTTTCGAGAAATAACTTTGTGAGCATAGCGGGTAGACATAATTGAAGATAGCAACATAATCATAGCAATTAGTTAACTTGGCATGAACAATACTTTTGCAAGAGAGAGAATTTACAGAACATGACAACAGTTGAGGACCGGATTTATGTGGAGCCGGTCCCCCCTCCAATAGGCATTTGTATTATGATTTCTCCCATTAAGAGAGACTTGTTACAATACATTCTTTGTGTTCCTTGTGACCTAGGTGATGCAATTAAGATGGAAAGCTTCATGCATCACAATCATAGCATAACATGAACTTGAAGAAAGCTTTAATTGTCCCAAGCCTCAGTCCCAAGACCTCAAACACCTTAGAAGGTGGAGAGAGCTAGCAGGGAATGAGGGTAGGGAAGAGGAAGAAGAAACATTTCATAGGAGAAAGAACTAGTTCCTCACTTATCATACTCTTGTTGTTAGCATACATAATAGCATAGTCATGAAGAAGAAGGAGATGTCAAGCTTAAGCATTGAAGCATGGCTCTTGGTTGGATTTGCACTCCATAGCCAAGAGTGTTGGTGTAGGCTCTCAACCTCTACTTGCTTGGAGAAGGAGAGGGAGCTCTTGCACTTTGCATAGTACACAATGAGAGTGCTTGTGAGTGTGTGTGGGTGAGTATACCCCCTAGGCACCCCCCTAGCTTGCTTGGGTCGACCCCCCCTTGTAGCTCATGCTTGAAGCTCATTGGACCCCTCCAGGCCTAGCCAATCACAAGCAGGAGCCATTACAAGCAACATGGGTAGCCTTGGGACAAGTGTCCCCCTTTCCCCTTTGAGATAGAGGACTTGATAAATGCTAAAACAATTAGATAATTCATGTAATTTATCATTGGACCCCTTTGAAGCCTAGCCAATAGTCTTCAAGCAACACATGAAGGTAACATGGGTAGGGGCCTGACATGTGTCCTTGCTGCCTCTTCAAGTTGGGGCTTCCCTTGTGTGTGTGAGTGGGTGTTCTCTCTCTAGCCCCTAGGAAAAGGGCTCGCCCCCCCTCTTGTAGGAATGCTTTTGACTTTAGGTGATCAAGCACCTTACTCACCAAGCATGAAAAAGCACTTGAACTAGGGGGTGTTCCCACAAGCATCTCAGGCAAGCTTCTCAAGACACCTCAAGTACCTTAATCATGCAGCAAGTCAAGCACCTCAAGCATGGAGCCAGTCAAGCACCTCAAGCATCTTAATCAAGCACCTCAAGCACGACAAGCACCTCAAGCAGGACAAGCACCTCGAGCTTGGGCCGGGTTCCCACCTCAAGCTTACCTAATGTCAAAGTACTTTTACACACATTTATTGGAGGTCACTACAAGAGGCTATTCATATTAGGGACGCTCACACAGCGACGCTCAAAAAAAAAAATCCCGGCGTCGCTATGAGCGTCGCTATAAGCGTCGCAAATTTCTTTGTAAATTTGCGACGCTCATAGCGACGCCGGCTAGGGTAAAAAAATAACCGAGCGCGCCCAAAAACTCAGATCTCAGATCTGAGTTTTTCGGCGCCCTCAAGCAAGGAGCAGGTAACGCTCTCCCTCACTCTCTCTCTCTCTCTCTCTCTCTCTCTCTCTCTCCCTCTCTCTTTTTCTTCTCCACACACACACACACACACACACACACGAGGAGAGGAAGGAGAGCCAGGTATGCTCCTTCCCTCTCCTCATTCTCATGTTCCCTTCCCCTCTTTCTCTCTCCCTCTCTCTCTCTCACACACACACACATACACACACACACACATAGTGTTTTTGAGAGAGAGAGAGAGAGAGAGAGAGAGAGAGTACAAACAAAAACAAAAACGCACACATACATACATAAACAAAGAATGCACACACACATTGAGAGAGAAAAAGAGAGAGAGAGCATGCATAAACAAAAAACGCACGCATTGAGAGAGGAAAAGAGAGAGAGAACATGCATTAAAAAAAAACGCACACATTGAGAGAGGAAAAGAGAGAGAAAACATGCATACGATCCAAAAAAACGCACACACATTGAGAGAGAAAGAGAGAGAAACTAATTTAACGTCGTAGGAAACTAATTAAAATTAAAAGACCTAAAGATCTAGCTGACGAGGAGTTGAACTCAAGACCTATTATTCAAGAGGGAAATGGCATAATCAATCTATCATACTTGGCATGGGTGATAGAAAGGTTATACCATTTATCTCTTTTTATTGGCACACACATCCACACACGCGCACACACACAAGAAGAAGAGAGTTATAACGTCGTAGGAAACTATCTTAAAAGACATTAAAGATTAGGTTATATGTAGACTTACATTAAATTAGATTTAGGTTTATTTTTAACTAGATTTACGTTTATTTAAGCTAGATTTAGATTTACGTTATATTAGATTAGATTTAGGTCTCCATAGACTGCGATGCCTGCATGAAGCGGGTGAAGAAAGCCCTCAATGGAATATAGGGTATTGCTGCCTTCACTCATGGTGGGCTCCGTCGATCCAAAAGTACTGGTGAAATGTCTTCAGAAGATAGGGAAGAAGGTGGATCTTCAAGGCGGCAAGAGTCACTACATCCCCGACACAATGACCATCTAGACAACCTCTAGTCATTAGACTTACGTTAAATTAGATTTAGCTTTATTTTTAGTTAGATTTACGTTTATTTAGATTTACGCTTATTTACGTTAGATCAAGTCCACGCAAGAATTACTTACGGTTTAGGGTTTAGAGTTAGACGAACAGTGAAAAGATCTACTGTGAAAAGATGTTAAGATGCTGTGAAGTGCTACAGCTAGAGAAGAGGCAAAGGGGTTTTGTCCACTACATGCAGTATCATGTAGACGTGGGTGTGTAGATTTCTTGTACCCACAAATATAGGTATTGACCAATAAAGACGAGATTATAACCCGGTGGTTCTGATCTCCGTGCACCTCTAGACCGAGGTGTGCGGGGATTGGACATGACTAGAGAATGTGAGGTAAAGAGAGAGAGAGAGAGAGAGAGAGAGAGAGAGAGAGAGAGAGAGAGAGAGAGAGAGAGAGAGAGAGAGAGAGATAAGACGAAGAATGCCAATAGAATATTAAATTTGTTGTCCAGGTTATAAGTTTTTTATCCTCATTATGAGTAGCGACGAGGATGTGGGATCGTCCAACCGAAACACCTATCTCTCAACGAGGGTCTTATGTCCTTGTAATCAATGCAAGCATGCTGTGCGACGGACAAGACATGTTTCTTTGCAGCACGTTCGCGAATTTGGCGAGTTCGATCCATCTACTATAGATCGAGTTGTTGCCAATTATAACTCGTCGGACTCTGACGCTGGCCAACAAGCAGCAATCTTGCAACCCAATAGACGTGTTCGCAGGCGCTTTGGTCAAGCAGCATATGTGAGGCCACAAGATGTAGCCTCTGACAGCTCGGGGGATGATCATGCAGAGCACATTCCCAACGAGGCAATGTTTGAGCCCGAGATTGATGAAATGATCGAGACGATCATGGATTCAGAAAGGCTTATCTATGATGATATGAAAAGTGAAGGTAATCTACTATGGGACCATTTGACCGGCAAGAAAGATACTTTGGGAGCCAGAGTTGACCTTAGAAATGTGGATCGTATGGAGCAATATTGGCCGCAAACAGCGTCTGATGGATCGATAAAACTCCCTAAAGCACCATGGATTTTCACAGGAGCCCAAGAACGCAAAGTAAAAGAGACCATTCGATCTTTGCGGACCCCCACTGGCATAATGCACTCGCTCCGAACGTGTTTTACTAAAGAAGGAAAGCTTACCGGTTTGAAGTCACACGATTGGCATAAAATGTGTCAGGTACGTTCATAGTGGACTTTAATATCATTGCATAAAATGTGGACTTTAATATCATTGCTGCACATACTTTACAGTTTATTTTACCGGTTTCCATTGAGGGATGTTTGTCTCTCGACATCCGTAACACAATCTACAAACTTGCAAAGCTGGTGCAATGGATCTCACAAAAGGAGATTAACGTAGACTCCATACCATTCGCCAAACTAAATGCTGCGGAGCTTGTGCGCATGTTTGAGAAACATTTTCCTACTACAATGCTAACCATTCAGGTGCATCTTCTTGTTCACATAGTTGATGAGGTGGAAATAGCTGGCACAGTTCATTCCAGATGGATGTTCTTCTTAGAGCGTTTCATGAAAACGCTTAAGGGATATGTGCGTCAAAAGGCACGTCCGGAGGGTAGCATGGCAGAAGGTTGGTTGGTATCAGAGTCCCTAGTGTACATTGGAGAGTGGCTAGACGGATTTGATAAATCCCGGGACACGCTATGGCGAACCATAGATGATGAGCGCATATCTGGGATTGTCATGTGCAATCTCGGTGTTGAGAAGAAGATGACGGAAGATCTAGAGGCTAAAATCAACCGATTTTGCATGCTTCACAATCCAGTGATGCAAAAGTGGATTTCACAATATGAGGATGCAAAGCAAGAGCGACAAAGGGCACGAATCGAGTGGAGACGGGGAAGACGACCACCGATGCACTGTACGACTAGCAATGTACGACTAGCAAGTGTCTATATTTATAAACGTTTGAACGGCCACTCATAATCTTTGTTCGTTGTAGTATAAGTCATACACAGCAGCATGGTGTAAAGGTCGACATTTTAGGGTGGAACGAATCGACAAAAAGCGTTTTACTCAAGATTGTGGAATCATGGCAAAATTTGAACAGTCTAGTCGACGACGTTCCTCTGATGCAGATCCTGTGGTGGCGGAACTCACTTACTTCGGCACGCTGCAAGAGATTTTGAGGATCGATTACAGAGGATTTTTTGTCGACTTGTTCGACGTGCAATGGTTCAAGATAATCATGGAGGGTCGCAACGCTACTGTGCGTAGAGGAGAGTCTGGTTTTCTTGAGGTGGATTCTACTAAGAAATGGACTGACCTAAGAGACACTTTCGTACTACCCGAGCATTGTGAACAAGTAAGTATGTAAATAGTTAACATTCCCCTTTTACAAGTTATGTGCTTGAAAGCTCTCATGTAAGTTATGTGGCTTTGGCAGGTAATATTTCATCCTACAAAGTCTACATCAAACTGGTGGTACGTCATAGAGGTAGCCCCTCGTAGTGCAAGGACGTATGAAGGCTACCATGTGCCAATCACAACAACATCAATGGAGGAGATCAGAGAAGATGCTCAATCAGAAGCCGCTGCGGTGGTGCCAGACGAGCATCAAGATGCTACTACTCTATATGGGGTGCATGCAGAGGAGCTACAAAATGAAACAGAGGATATGTGTTTAAACGGAGAGCTCTATATAGATATAGGAAGTTATGCTGAGTTATGCGAGGATGAGAGAGAGATCTCTTAAAGCCACAAATATTGTATTTGAACAATTTTGCTCCATGTTGTAAAAGCTCTGGCTCTCTAAGTACCTTCCATGGTGTATAACGCTCTTTTCTACTCGCGCTCACATCTTTTGATTGAAAATTCTGAGTTTTCGACTTGCCTCTTCTATCACTCAATTCATTGCGTCATTGTATTTATATGCGTCATTACGTCATTGCGTCATTGTATTTATATGCGTCATTACGTCATTGCGTCATTGTATTTATATGCGTCATTACGCTCGTTCCTACTCCATCCGCATCTCCCTCTCTTTCGGAGCATTCGGCGCGCTCCGAAGCTTCGGCGTCGACGAGACGAGCTTCACACTCGTCTAGACACCGGCGCTCTAGTGGTGGCGGTGGCGGTTGTTGTGGGGATTCCGCCACCGATGCGTCCACACCGCCTCGTGTTCGACGAGGCTCTTTACCCTCCCCTTCTTTGCCCGCCCCCACACCAGCCACAGCATCGCCATCTACGCCAGGTTTTGCACGGCTGACTGTTCCTAGAAGCTACACACCTCTACCTACTCCGCCAGGAGCCACCCCACTCGACACTCCTCGCTTCGGGGCCCAGACGCCGGTGGAGACACCTGACGTCCGTACCCCCATCGACACGCCGCTAGAGACCCCTGTCGGGACACCCAGGTTCACGCGTCACCGGCCAGAGGGCTTGCCTTACTCCGTCGACATCAGCGGCGGCATCATCATGGATGATGACGGCAAGAAGGTGATCTCGCGCATGCGTGGTCTTTGCTCTCAGCTGTTTAGACACTACATACTAAACAAATGGAGTGAAGTACCAAGTGATTTAAAAAACAGAGTCATCAGCATACTTCATGATGAGTTTCCCGTTCCAACACGGGATCAGCGCTTCAATGAAGACCTAATGAAGATTCGAATGCCCGAATACTGCAAACACAAGCGTTCCGAAGTGCAAAAAGCAATCAAGAATGGGTGGAACAGGCCAGATTGGCTGGCCAAAGAAGATTGGAAGAATGCGAAGAAAGCAGCGCGCGAGAATCCCGACAAGTGGAAGCAACAAAAGGATGCAGCCAGAGCGCGAGTAGAGGCAGGGAGCTCGCACCACTTGGGGAGTGGTGGATGGGCATCATTTGAGGCCGATTTTGTAAGTGTTTTCACATTGCTCTTTATGTTCGATAATTTAGGGTTTATGAGTTTTTTAGTTCTAACATAATAAAATCTTTGTATGTTTTGACAGTGGTCGATGACAGGACGTGATCCCACACCGTACGAGCGCGAGTACGCAGGCAGGAAGGGCTTAAACGCCCTGATGGACATTCTGAATTCTCGCGGCGGCATGGTTAGTATTAGGGTTTACTCTTTTTTATTTTTTGTATTGTTTTATAAATGTCGTTATATGTTTATACTTACTGAAAGCTGTCTTATTGTCTTTTTTTGCAGAATCCGACAGATACGCCGCTTGGACGCGATGAGACGTCTGACTAGACGACGTCAGTTTAGCCGTAGCTAGATAGCATTAGTTTAGGGTTTCTCATAGCTTATGTATCGTGAGACGGATTTTATACGTCTTTTTGAACCATGTATATTATTACATTTGTCACCGCAGTTCCTTTTGCCAATCAATTCTTTATGCCTATGATGTTGTACAATTGTCATTATTACATTTGCCAATCAATTCATTTTGCCTATGATGTGTACAATTGTCAATTTTGTAAACAATGCGTCTTGTAGGTGACTATTTTGGGTCTATTATCTACCCTTGCACTTTTTTTAAAAAGTGAATCAAGTACAATATGGTTGATGGGTGGCAGGGCATTCAATGCCCTGCCACCAAAAAAAAAATCTCTCGGGCGTCGCTATAAGCGTCGCTATTTATGGCTCTGTAGCGTCGCTATGAGCGTCGCTATAGTCTTCTGTGTAAACGTCGCTATATGCGTCGCTATAGACGTCGCTATATGCGTCGCTATATAGCGACGCTCGTAGCGACGGTTTTAGCGACGCTCGTAGCGACGATTTTAACGACGCCGGGGGTTATAAAAACCCAGTGTATTTCCGTCGCTAACAGCGTCACAAGAGCACACAACCTCTTGTAGTGGGTCTTCAATGAAGCTAACCCTAAGGTCTTATGCTCCATTGGTTAGCCTTGCTCTTTGATAGACCATCTCCCTTTTGGGCCCCTTTACCATTGGCCCCGTGTTGAGATAGATCTATAAGCACATATCTATATCTTAACACTTGTTCCCGTTTATTCTCCCACATTAAGTGATCAATTTAATATGAGAAAATCATTTGGGTTGGTTAGATATTAGATTTTATGACATTACCTCTCTCTTGAAATCATAGTCATCCTCGACTATGAGGTAGAAGAGATAAAGTCTTAGTCATTAGTCAATCGTACTTAGCGGGTAAAGGATCCCTTTTTACCCTACGACATCTTTCCAAGATGGATGACTAATCCATTTGGTGCTTGGGAGACATAGCTGCCGCAAGCATGTCTGCTCTTTAGTCCATTTCATTCTCCCAAAATAGAGTGACAAATTCTACTTGGTGTTTGAGAAACGTCGTCATCACAAACATGATTTTAAGCATGCATATTAGTTAAATTTGTGCACACTTAAAAAGAGGACTAGTCTTATAAGACAAAAACATGAGTGATTTAAAAGAAATTTGTACATGTGCTTACTCTAATGTAGCATTGTAAGCATTGACAAGGTTCATACTATCCTTAAGCTGTATTCCTTGGATCCATCTAGCATCTTCAAAAGGATAATTTTTGAACTTAATAAGATACCGTCGGATAATCTTACCATGTCGTAGTACCTTGTCTTCATGCCGAAGGATAGCTTCGGGTTGTAGCACCTCTTCTTGGTCTTCAACTTCAAGAGGGTCTTCAATAATTGGTTCAGTTGGTGGCTCTCCTTTGTAGGGCTTAAGCAGGCTTACATGAAAGGCATTGTGTATAAGCCAATGGTTGGGCAACTTGAGTTGATAAGCCGTCTCATTAATGGGCTTCAAGATTTGGAAAGGACCATAGTATCTTTTTGCTAGTTTAGCATAATACTTTTGATGGCCCGTAGGATTTTTGCCTGTCGTTTGCCTTAATCAAGCCTTAGGAAACTTGAGTAAGACCCAATCATTTTCTTTGAACATTAAGGTTCTTCTGTGCTTATCAGCAGCAGCTTTTTGCCTTTGTTGAGAGATGGCTATAGCCTCCCTAATCTTTTGAAAAGATTCTTGTAGGTCACGGCTATACTCATCGGTGGCGAAGATCTTCCCATGTACTTTGAGTAGCAAGGGACTTTTAGGTCTTCCCTCTATGATCTCGAAAGGTGCTTTCCCCGTAGAAGTATGTACAATATTATTGTAGGCATACTCTACTAGAGGTAAATACTTTTCCCATTGTGAGCGTTGATCTACTTCGGTAACATAAGTCTTGAGTAGATCGAGTATCGTAAGATTGGGTATCTCACTTTGGCCATCCGTTTGTGGGTGATAGGCCGAAGAGAAATTCAATCTTGTTCCTCGATTTTCAAAGAGACCTTTCCAAAAATTACTGGTCATTCTAAGATCTCTATCTGACACGATGGATGTGGGTAATCCATGGTGTTTGAAAATCTGAGATATGAAGAGAGTTGCCATTTGATGTGCCTTAATAGTCTTTTTGACAGGAATAAAATGTGCTTGCTTGCTAAACCTGTCGACTATTGTCCATATTCCTGTATTCCCATGGATAGACTTGGGTAATCCAAAGATGAAATCCATGGATATACTCTCCCATGGTGAATTTGGAATAGGCAATGGCTGGAGTAATGCAGGTTGCTTCCCTCTATCATACTTGGTCTTTTGGCATACTACACATTTTGAAACATACTCTTGTATGTCCACTTTCATGGTAGGCCAATAGAAATACGTCTCTACTCCTCGGAGAGTAGGTTGAATACCTCTATGCCCTGCATATGGAGGAGCATGGGATTCATACATAACCTTCTCACGAAGGGAATGGGTGACACATAGCCTATTTCCGTGGAGAAGATAACCATCCTGCAAGGTGAATGGTTCCTCTTTCTTCCCCAAAGCAAGGGCTGACATTATGTCTCTAAAGTCAGGGTCACTAGCATACTCATCTATCATAGAGGATAGATCATTGTGAGTAGCTATAGACACCGCATTAACTTTTGGTCGTCGTGAAAGTGCATCGGCAACTTGATTGTGCTTACCAGCTATGTGAGCAATATGAAAATTAAATTGCGAAAGAAAATTTGCCCACCTAATTTGTTGGTCGGAAAGCTTGGTTTGCGTCATGAAATACTTGAGACTTTGGTGGTCTGTTCGTAGGATAAATGGAGTCCCCAATAGGTAGTGCTTCCATGTGTCTAGGGCATGTAGAACAGCTAAAAGCTCTTTCTCATAAATGCCCAAAACTCGTTCATCACTATTGAGCCTTCGGCTCTCATATGCTATGGCATGCCCTTCTTGAAGCAAAACCGCTCCAAGGCAATCACCACACGCATCACATTGGACCTCAAATGGCTTTGAGAGATCCGGAAGCACGAGGACTGGTTGGGAAGTAAGCTTCTCTTTGAGTTTTTCAAAAGCATTTTGCTCCTTAGCAGTCCATACAAACTTAACGTTCTTCTTTGTTAAGTCGTGAAGTGGTCTTGCTACTTGAGAGAATTTTGCTATGAAGCGTCTATAGTATGCACACATACCAATAAAGCTTCTTAGCTCATGTAGATTCCTTGGGTTAGGCCATGATTTTATTACCTTTAACTTTGATGGATCCATACGACTACCATCGTGAGAGATAATATGACCTAGATATTGAATCTCTTGAAGGAAGAATTCGCTTTTCTTTTGGTTGAGATAAAGCTTGTTCTCCCTCAATGCTTGAAAAATCACTTGGAGATGTTGCTTATGTTCCTCCAAAGACTTGGAGTAGATGATGATATCATCAAAGAACACTCCAGTGAATTTTTGATATGGTCTAAAAATTTTCTCCATCAAACGATTGAACGTAGCTGGTGCATTAGTCAAGCCAAAAGGCATGACTAGATATTCATAAAGACCAAACGTTGTGCGAAACGCGGTCTTTAAGATATCTTCATCCACTATCCTTATTTGATGATAGCCACTCTTAAGGTCAATCCTACTGAAGTAGGTAGAGCCTTGTAGCTTATCAAACAGATCTTCTACCCGAGGTACGGGAAATCTCTTTTTGATAGTGATATGGTTTAGTGCTCGATAGTCCACAGACATACGGTATGTACCATCTTTCTTTTGCACTAAAAGGACTGGAGAACAAAAGGGAGAGGAACTAGGCCTCACCATCCCTTTGTCTACCAGCTCTTGTACTTGCCTCATGATCTCCTCTTGTTGAGCTTGTGAGACTCGATAAGGAGGCTTGTTAGGTGGTGAGCTTCCAGGAAGGAGCTCAATACGATGGTCATCATCCCCTCGTTTTGGAGGTAAGTCCATAGGGATATCATCGATGAACACATCTTGGAATCCTTTTAGAAAATTAGACAAGTCTAACTCTTCTTGATTCCTATCATTTACATTTGATGAAACATTAGTATCTTTTGGAGACTCTTTGACAAAAATCATGTACGCAGAAATTGAGCTCTTCATTGACTTATCAAAAGAAAGAGGATTTACAAGTGGAATCGTGCGACCACGCTCACTAGCATCTATATACATGTTCTTTCCCCTATAAGTGAAGTAAATTCTCCTTTCAGGGAACTTCATGTTGGCAGCCATGCGATCAAACCATGGTGCCCCTAGGATAACATCCTGATGTTGGAGAGGAGAGATGAAGAAGTCTTCTTTGTCGACATAGCTTTGGACATGAAGCCTCAACTTCCCAATCAAGGGAGTAACGGAGGCTTGTTGTCCCTTGAAAGCTGCATCAGCTGTTACTATATCTCCCATCTCAAAAGCTTGAATGCCCAACTTGGTGGCCAACTCTATTGATATGAAGTTGAGAGTAGAGCCAGGGTCAAACAAGATGAAGGCATCATGCTCTCTTACCTTTCCCCAAGCATAGGAGAATGATGATCCTTTGCAATGAGCATCCTATTTTGGAGCTTCGATGGTGGAAGCCCTAGGAGTCTCATTGCGAGTATTCTTCTTGGGGCAAGAACGATAGCCATGTCCTTGCTCCCCACACTTGAAACATTTATGGTCCTTGTGAAAAGCTTCAAGCTCTTCAGGAGAGAGTTTGTTTTTACCTTTGTAAACTCCCTTCTCCTTGGACCGATTGTTGTTGTTGTTGTTGTTGGAAGTGCCTTGGGAATTATTTTGAGCATTGGCTTTCCCCTTTGCATCATTTTTATCTTTGTTTTCCATGGGCTTGACATTACGTCTAGCCCCTTGATGGAAATTGATGTGTGAAGCAACCATGGTGTGGTGGATTACTTCGGTAATAGTACCGGGCCGTTGAGAGTTGATGTATTCGGCCATCTCTTCAGGTAATCCCGCACAGAATTGCTGTCTTTGCTCGGCAAAGTCTATCTTTTGAAAGACAGTAGCTTTGAGATGTAAATCCCAAAACTTGTCTACATACTTGTTGATAGACTCATGAGAGAGAAGCTTCAAGCCGCGCCTTTCGGTAAGAACTTTATCTTTAGTATCGCTTGGAAGAAATTGCTTCATGATGGAAACTCGTAGAGTTTTCCATGTCTTTGGGGCTTCTCCATTGCCACGAAGGCTAGCCCACCATTGACGAGCTGATTTTTGGAAGTGCATAGCTACATGGCGTAGCTTGGAGGACTCTGTGAAGCCCTCGTCCCCAAAGGCCGCATCAAATTGCTGGATGAAGGCCAACACTTTGTCGGTAGCACCAAAGGTGCCATCGTAGGTGAGAAAAGAGATACTCTTTCCTCCCTCCTTGAACTTCTTTAGCTTTTGTGACCTTCGCCATGCAGGAAATGATTTGCGATGTCCTCCCCTCTTGTATTCTCTAGGAGAATAGCCATAACTTTCATCGGAAGAGGAGGAAGGTGAAGAAGAAGGAGAAGAGGGTGACCTCTTCTTAGCCCTTTTCTTCCTTTGTTTCCTCTCTTGCCTTTCAGAGTGATGAGGAGAAGGACTATAGGTTGCTCTTTTCCTCTTGGGAGGAGTAGGCAATCGTCTAGACTGCCGTCTTCGTGGAGCCACATCTTCAGAAGAACTTAGACTGTCATTGCTTTCTTTCTCTTTGGATTCCTCCTCTCGAATGGGAGAGAGTCTTCTTTTGGGGGTCTCTTCAAGACGCCTCCTAAGCTCTCTCTCCTCTGGGAGAGGAAGGGAAATTCCATAAGCACGAAGTTGTTGAGTAACTTCGGCATGCAAAACAGGGTTGCCCATAGCTTGTTGCAACCTAGTGACGAGATAATTCACAAACATGGGAGCATCATCATTAGCACCTTCATGTGCAAAATCAAAGCTATCAATGTTCATTCTACTCTCTTGATTATTGTCAGCCATGTTAACAAAATTTATGTTTATACTTAGTGTATGCTTTGGCAATACAAAACCTTAGTTTCCACTCCTCTTAGCCTTTGAAAATCGGCTCTTAAGTATCTACACCCACGGCTCAAAGTGGTTAATTATAGAGAGTAGAGGAGTAGGTCTAACATAGCAGAGTTGCCAAGGGCTAGCTCCTTTCAGACTTCTTATGGCTCAATAATGGTAAAGCCGTACGCAAGTCTAAAAAGGCTCCATTATTAAGTTCAAAGCTCCCGAGGTGTGCACCATCCCCCACATAGTGGGCTTAACAAAACCGATATTAGATCCCAGTTCCACTTACTCTATTATAATTAACAACATCAACCATTTATAGGCTACTTAAGGACCTCTCTTCTTAAGCAAGAAAAGAGAAACCAAATTTTCCGATACCAATGTAATGGAATTAGCCTATTCAACTTGAGAATAGCGGAAATTAATGAGAATACTTTCGAGAAATAACTTTGTGAGCATAGCGGGTAGACATAATTGAAGATAGCAACATAATCATAGCAATTAGTTAACTTGGCATGAACAATACTTTTGCAAGAGAGAGAATTTACAGAACATGACAACAGTTGAGGACCGGATTTATGTGGAGCCGGTCCCCCCTCCAATAGGCATTTGTATTATGATTTCTCCCATTAAGAGAGACTTGTTACAATACATTCTTTGTGTTCCTTGTGACCTAGGTGATGCAATGAAGATGGAAAGCTTCATGCATCACAATCATAGCATAACATGAACTTGAAGAAAGCTTTAATTGTCCCAAGCCTCAGTCCCAAGACCTCAAACACCTTCGAAGGTGGAGAGAGCTAGCAGGGAATGAGGGTAGGGAAGAGAAAGAAGAAACATTTCATAGGAGAAAGAACTAGTTCCTCACTTATCATACTCTTGTTGCTAGCATACATAATAGCATAGTCATGAAGAAGAAGGAGATGTCAAGCTTAAGCATTGAAGCATGGCTCTTGGTTGGATTTGCACTCCATAGCCAAGAGTGTTGGTGTAGGCTCTCAACCTCTACTTGCTTGGAGAAGGAGAGGGAGCTCTTGCACTTTGCATAGTACACAATGAGAGTGCTTGTGAGTGTGTGTGGGTGAGTATACCCCTTAGGCACCCCCCTAGCTTGCTTGGGTCGACCCCCCCTTGTAGCTCATGCTTGAAGCTCATTGGACCCCTCCATGCCTAGCCAGTCACAAGCAGGAGCCATTACAAGCAACATGGGTAGCCTTGGGACAAGTGTCCCCCTTTCCCCTTTGAGATAGAGGACTTGATAAATGCTAAAACAATTAGATAATTCATGTAATTTATCATTGGACCCCTTTGAAGCCTAGCCAATAGGCTTCAAGCAACACATGAAGGTAACATGGGTAGGGGCCTGACATGTGTCCTTGCTGCCTCTTCAAGTTGGGGCTTCCCTTGTGTGTGTGAGTGGGTGTTCTCTCTCTAGCCCCTAGGAAAAGGGCTCGCCCCCCCTCTTGTAGGAATGCTTTTGACTTTAGGTGATCAAGCACCTTACTCACCAAGCATGAAAAAGCACTTGAACTAGGGGGTGTTCCCACAAGCATCTCAGCAAGCTTCTCAAGGCACCTCAAGTACCTTAATCATGCAGCAAGTCAAGCACCTCAAGCATGGAGCCAGTCAAGCACCTCAAGCATCTTAATCAAGCACCTCAAGCATGACAAACACCTCAAGCACGACAAGCATCTCAAGCAGGACAAGCACCTCGAGCTTGGGCCGGGTTCCCACCTCAAGCTCAGCCCTAGCTTACCTAAGGTCAAAGGACTTTTACACACATTTATTGGAGGTCTTCAATGAAGCTAACCCTAAGGTCTTATGCTCCATTGGTTAGCCTTGCTCTTTGATAGACCATCTCCCTTTTGGGCCCCTTTACCATTGGCCCCGTGTTGAGATAGATCTATAAGCACATATCTATATCTTAACACTTGTTCCCGTTTATTCTCCCACATTAAGTGATCAATTTAATATGAGAAAATCATTTGGGTTGGTTAGATATTAGATTTTATGACATAGACATGTGCTTATAGATCTATCTCAACACGGGGCCAATGGTTAAGGGGCCCAAATGAGAGATGGTCTATCAAAGAGCAAGGCTAACCAATGGAGCATAAGACCTTATGGCTAGCTTCATTGAAGACCTCCAATAATGTGTGTAAAAGTCCTTTGACCTTAGGCAAGCTAGGGCTGAGCTTGAGGTGGGAACCCGGCCTAAGCTCGTGGTGCTTGTCCTGCTTGAGGTGCTTGTCGTGCTTGAGGTGCTTGACATGCTTGAGGTGCTTGATTAAGATGCTTGAGGTGCTTGACTGGCTCCATGCTTGAGGTGCTTCACTTGCTACATGATTAAGGTGCTTGAGGTGCCTTGAGATTCTTGCATGAGATGCTTGTGGGAACACCCCCTAGTTCAAGTGCTTTGTCATGCTTGATGACTAAGGGGCTTGCTCATCCAAAGTCAAAAAGATCCCTACAAGGAGGGGGGCGAGCCTACAAGGGGGGGGATGAGAGAGAATACACACACACACACACACACACAAGGGAAACCCCAGCTTGAAGAGGCAGCAAGGACACTTGTCAAGTTCCTCCTCATGTTCCCTCATGGTGTGCCTGAAGCCTATTGGTTGGCCACCCAAGGGGTCCAATGATAATTTAGGATATTTAATTAATTGATTTTGCATTTATCAAGTCCTCTCTCTCGAAGGGGAAAGGGGGACACTTGTGCCAAGGCTACCCTTGTTGCTTGTAATGGCTCCTGCTTGTGATTGGCTGGGCCTGGAGGGGTCCAATGAGCTTCAAGCATGAGCTACAAGGGGGGGTCGACCCAAGCAAGCTAGGGGGTTGCTTAGGGGGTATACTCACCCACACACACTCACAAACACTCTCAGGGGGTGCTATGCAAAGTGCAAGAGCTCCATCTCCTTCTCGAAGCTCCTGGAGAAGTTGAGAGCCTACACCAACTCTCTTGGCTATGGAATGCAAATCCAACCAAGAGCTATGCTTCAATGCTTAAGCTTGCCATCTTCTTCTTCTCCATTACTATGCTATTATGTATGCTAGCAACAAGAGTATGATAAGTGAGGAACTAATTCTTTCTCCTATGAAATGTTTCTTCTTCCTTTTCCCTACCCTCATTCCATGCTAGCTCTCTCCACCTTCAAAGGTGTTTGAGGTCTTGGGATTGAGGCTTGGGATAGTTAATGTTTTCTACAAGTGCATGTTATGCTTATTGCAAGAAGGATAATGGTTTATTGCAAGTAGATTAATTACTTAATGCAAGTAGATTAATTGTATTGCAAGGTAGATTAATTATTGCTTTAAGCACAAGTTGATGCATAAAAGTATACATCTTCATGCACTTAAATGATTTAGGGAACACAAAGATTAATGATGTTCACAAGTTCTTGATTGTTATCAAGCTAAGATTGATTGTTGAAATTATGCAAAAGCTTGGTGTGTGAACCTTCCATCTCCATATTGCCAAGGAGGTCTCAAGGAACACAAAGATTGTATTGTACCAAGTCTCTCTTAATGAGAGAATCTATAATACAAATGCCTTTTGGAGGGGGGACCGGCTCCACATAAATCCGGTCCTCAATTGTTGTCATATTCTCTATACTCTCTCTCTTGTAAAAGTATTGTTCATGCCTAGTTAATTAAGTGTTATGATAGAGTTGCTACTACCAATTAAGTTCACCCTCTATGCTCTCAAAATTGCTCACTCTAAATTCCGCTATTCTCTAAGTTCATAGGCCATTCCCATTACACGCACTCTCCCTCTCTCTCTCTCTTTCTTCCCCCCCCCCCACACACACATACACACATACACGAGAGGAAGGAGAGCCAGGTATGCTCCTTCCCTCTCCTCTCTCTCATGTTCCCTTCCCCTCTTTCTTTCTCTCCCTCCCTCTCTCTCTCTCTCTCTCTCTCTCACACACACACACACACACACACACACACAATGTGTGTGTAAGAGAGAGAGAGAGAGAGATAGAGAGAGCACATGCATAAACAAAAAACATACACACACACACATGCATAAACAAAGAATGCATACACACAGACATTGAGAGAGGAAAAGAGAGAGAGAGAGAGAGAGAGAGAGAGAGAGGAGAAAACAAAGAGAAAGAGAAAGAGGGAGAAAGAGAGAGAGAATAAAAAACCAAAGAGAGAGAGAGAGAGAGAGAGGGGGAGAAGACGAAAGAGAGAGGTAAGGGGAGAAAACAAAGAGAGAAATTAGGTGAGATTACATTTAGATTTATGTTTATGTTGAGTTTAAGATTAGGTTAGATTTATATTTACGTTAGATTAAGATTAAGTTAGATTTAAAATTAGGGCAGTATTAAAGATTAGCTAGCTATGTTAGATTTAAGTTAGATTACATTTAGGTTTAGGATTTAAGATTGGAATAGATTTAGGTTTATGTTGAGTTTAATATTAGATTAGATTTAGATTTAAGATTAACTAGATTAAATTTAGATTTAAGTTAGATTACGTTTAGGTTTAGGTTAGATTTAAGATTAGATTAGATTTAGGTTTATTTTGAGTTTAAGATTAGATTAGATTTAGATTTATGTTTGATTTAAGATTAGATTAGATTTAGGTTAGATTTTAGTGCATGTCAATGAAGGCACGCTTTGCCCAAAGAGCAAACACTAGTTACACAACAATATGTATATTCCCATCAAAATATGACACCTATTAACTCACATAGTAACCATATTTAATAAGCCGTGAATCACCACATGATAGATTAGATTTTGGATTGAGTTTTTATATTAGAGTCTACCTTCGGGATTATGATAAAAAAAGTAGAGTTAGACGAACGGTGATCCCTCTCTTCCTCTCTACGGATGCGACCTTAAGGTGGAAAGCTTTCAACGACATGATACTCAGATTGGAGGCCAACATGTAATGTGCTAAGTAATCTCTCAAACAAAGATCTGTTGTGAAGAGACGTTCAGATGCAGTGAATTGCTACAGCTAGAGAAGAGGCAAAGGGGTTTTGTCCACTACATGCACTATCATGTAGACGTGGTGTGTAGATTTCTCATACCCACAAATATAGGCATTTACCAATAAAGACGAGATTATAACCCGGTGGTTCTGATCTCCGTGCACCTCTAGACCGAGGTGTGCGGGGATTGGACATGACTAGAGAACGTGGGTAGTTTACAGTGTGAACAGAGAGAGAGAGAGAGAGAGAGAGAGAGAGAGAGAGAGAGAGAGAGAGAGAGAGAGAGAGAGAGAGAGAAGATGGAGGATGCCAATAGAAGATTAAATTTATGTCCAGGTTATAAGGTTTTTACCTTCATTATGAGTAGTGACGAGGATGTGGGGCCGTCCAACCGAAACACCTATCTCTCAACAGTGATGCAAAAGTGGATTTCACAATACGAGGATGCAAAGCAAGAGAGACAAAGGGCACGGATCGAGTGGAGACGTCAAGAAAGACGACCACCGATACATTATCCGGCAGGTTTGGAGAGCCTACCAACATTCATGAGCTTAAGATGATTGCACAACCAATTGAAAAGCGCACAATAGTACGGTGAAGAAGTGATTGAGGAGGAGTGGGAGTACTCTTGGGGTTGCGCGACTAAGGTAAGTTTGCAATGTACGACTAGTGACTTTCTAGATGTTTGAACGGCCACTCATAATCTTTGTTGGTTGTAGTATAAGTCATACACAGCAGCATGGTGTAAAGGTCAACATTTTAGGGTGGAATGAATCGACAAAAAGCGTTTTACTCAAGATTGTGGAATCATGGCAAAATTTGAACAATTTAGTCGACGACATTCCTCTGATGCACATCATGTGGTGGCAAAACTCACTTACTTCGGCACGCTTCAAGACATTTTGAGGATCGCTTATAGAGGAATATTTTGTCGACTTGTTTGATGTGCAATGGTTCAAGATAAACATGGGGGGTCGCAAACGTTACTGTGCGCAGAGGAGAGTCTGGTTTCCTTGAAGTGGATTCAACTAAAAAATGGACCGACCTAAGAGACACTTTCGTACTGCCCAAGTATTGTGAACAAGTAAGTTATGTGCTTGGAAGCTCTAATGTAAGTTATGTGGATCTGACTAGTGATATTTCATCCTACAAAGTCTGCATCAAACTGGTGGTACATCATAGAGGTAGCCCCTTGTAGTGTACGAACGTATGAGGGCTACCATATGCCAATCACAACGGCATCGATGGAGGAGATTGGAGAAGATGCTCAGTCAGAAGCCGCTGAGGTGGTGCTAGACGAGCATCAAGCTGCTACTCTCTATGGGGTGCATGCAGAGGATCTACAAAATGAAACGGAGGAAATTTGCCTAAACGAAGAGCTCTATATAGATATAGGGAGTTATGTTGAGCTATGCGAGGATGAGAGAGAGACCTCTTAAAGCCATAAACATTGTATTTGAACAATTTTGCTCCGTTTTATAATATATATTATATTCACGTGGCTATACTTGAGAAATTTAAATTGTGTTTAATCGTCATTGCGTCCACTCCAGGTACGTATGCTCTAGGTATGTTCTCACAAGCAAGGACACTCCTCGCCGATGAGCACTGCGCTCCGAGTGCGATGGAGACTGAGGCTGCAATCGTGAAGGAGGTGATCCGTCTCTGCTCATAGATGTTGCTTGTCCCTCCACTAGATCTAGTTGATCAGATGAAAGAGACGCTAAGAAGCACTACTACTACTTCTGAGTGTCTCTTTCACCCGTTCAACTAGATCTAGTGGAGGGGAGAGCAACATCTATGAGCGGAGATGGATCAGCTCCTTCACAATTGCAGCCTCAGTCTCCATCGCACTCAGAGCGCAATGCTTTTGCAAGATACGTAGAATGTACATGGGAGACAAATTCACAGGAATCTCTCTACACAGGAATCCCTCCCTCTTTATGAGTCCTCTCTCTCTCTCTCTCTCTCTCTCTCTCTCTCTCTACTTGTCCATGTTTTCTTCTCCATTCAATATTAAAATTAAATGTTGGTGTGTTTAATGTAGGTATGGATGATGATGAGTTTCTTTCTTCTTTGTCACCCCGGCAGAGGTAGTGGTACGAGGATCGTCATCGCTTTGGAGCACCATCGCGTCATTCTACTCCTTCAGCGTCTCTCTCTGTTTCGGAGCATTCATCGTGCTTCGAAGCTTCGGTGTCGATGAGACGATCTTCACACTCGTCTAGCCACCGACGCTCTAGTGGTGGCGACGGCGGTTGTTGTGGGGATGCCGCTGCTGATGCCTCGACACCGCCTTGTGTTCGACGAGGCTCTTTACCTTCCCCTTCTTTGCTCGCCTCCACACCAACCACGACATCACAATCTATGCCAGGTTTTGTGCGGCTATCGGCCATTCGAGCTGGCTACACACCACTACCTACTTCTCTGGGAGTCAACCCAGTCGACACTCCTTTCTTAGGGGCCCAGAATCCAGTGGAGACACCTGAAGTCCGTACCACGATTGACACACCGCTAGAGACCCTTGCCGAGACACCTAGGTTCACGCGTCACAGGCGAGAGGGCTTGCCTTACTCCGTCGATTTCAGCGGCGGCATCATCTTGGATGATGAAGGCAAGAAGGTGATCTTGCGCATGCGTGGTCTTTGCTCTCAGGTGTTTAGACACTACATACTAAACACCTGGAGTGAAGTACCAAGTGAATTAAAAGACAGAGTCATCAGCATGTTGCATGACGAGTTGCCCATGTCAACACGGGATGACCGCTTCAATGAAGACCTGATGAAGGTTCGAATGCGCGAATACTGTAAGCACAAGCGTTCTAAAGTGCAAAAAGCAATAAAGCATGGGTGGAACAAACCAGATTGACTGGACAAAGAAGATTCGAAGAATGCAAAGCAAGTAGTGTGCGAGAATCCTGACAAGTGGAAGCAACAAAAGGAGGCAGCCAAAGCGCGAGTAGAGGCAGGGAGCTCGCACCAGTTGGGAAACGGCGGGTGGGCATCATTTGAGGCCGATTTTGTAAGTGTTTTTGCATTGCTCTTTAGGTTTGGTAGTTACGTCTATTTGTAATGGATTCTTTGTATGTTTTGAACAGTGTTCGATGACAGGACGTGACCCCACACCGTACGAGCGCGAATACGCAGGCAGAAAGAGCTTAAAACACCGTGATGGACATTCTAAGTTCTCACGGCGGTATGGTTAGTATTATGGTTTACTCTTTTCTATTTGTTGTATTGTTTTGTAAATTATATGTTTATACTTACAAAAAGCTTTTTTTTTTTTTGTTGCAAAATCCGACAAATATGCCGCTTGGACGCGATGAGACGTCTGATTAGACGACGTCAATTTAGCCATAGCTAGATAGCATTATTTTCCTTTTGTCATAGCATATGTATCATGAGATGACGTGTATACGTCTTTTTGTAACTATTGGAAAACCATGTATATTTTCTCAATAATGATAATTGTGTTGTAACTATTATATTTGCAAAGCTTAACAATCAAGTGATTTTGCCTATGATGTGTACAAGTGTCATTGATTTACTTTCATCAATTTACTTTTGTCAGTTTTGTATCTTTATTCTGCAAACAATACTATGGATGATGGAGTTAATGGTTATATTGTTTTGTGGGTGACTACTTTGGGTCTATACCTAATCTTGCACTTTCTTTCAAAGGTGAATTTGTGCTTATCTTACTCTATTATTGAAACATTCAATATGGTTGATGGGTGGTAGGGCATTCAATGCACTACCACCAAAAAAATTTACTCTCGAGCGTAGGTATAAGCGTCGCTATATAAGGCTCTGCAACATCGCTATAAGCGTCGCTATAAATAGCATGTAAGCATCACTATATGCGTCGTTATAGGTAGCATGTAAGCGTTGTTATATGCGTCACTATATAGCGATGGATATAGCGACGCATATAGCGACGGTTGTAGCGATGCTCATAGTAGCGACGTTCCCGTATCGACGATCTTAACGACGCCGGGGTGTATAAAAACCCAAAGTATTTCCGTTGCTAAAAACGTCACAAGTGCACACCACCTCTTGTAGTGATTCAGATTATACATCGTTTTTTTGAATAATACATTGTAAAACTTATAATCAAGTAAAATCTTCGATCGAATAACCGTATAATATATACGCCTCTTTGATCGAAGGAGCACATTACAGCTTTCAGCCTGGCAAAGAGGTGACAGAGCAAGCAGGTATAATTGCATTTTTCAGTTTTACTAGTGTTTTTACCTAATTTTGTGCTAGAGGTTCACCTTGCACACAGATTAGTTTACATATGCATAGGCCTATTCCGAGGTTCTGTGGACATAGTCACACTCTTGGAATAGATAGGACATTAGATCTTTGTCTCGTGGTTGTGTAGAGCAATCGGTCACACTCCAGACATCCATAGGGAGTATAGAATCCCAACCATGATGTGTAGGGGTTCCTTTCTCGCACTTCAGATGGGATAGGGATTTGTCACTTCATGTTGTGTATAAGAATACTCACACTTTAGAAGTTATCAAAATATAGAAATATCTCTAGAATTTTGCTATGCAATATAGTTTACTTTACACGCTAGAGACAGATCAGCTAAACTATAGTGTGAATAAAGTATACACATTGCCACATTTGAAGAGTGAACTTGTGAAGAATTAAGTTTAACTTTATCTTCATCTACAAAGGTATCAATGTTTATATTTTGTTTACACTATTGTTTATGCTCTCGTTTTACGTATCCGACTCATCTAAGCAATAATACCAGATAGTGAGTGCTAAGTTGAAGCTTTGCTTCTCTTTTCATTATTTTCTGGTACTTGCAATAGGTGAGTAAAGATATACTCTCTACGTGTGCTTTGTGTAACTATGAAAAATAGCCTTTTTCAAGGTGTGATGATTAATGGTTTTTGACTGTTGCATTGTGTTAGAGATTTTCTCACACTTCAACAGTGAAAATTCTGATTATTTAATTTTTTAATCAATTTAATAATAGTGATAACTCTTGTGTTAGAGCTATTAGCTCACACATTTAGGCTATTAGTGCGTATTGTACACTTTTTGTAGTCTAATAAACTCTTTTCGTGTGACGTAAACTTCCATTGATTTGTGTTTAGTAGCGTCCACACTTGTGTTAAAGAACATTTAATCTCACACATTTGGACTGCTTTTTTTCATAACGTTAACTTTTAGGCATCTGTTTTCTAAATTGAATGTACACTTTATTCAATTATTGATAACAAAATATTATTTCAAAATCATAATCATAAAAAATTGTATATATTTCATTTGTTGCAACAAGTTGTTCACTTTAAATCTTTTTGAGTCTTGACATTAAACATTTTCATATTTCAACATGTTTGAAATTTGAATTATTCTCTTGGTGTTAATATATCATTATTTATTTTAATAGCCATGTCAGAGACAAAGCTATCACAAGTACATCAAAAAACCGTCACCGAAGTTATTGTTCGCTACCTACACTGTGTGGAAGAGCACCCTAAACCCTAAACCTTGGGAGATTGACCATTAAAAACTTACCATACCACGTAATATTAGGAGAGGGGGGCTACTCAAAAGGCTAGATAAGTGTATAAGTTAAGGGTAGGTCATTTGGGTGGGGGAGGAGGAGAAGATATGAAGATGTATTGGAATGAGAGACGCGCATATTTGCTCTTTGAAATCTACAAATAAAATGTATCTCCATTGACATATATAGATTTTGAATAATACATCAAATGCAAACATTTTTAGCACAACCTTTGTAATTCCTAGTCAAATTTAGCATGCATATTGGAGCCATGAAGTGTCGCTTATAAGCTTCCATCCATTTATGTTGTCATCAATCCCTCTATTTGGTTTCTTTCAAGGAAAGTTCAATAGTACCCTCATTCTTATCTTTTGTGAGGATGGTGATGTGCGGCTACTTAAAATTTGCAATTTTCCATAGTGATAATTATGGTCCAATTTCCCATAGTGATATTTATGGTCCCAATGTATACCTCATAATGTTAGAAATCATTGTACTTTGTGACTTTCAATGATGATTACTTTAGGCATGCATGGGAATATCCGCTTCAAAAGAACACCAAATGATGGTGGGCTTCAAAATATTACTTTTTTTTATGCAGCTAAAATGTATCTGGTTACACTATGGGCATTCTTCATTTTGATGTTGTCATAATAACTAATATCTAATTCTCCTAAATTATTTTCTCATGTTAAACTGATCATTTAATATGGGGAAGTGCCAGGGGAGAAAAAGCTAGAATATTGGTTAAGTTGGTAGACCGGCCACAGTAGGGATCCAAAGGAGGGAAAATAGGGATCCAAAGGGGGGGGGGCATCTACAAAAGAGCAAGGTGAAACAATGGGCTTAGAAGACCCTAAGGTTCAACCCATTAAGACTTCCAAAATGCTAAGGTTCCAAAATTCAAAGGTTGTGTCCAAAGGTCAAAAGCCTAGGAAAATTGGATGCTTTGTGTATGCTCAAAAAGTCTTCATGCATCCCTACATAGGAGGGGGTGAACCATAGAAGTAGGAGATGACAGAGAGAAACACACACACACACACACACACACACACACACACACACACACACACACACACACACACACAAGCTCCTTTACATAAAGGGAAAGAGGGACACATGTCAGCTCCCTAGCCCAGATGCCCACAAGGTGTACTCAAATCCTATTGGATGGCCATGGAGGTGGACCAATGAGAATTAGGCTAGATTAAATCTAGTTTAATTAATTAAAAAACACTTAATAAAAGAACCAATAAGAATTAAGCTCTCTAGAAGACTATTGGACAGTCTCCCAAGGGGTCCAATGAGCATTCCGCAGCCCAATGGCTTGCCTGATTCCTATTGGCCAGGAGACAAAGGGGTCCAATGAGAGTTTAGTTGTGTTAATTAATTACCTAAAGCTCTCACAAAAGTGAAAAGGGGGACACATGTCAGAAGGCTATCACTTATGCTGCTTAAATTTCATTGGCTAAGCCTGGCATGGGCCAATAGGGTGTGAGCATGAGCAAATAGCAAGAGGGGTCGACCAAGAGAGAGAGGGGGCTGATTTTTCAAAGGCATTATTGCATACACACTCACACTAGTCCATATGTGGAGTAAGAAGACTCTCTCTCTCTCTCTCCTTCTCAAGCTTTAATGGAAAGCTTATCACCTACTCCAAGCTTGTAGAAGGGAGGCCTACACCAACAACTCTTGGCTTTGTGATGCAAATCCAACCAAGAGCCAAGATTCAATGCATGCTCATCTCCTCTATCATGCTAATTACTAAGCTAAGATATGCTAATATGAGTGATTATGTGAGGAGATGTACATCTTTCTCGTAAGACTACTCCTTCCTCTCAATCTACTCTCATACCCCGCTAGCTCTCACCATCTTCGAAGGTGTGTGAGGTCTTGGGTCTGAGACCGTGAGGGAATTGATGTTGTGTTTTATAAGTATTTTGCTTAGTGCTTGAAGTTTCCATCTTCATTGCACTAGCTAGTATTGAAGGAACACAAAGAATTGTATTGTAAAAAGTCTCTCTTGATGGGAGAAACCATAATACAAAGCCTTTTGGAGGGGGGACCGGCTCCATGAAAATCTGGTCCTCAATTGTTGTCAATAGCTTAATTTCTCTCTCTTTTGAAGTATTTTTCATGCTATCTAACTAGGTGTTATACTTTCTGTTGCTCTCTCTCCACCCAAACACTCTTGTTATTCTCATTAGGAATCTATTCTAATGAAATGCTCACTATGTTCATGCTATTTTCCGCTACACACAAGTTACTAGGCCATTAAATGTTACAGATGTCAAGGGAGGGGATATGTCTCAAGAGTTCAATGCATTTTTTGTGAGGAGGTTTAAATCACAAATGTATAGTGTTGTATACCCTTGAGTAAAATAGTGTTGTTGAGAAGAAAAACATGCCAATTATGGCAATAACACAAATGTATGATAAAAGGAAAGTTTTGCCACATGGGATTGACATGTGTGTCGTGTATGTGCCATAAAAATATTTCACCAAATAATTTCACTTTATCGCTCCATATGAAGCTTGCATAGCAAGAAGGCTTCATCAATCACTTTGCATCTCTTTGGTTGGCTAATGCACTAGTGCATGAGCAACAATTCAAAAATTTGGATGATAAGGCTTTGAAATGTATTTTTGTTGATCATACTTCAAAAGGCAAAGGTTATAGGTTGTTTCATCTATAAACCAAGTGTATTTGGATTGGTTTAGATATCATATTTGTTGAAGATACAATTGGCTTTTGTTAGAATGCACCAAGGAGATTGATATAATCTCATACATTGTGTATCGTCCATTTTGTTCAATGGTGTGAGTATGAATGGAAGTAAAAATGAGGTAGATGTACATCCTATCCATTTTTCACATGATATTATGGGTAAATCCATTATTGATGCAATTATACAAGTTTTACTTAGTGAAGATGGAGCTAAAAATGAGCAAGATAGAGGTATGTGCATGCCAAAATGGCTAGTGCAAATCCACATAGAGAATAATGCTACCATTGACTTCGCTAGGCATGCATGTCAAGGTTTAGGAGTGCCACCTACAATGGAGTGTGTGGGAAGCCGGGCTAGTGCAGGCAAGCATGTCACTACATATAGATAGTGATGAGAAGTACTATCATCATTCGCTTTGCAATTGGGTGGAGAGCTTGAGCCTTGCCCCCTTTGTTGTTTTGGGCATATGTAGCCAATGTAGATGAATCGGTGTGCCAACATGCAAAATTTACAAGATAGTAAATTTTGGGTGGAACTTTTGTCTACACATACTCATTCAGGCTCTCAAGATGTCTCTCTTTCTTGAATAAATTTTTTATGTTTTGACCATGTCTGGTATGTTGACGAAGAAAAAACTTTCTCATTTGATGATGCACAAAATGCAAGGAATTGGTTGGTTGTAATGCAATTTGAGCACGATGTTGTCATGAGGAATGGCCTGTGGTCTTTGTGTGACTTCCTTCCTAACAAAAAAATTCATTAATACTAAGTGGATTTTCAAGATACTAGTTTAGCCCTTTGTGGGACGCGTGTTTAACCTCACTATCCTATATTATTGCAGTATTAGTGAAAACCATGATTAAATTGTCAATCCATGTGATGAAGCTGACTCGACTAGTGCATAGAGGCTACAAGATGGTGTCAATCTCTTGGAAAACAACTAACAACTCGCATCTAACTCATGCTACACTCAAGTGACAGAAATCACTAAAAGCCAATTGCTCATCGGCAAACAAATCATATCTGTTGCAGCATCAAAAGACATCCAAACATAACGAAACTTCTGTACATGTTTATAAGACCTAAGTACACATGTTTATAGTCTCAAATCCCACTTTAGTTCAAGTGCCAAAATCGCAATTATTAACAGCAATGGATTTTTGACCTAGTCGTTTTCGATCCAGAATGCATCTAAATGCTTAGCAACGATGCTCCAATACCTTGCCTATGTTTAGTTTTTAATTTAAAAGTGTAAATTCCTAGTTATGATGAAATTAGGCTGTGGGTCAGCGACGCCAAAAGCTACAAATTACTGTGAAGTGTTTACATCAATGCGTAGAGCTGCAGTTTCAATGCAACAGAGGCGACTGCAATGTGACAATTGGGGAGGGAGTAGGGAATGCGAGAAGGAGAGAGGTGAGCGCCGTTAGCTCACACTGTGCTTTTCATTATCCAAAACTTAATAATAACTTATAAAAATTGGTTTTTATACCTTAGCCAAGGTTTTTGGTGGTCAAAACTAATAATCTAGGAGTTCTACCAAAGATGGGTAATGACAGGTTAATACACTCTGGAAGCTTCTAGCCTGGCTCATCAATTACAAGGTTTATACAAAAATTAGGAGTTACAATATTCTCGATTTATCAAAATTATAAGTGTTTTTACTATGAGAACTCCGAAAAATGGTATTCGTGGTATCTGTGTTAGCTTGCTGCTAACATTTCCCCCTCCTCGCCTGTGTCGTCCCTTGACACAGATTTATGGGCCGAAGTAGTCTTCAGGATGGCATGCGAGGTGGTCTTCAAGCACTGTTAGAGCTTTTTGATATCTGATTTTCCGTTCCTTATCTGGCACTTGCAAGCACTGCATAGTTACTTTGTTTTTCAGCTCCACTACTGAGTAGCCTACAAACCTTGAGGTCAGGTTGCTGATCACTGGCGCAAATATCTCCGTTTGCCAAGTGAAGAATCCTATGTAGAACGCTTCCTTGAATGCCAACATATTGTGAGAAGGTAGAAACATGCATCTGGCATAGAAGCCATAGAGGACTTCTTAGGAAGGTTTGCCACTGAGATCATAGCCCCTTTGTTACCCTCGAGGAATGACATCCAAGGTTCACCTGCTTGCTCTGGCTCATTGAACACTTCGATGCAGGTGAGCAGCATTCAACAAATTTTATATAACATAACACATGACAAATATGGTAGACTTTTAAAGAATGACACGGCGCCCTTTAAGGTTTTCACCATGTATTCTTCAGTCGGTTGTCCCTTTTCTGGAGCAGGCAATCTGGGGTAATTCAGCCAAGTTGGCCGCTTCTTTAGTAGAGCCTCATCTGCTATCCAGGTCCTTACTCTTGGTACATGACAGAAGGTAGGATCCTTTTGCAGGGCCGCAGGTGCTCTTGTGAACAGAATCAAGTACATGGGATTCTTGTTCAGCTAGCTCAACCTCCACTTCGGGTGGTCTTTATTTGCGTCCTCGACTTGCATGTCAGTGTAAAGCCTTTCTTTTACTTGCAGCAACTCAACTTTAATCAGAGGGTAGGGCAGGGATTGTTGGTGCCATTGCGCATTTGTTTGCTTGGGAGTGAGTTGTGTGACATTGACAGGATGAAGTACTCTTAGCTCCCAATCCATTGTTGCCTTCCCTGCTCATCTACCTCTTGTGTAAATTTTGCCTTCAGTGCATCTTCTTCAGCCATTGAGAGTTGGACCATGGGCATTGTGTTTGCTTCGGTAATTGGTACTTGAAATTCTTCCTTGCCATTCAGCTCTATTATTGATTGTGTCTCCATCTCAGCAAATGATACTGAGGGGATTTCTATCTGAGGTTGCTTCGAAGTGCCTGTCTCTTCTTGCGTTTCTATCTTTCCCTCTCTCAGTAGATGATTGACTCGTTTGAGTTCATCTATCTCCTTTAGCAGATTGTCTTCTCTTTGGACCCGCATCAAGGCCAGGTCTCTACGCTGAGACTGCTCTAATTTCAGCTCCAGTTTGAGGTCTTTATTCTTCTTTTCTAACGCCTTGTAGACCTTGTCTGTTCCCTTGATCGAGGTGATGGTTGGATTCTCTTGTATTTGCCGCAAGAATACCGCATGATCATTGATTCTTTGTTCTGAGTACTGTAGGGAAGCATTGGCTACATCTAACTGTACTGGATCTTTTGAGCTGATAGGGTTGTAGATAGAAGTTCATTTGTAACTTCCGTCAGTTGATCATCCTTCGCTTTGCATGCATTTGACAGTTTTGCAAGCAACTCACCCAGTTCCTCCATTTCTTTTTGTTGTTTATCTCTTGCGAGCTGATGTTGTTCAGCTTCCGCTCTTAACTCTTGCACTTGCCTCTGTAGATTGGTGATGACATTGAGTGTGTCGTCCACCTCCCCTTGGAGTGCGTCAATCACCATCTCTAACTCTTTGGCCGTGTGCTGAGACCAAGTGTTGTTGAGCGAAGTCTTTCTATCATCTTCTGCATTTGCTTAGCATATTCTTTCACTTGTAGGATGACTTCATTATTCGATTGCCAATCTTTGCTTTGTGTTAGTTGTCTTGATGTATCTGCAGATTCTTTCACATCTAGCTTCTTCATGGTTGTTGGTTGTTGTTGTTGCCCTGGTGGCTGCTGATCTTTTTCTATTGAGGTAGAGGGTGTTTCCTCGGCCTCTTGTTCTCTTGTGTGCTCAAATTCTGTGGTGTCCTCTTCTGGTGCAAGATTGGTTGCCTTTTCTGTCTCTGGCTCTTTCTCTCTTTCCTTCTCTTGAGTAGAGATAACTGCTTATTGTGCTATTTCCACTGCTTCTTGTTGTTCAGGTTGTTGTGTAGATTCAATTGCTTTTTCCTGTTCAGGTTCTGCTTATTTTGTTGGCTCAGTTGTTGTGGTTCTAACTGTCGGTGATGGTGGTGGGCTCGGAATTGGGTGATCCCGGTGTTTAGAAACAGGAGAAGAGATGCGGGGAGACACATCACCTTGGGCATGTTGTGCTTCTCCTTGTGCAGTGGTTTCCTCTGCTCTCTTAAGCCCACTAGGCACCCACTTTTCCGTGTCCTTTCCTTGCGCTTGGCGGCTGTGTTGGAATGAGTGTTTCTCTCTTTCAAATCGGGCTTGCTTTTGAACATGCTCTTCTTGGTGTGCTGTCACAGCTTTTCTCTTCATTTCTTCTCGTCGTGCTCTTTTTTCTTCATTATCCGAGCTCTCACTGCTGTGCCATTCCGGCGAGCTTTCAACGGACTCTTCATCTGACTTGTATGATCTTTTGGCAGATCTTGTAGCTCGAGGAGATGGTTGAGCTGACACTATCCAAGTGTTTTGATTTGGGACAGGTGGTAGGTTGTCAGCCATGTCGATGGCATGGTATGCAATTCTTGTCAACACCTCTGGTGCACCCAGGTATGTGATCTTTCCTTCTTTCTTTATTCCTTTCAAAGTGGTCAAGACATATTGTGCATGGTCAACCAGTTTCCTAGTTGTTGACTTGAGGACTTGGGTGAAGGTGGTGGCAACCACATGGTTTGGCGTTGTATACCTTGGCGGCCTCTTCGCAAGGAAATGGAAGTGTTGGTGATATAACCTGGCTGGCTCTTCAACCTGTTTGTGAATAAGGTCTGCAAAGGTGGCCGCGACAGTTTCTTTTGTGAAAGTTCCGGCCGTCTTCCTATCCCTTGCTCTCATTGTCATTCCTTCTGTGGGCAGTCTGAGTGCTTCTACCACTATTTCCTTGGTGATCACCACTTCAACTTTGTTCCTTTGTGGGTCAGAAATTTTCACAGTTCCATCTTCCTTGATCGTGGACAAAAGCTTGTAAGCTTTTTGGAAGTCCACTCTGCACGGCTCTTGTTCATAAAAATCCTTGAGTCCCAGCCGTCGGTTGGCATCTTTGGTTTTGGGCTTTGCGGCGACATCATACACTTCTTTTGGTAGGAGTTGCAACTCTACCTAATGTCACTCCTCGCTCTTGAATCTGCCAGTGAACACTGTGGTGTTGTGCTCTTCAAGCTGTTCCTTTGAGAGATAGGTTGCCTTGGCGGTTTTGACTGAATCGGGGTCCAATTGGTATGCTGGTAGTTCTTGCAACTTTTCTTTCTGGTTGAGATTCTTCTTGGCCCTCTCTGCTGCTTGATGGCTTCTATTCAGTGAATAGAGTGTCAAAGTTAGCAGATTTGATGGATTTTTCTCCGAAATGTCCTTTAGTCTGAAATGCTGACAATCAAATTTTGAACAAGCATACATGCATAAAAACATGCAAGGAACAAAATTGTAAAGTTCAAACAAAAATTTGCAACCAAAGTAAATAATCGCGATTATTTACAGCTGAGTAATTTCTCCAACTTTTTTCAAACTTGGCATCACAGGCTTGAAATATATACCAAATACATACACTGAGTGAAATACGGGCCCATTTGGATGCATAGAGTAAAAATGATACCAGATTTTGGTTTTAGGTCTCTGAAATAGTAGATATAATGGAAATTTGAGATTTTGAGCTCCAAATTGGTTCAAACTTGGCTAGTGGGCTTAACACATCATGTACTTTGGATGTATGATAGCAAAATATCAAAATTGTCCCATTTTGGCTAGAAAGTAAATAATCACGATCATTAAAGTTTTCTACCAAAATCAACATTTTTTGTACAAATTGGTTATGGGTATTGTATAGGCCTTGTGTATGTAATATGAGGTGATTTGGATCCAGAATTGTGGTCCATAATTCAAAAATTGACTTGCAAAGACTTCTTTGCATTTTTTGGCAATTTTCCAAGTTATAGGTGCTCATTTTGGCTCATACTTGATTTTTGGTATGTAATAGGTGTGTACACATGATAGGTGAGGTGATGATACAATTTCCAAGCAAAAATAGTACAAAAGTAAATAATTGTGATTATTTACAGCAGTCACAATTTTCTTGCAAAACTTAAAAATTTTGACCTAAACACATTCTATACACCTAAAACAAGTCCTAAATTTGGTCAAGTTTGTTTGCATCACTTTGTGCCTTGTCGACGTTGAAATCACCGATATTTGTGACTACACTGCCTGTTGATTTGGTTTGTCACTTGTGAGGCTTTGGACTTGTCCGCAACATAGTCGTGAAGCAACTCATCCATTTCTGGCTCATTTGGAGTCAGTTTGACCTCGTATGTCGAATTTGACGCTTTGTAGCCTTCAAACCGTTTTCTGCTTTTCGAGGGATTTGCTTGATTGATTTCACGAAACCCATCATATACATTGTATATAAATCTCGTAGGCAAGTTGTCCATGGAGTCAGAACCAAATTCTTGCATCTGCCAAAAGCCTAGCTTTTCTACTGGGGACCCCCTCGACCCCTGTCGAATGGTCAACTGATGATATAGAAAGGTTCTATTTTATGTTAGGGCATGCTACAGTTTAAATCCCATCTGATTTGGTCAAGCTGACAAGCCGCTATGGTTAGTTTTTGGTCGTAGGTCTTCATGCACTGCTCTGATTCTAGGGTTTTTTCTAGGGGTTTAGACTAGCTACCGGCCGTACAAAATGGATCATTGATGAGTAAAGAACTTACCCCTCATGTCTTATGTGAGACGGCGCTGAAAACGAGCAACTGTAGACTCCGGAAAGTATGCGCGAAAGAGGTCGAAAAGCTCTCTTTGCAAGGTGACAAGTGGAAATGAGGTTGTTTTATCTTACCTGGGATATCTATACCCGGACTTCCCGAACCACTTTTTCCCAGATTCCTCCGTTAGTCCTACTATGCCGTGAAATCTATGCTAGCCTCAAAACCTTCCCCGATCGGATTCCTGTAGCTCATTCTGCAAGAATTTTGCAAAAGTAGGTATGTCCGCCTAATTTAGGCTTCCTGCTTTCATCTTCTGATTTTATTGAAATTTTTTGTGCTTGTCCACCTTGTCTTTCTGATCACCACCGTGTCTTTCATTTTTCCATATGAGCTCCTTTGCTATTTATTATTTATTTTTGACCTGTTTATTGAAAAAATCAAAGAAAATAACAAAATGCGCTAAAAAAGCAAAGTGAAAATCCAATAATTAAGAAAATCCATTGAAAAACACAGCTTTATTGTTTTTTGTTGGATTTCTTCATTTTTAAGTCTCATTATCAAGAAAAATGATGAAAAATAACCAAAAAGGACTATTTTTTAATGATTTTCTGATAGTATATACATTATTTACACTCCATTGAACTTTTCCTTGATGATGAATTATAAGGGCATTATTAGATAATTTTGCAAAAAAATCACACATTAACATCGAACTTTTTCCTCCCTCTTCAAACATTGCCCTTAATTACTTAGTGCCCTTCCACCCCTCCTAGATAGCATACTCCGGGACGACTGTGTGCATGGGTTGAACAATTGTGTCTTATGCATAGATTTGGTTGGCTCTACCATGCTTTGAAGATCAATGCAATTCAAACCACTATGTTGTGCAAGAGCTGGGTCTTGAGTAATTAACTCAAGGGTTTCTGATGTCGAGGCTTTCTGATGCTGTCTTCCAAAGAGCAAATCTTGTAGCTTGTGTGCTCTCTATTTGATCGTACCATCAGGATGCTTCAGCACGCTGATTGCGTGAGCTCTTGGTAGCACTTTTGACTGTTGTCAAGCCTTTTCGCACCATTGGTAGGTTGGTTTGCTTGGTGTGGTATGGTGTGGTGGAGTCTTTTGAGACTTAACTCTCTATTGCTTGATTGGTTTTACGGTTTGTGGAGAAGATAAGTGCTCCTTTTTCTGCCAAATCCATTTCAAGTTAGGTTCCTTGCTCAGAGATGATCGTCTCTGTGTTTTGATCCTTGGACCTTTCTTTGGTTTTGTCGGTGATGTTTTGGGCACTCAGATTTGAATCGGCTTGTCCTTAAGCTGTGCTTTTGGTACCCAGATTTGCCTGACTCCTTGCATGCTACTTGTAGCATTTGCTTGTCGAGAGGATGGAGATTGATTACTTCATGGTTTGGTCTATTGATTGCTTCCTTTCCATTCCTCCTTGCTTGGTGAAATTGGAACAATGAGTTGCCCGCCTTTAGGTGATATCTTGAGCTGATCTGTATCCCAATCTGGTACTGCTTTGTATTTCAGCATCCAAGGAATTCCAAGAATCATCGTCTTATTCATGTGTTCATCTGGTAAGCATACAAACTGATGAGGACAAGAACATCCATCTACTATCACATTCAAGTTGATTACTCCTAATGTTGGTGTTGGATTCTTGTTGCATCCTTTGATTGTCGCTATTCCTGCTGTCAAAGATTGACTTGTTGCTTTCTTGTACGTGGAATAACTGAATGTGTTTACTCTAGCTCCTGTGTTGAACAAAGCATTTGTGCTATGATTGTTGAGTTGTACTTTTATGCACAGGTTCATTCCGTCTAACCATTCATCATCTGTTGAAACTGCATCTTTAGGCAATTCCCATTGTCGATCATTTATTTCTAGAGTGTTGATGGGAATCGGTATCTGTTGATTCCTGAGAGTAGCTTTCCGTTTGAGTACCCGAAGCCGAGCTTCCTCTTGAGCTTCATCAATAACCTGATGTTGTTTAATTCTCCTTTGCTTGGCTGCATGTATTCTTTCTAGCAATTCATTGGTTAGCGACAAATTGTATTTCTTTAAACGACATCCACTAATCCAATTAGCCATTGGTTCACCATCTAGGATGGACAACTTTACTGCTCCACTTGGAGATACATATTCAATGATAAACGGTCCGTTTCCCTTTTTCTTTTGCTTAAGGGAATATAATAAAATTAAGTCCCCTTTCTTGAATATTTTTGTTATTAGATGGGAATCAAAAAATTGTTTTTGTTTCCGCTTTTGTGCATAGATGTGAGCTACGGTAGTTAGCCTTTTCTCATCTAGCTTTTCTAAATCTTCTAGTCTTTCTGACAATTCATGTCCAGTCCACTCAAGATATTTAGCTATCCTTAATGTCGGCAATAAAAGTTTTATTGGCTGTATGGCATCAAGACCATAAACAAGGTTAAAGGGTGTAGCATTTAAAACTGTTTTGCATGAAACTCAATAAGCCCATAGAGCTGCATGGAGAATCATTTCCCAGTCTGTCCTTCCTAAACTAACCACTTTAGTCAGTACCGAGTTAATAATTTTGTTCGTATGCTTAGCTTGTCCATTTGCTTGTGGGTGATAGGGAGATGATTAGTTATGGATGACCATAAACTCATTAAGCAAATACTCAATTATCTCATTGAGGAAATGAGTTCCCCAATCACTGACAATTTCTATTGGCAGTCCATATCTCATGAATACATACTCATATAAAAATGCGACAGTGGTTCTGGCATTATTCTTTTGAGTTGCTTTAGCCTCAACCTACTTAGTCAAATAGTCCGTTCTTGAGTTCTATAAGCAGGTGGCTGTATCGGCTCAACAAAATCTATCCCCCATTTTGCAAAAGCTCTAGCCCCTATCATTGGTCTTAAGGGCATGCTATTCTACACACGTTGGCATTTTTGCTTGTTGACAAGCATCACACCTTTGAACATATTCTTTGGCATCTGCAAAAAGTGTTGGCCACCATATGCCTGCCATTAAGATTGCTCTTGCGGTGGTCTTACTAGAAAAGTGACTTCCAGCTAATCCAACATGTGCTTGTTCTATAATCGGAATATACCCATCTTCATTTGCACAAAGACGCAAATGTTGATCTTTACCTCTCCAATACAATTGGTTCCCAATAAGAGCATAATCTCTTGCTTCAGTTTCAATTTCTCTTTGACGGCATTTACTTATATCCTTAGGAAATGTTCGGCTTGATAAGTAAGTAACCAGATAGTTACTCCACTTAGGAACATGCGACATTTGGAACAAAGTTACATGAGGTATGGGTGTCTGTTTTTGACAATGAGGATAATCCTTTACAAAAGATCGAACATCACTCCTCATGGTTGGCCAAAATACTCCAAGTCTCAAGATTCTTTGCATAGTTTGGTCTTCCGCAAAGTGTAGTCCTACTAAGGTAATATGCGCTTGACTTAGGTACTGGTTTTTATCCTCAGGATTAATGCATAAGAGTAATATTCCATCTCGATTTCTTTTGTATAGCCTACCAGCTAGTAATTGATACATAGCCGATTGCTTGATTAATCCGATTGTAATAGGAAGTGGTATTTGTGAATCTACTTGAGCTATTGCCATCAATGATACCATGTTTTTTGACCATCGAGGTATCATTTCCACGGAGAATAAATAGGCATCTTGTAGATCCTCATCTACCCCTTTAGGTGATTCTCCTAAAATAATCCTTGAAAAATGGTCTGCTCTTTGATGTGTAGTGCCCTTTTTTACAACCACAATGAAATCAAATTCCAGAAGAATGATGAACCATCTCACTATTCTTCTTGTGTTGCATGGCTTGTTGAACAAATACAACAAAGCTTGGTGGTCTATAAATAACACAAACTTGTTGGCTAATAGGTAATGTCTATACTTTTTAAAGGTATAGATCATTCCTAACCCTTCTCTTCAGTGGTAGTGTAATTATTTTCTGCCATACTGTCGGCTAGCATAAGAAATAGGAAAGTCATTTTTCTCGTCTCCTGGTTGAGCTAGTAGACAACCTATGGAAAAATTGGAAGCATCTACATGTATGTGGAATATCTTATTTCAATATGGTGCTTTCAATATTGGAGCTAAGGTGAGAGCTTGCTTAAGCTTCATGAAGGATTCTTCACATGCCTCGGTCCATTCAAAGCGTGTAATCAAGCTATACATGGGTTTTGCAATTATAGCGTACATGTAAATGAATCGTCTGTAATATCCACAATGCCCCATGAAGACTTGAATCCCCTTGATTTTTGTTGGTCTAGGAAAATCATCAATGACATGAATTTTTTCAATATCAGTAGCTATGCCATTTTTAGACACTATATGTCCAAGAATTTTTCCTTGTCTACCCATGAATGTGTACTTTTTAAGATTTAGACAAATCCTATAAAGTCTATATTTTTTGAATACCTTTTTGAGGTGTTTAAAATGATCAGCTCGGATTGATGAATGTACGTATAGATCATCCACCTATACTTCCAAGAATTTCCTCAGATATTCTTTAAAAGCATGGCTCATCAATCGTTGAAATGTGGCAGGAGCATTAGTTAATCCAAAGGGCATAACCCGATAGGCAAAAATACCCCATTCCATTGCAAAAGCAGTTTTATGGTGATCTTTTGGGTCAACCAAAAGTTGATTGTATCCCAAAAAGCCATCTAAAAAACTGTAAGCTTCTTTTTCTGCAACTCTTTCTAAAACATGCTTAGTGATTGGAAGAAGAAAGTTCTCTCTAATGGTAGCCGCATTCACTCTTTTGAGATTGACACACACTCGTAATTTTCCATTCTTCTTGGGTACTACCACAATTGGAGACACCCAATTTGTGTGTTCAATTTCGTAAATGAATTTGGCTTCCTTTAGTTTCTCAATCTCTTCCTTGATTTTCTTGGCAAATGTTTCATTATATGTGTATGGCGTTTGTCTACTTGGTTTCACATCATCTCTTATGGGTATGGTATGTTGACAAATTTCTGGGATCAACACCCTTGAGATCCTTGTAAGATCAAGCGAAGATATCTTGATATTCTTTTAGCAAGCTTAGCAAAAGCTCTTCTTCTTCCTCTATTAGGTCCTTTGCAATGTAGGCAAGCCTAGGTTCTTCCCCTGGTTCAGCCAAGTCTATTCTTTTTGCATTCTCGGGCCTTTCGTAGGACTCGTCTTGTTTTCGTAATTCCCTAACAGGTTGTCCGACTATGATTTTTTGATCTTGGAGAGTATACTTTTTGTAATGGGATGGAACACTCATTACATCCTTACCATCCTCTTCCGTGGTTTCCATTTTGGTCGTATATATCTCCTTTAGAGCTTTTCTCAACTCTTGATATTTCTTTTTTTGCTCAACTCGTGTCATGATTGGCCCCTTGTCCTATTTGTTTGGCTTTACTTGAGTATCCTTCCTTGTTTTTCTCGATGTTTTTGACATTTTTGGATTTTTGTTTGAAGGATATATGCCAGTGATTTTGTTCTTGACACAATCATGTACCTCTATCTGCATCAGGAATTGTGTTCTACTAGAGATTGACTCGGCATAGGTCGTGTTTTCATGTTTTTGGTGTCTCTTTTTTGTCTATACCATTTTTGTCTTCTTGATTTCTGGTTAGGAAAGTCAAAAAACTTTTCCTCCCTCCTTTCAAGAGTAGCTTAGCTCTCACATGTTCCTTTTCAGACCCCAAATCTTCTGAGGTAGCTGAGTGTTCGTCTAACTCATCTATTGCATCGTAGTAGAGGTCTGAAAAGACTTGTTGTGCTTTCATCAAGTCCTTGGGTTCCTTATTTTCATCTTCACTATTGAGGGTTGAAATCATTTGGATGGGAATTATATCGTAGCCATCCTCATTGCAAAATTGAGTAGGCATAGAAGTATTCACACATACATCCATTGTCGCTAAAATTTGAGTCCACTAAAATGGCTCAAACAAATGCTCTGGAAATGGTTCGTGTACATAGGCTTCATCTGTGCAATCCCTTTCTAGAATATATTCCTCTGGTTTTAAACTCCCATTTTTTGAAGCTCCACATATTCAAATAGGAGTGTCTTTGTTTAACCACGATGGAAGCTTAGTTTCAGCCGAAGAGACCGAGTCAAACTCTTGTATGGGTGTTTTCAAGACATCTCTATAAGTGTGATCTTTTGGATTTACCCTTGTTATAGATCCCACTTGCTTCAAGTACATATAATTATTTCTCCAAACTTGGATAAGTTGTACATGCCGCATGAAAGGTCTTCCCAATATGATTTCAAAATTGAGTTTTTTCCCAAATTCTATTATGGCAAAAGTGTGTTGATATTCAATTCCACAGGAATTGACTACCAATTTTTCAAGCAGCCCTAATGGTCTTTCAATGTGTCCGTCAGCCAATTGCAATTTCATTCGAGTTTGTCTATTGGCTGGTTGTCCCCAGGATTCCCATACTGCTTTTGTGGCTATGGCTATGCCTGCTCCACTATCCAGTATTGCCATGGTTTCAATGTCATTACATTTCACTGGAAGGGTTGTGTTTCCTTCTTCTCCTTCGTAATATTCTCCAACTTTGTTCATTGGAACATATCAAATCTCTTTGTTGTCCATTTTGTTTTTCAAAATTTTCAATTTTTTTGAGATTAGCCCCGTTATCCCCACCTTCTCTAGGGTTTCCTGTAGATCATTCCATAAATATGGTATGAGTTTTAACAGTTCTCCCAAGGTAAGAGTGCATTGCATGGTTGTAGACATGATTGAATGAATGTTGTCTACTTCTCGGGTCTGTTCAACTCTTTTTACTTGAGTGGTCATACATACTATGGATTCATCTTCGTTATCTCCCAAGTAAGAGGGTAATGTTTTCAAGGTCAATCGTTTCAACATTCCTGAAGCTTCAGATCCACAATCCCCGTACAAGGATTGTACATCCATTTTCTTATCAGAAGGTAGGTTGTTCTACCAAACTTCCTCTATAGGATCTGACTTTAAAGTTAGGCTCCCATCATTGATCTCTCTAACATTTTCCCATAAGTGTCCTAGCCAGTCTCTTTCTACGAATGGAATTCCGTCTAAGGTATCTTCATTGTCCGACACTACAAGTTCTGGTTCTTTTGTTTCAAGGTGAGGTTCTACCACCACATCGGATTTTTCTTTAGTGTCTCTTACCACAAGCTCCTCAGGTTTTGCCATAATTTTGAACTTGAGTTTTTGTTTTTCCAGCATCTCTTGCGTGATTCTTACCAAATTTTGATACGCTTCAAGCTTAGCTACTTCCATGTCTAGAGAAGGATAGTTTTTCCATTTGTTTTCCATGTTTTGGCCTGCTTTAAGTCCTACTTGGTAGGCTTCCAAGGCTGCATTAATAGGCTCAAAATTTATCAACCAAAATGGATCCTCCAGATTTCACGGTTGTTTCCTTGGTTTAACTTCCAGTTTCTTTCACCTTTTTCTGGAATAGTTTTTTTGCTTTCTCCTCGATTTCAGTCCGTTGTTTTTGTTTTCTCATCTCATATCTTTTGCTTCTACTTCTTTTGATCCTTTGAGAGGAATCTTTTGTATCTTCCGAATCATCAGAGGAGTTGTGTTTCTTTTTCTTAGCATGGGCTCTAGTGATTACCTGGATTGGAACAATCGATTCACTCTCAGATGAGATACTAGGTATCACTTGGACTACGTTTACTACTGTTTTACCTTTTTTTAAAAGATATTTAGGATAATCTTTCGGAAAGTGTCTCCCCTTTTTGCAACATTGTATGCAATAGGTGTCAATTGGCTCGACGTTTTTGTCAGGCTCTGGGCATTCATTTTTCCAATGATCATCTGCACCACAATTGTGACAGTTTTTCGTTCTTTGCTTAATCATGGGTCTTACCATGGGAGGTCTGACACCTTGATTGTCTACGTAATACATTGGTGCGAGCTCTAGTGGAGCATAAGTCATGGGTTCTTCCATTGGTGGTGGATGTGAATTATACCAATCTCCTTCTACCAGTACTGTAGTGGACTAGGCTTCGTATAGGGTGCAACAGGCACTAATGCTTGTTCATCTATGACTCCTTCGGAATGCATGTACTTTATAGGCACTGCATTATGTCTTGGGTACGGAGGTTTTTGACCTAACACAGGTTGAGGTCTTTCCATACCTATCGGTGGTCTTTGAGCTTGGGCCATATTAGGTTGATATCTATACATGGGTTGTACTTGTGGCCTCATAGGCACGTACTCAACATTCCCATCATACTTTGGTTGAAAGTAGCACTCGTGGGTCTCATGGTTGATCCATTTACCCTCGATTGCACACCATTTTTGTGGCCTAATTGGTTGTCCCTATTGAGGTATCCCTTGTCCTGGTCCCCTCATAGGTGCTTTTTGCATGTTGTTCATCATGTCGTTCATCCTTTTGAGCATATCTTCTATGGCTGAAAGTGGTGCTGCAACAGCCGTTCCCACTTGTGTTGGTTTAGTGGATGCTGTTTTCTCACTTTGGTTATCCTTAAGGACATCTTTTTCATTGAAAATATCACAATTGTCTCCTAAGTCAATATCATCTGCCACACTCCTCTAGGGTTGTATGCTTCTTGCTATAGAATATAGCATGAAATTCTTTGTTTAGCAGTCTTTCTAGAAATAAAGATACAAGTCGTTCTTCTGCACGTATCTCTAGCCCTGGGCATCTGACAATGTACTGTTTCATTTGAGTTGCACAATCCCTAACAGACTCACCATGTTTCTGTTTAAAGCTCTAGATTTGAGCTACCGTATTATGTTTGATCCCTGTTTTGGAACAAGTAGCTACAAATCCTTGAGCTAATGTGTTTAAGTCTATGATTGACCTTGGTGGAATGTTTTGGAACTATGTCAATGCTTTTCCTTCTAATGTCATTCCAAAACCCTTGAATTGAGTATGGAAATCGAATATACGTTCTACTCTTAGCACTTGCTTAAAGCTTGCTAAGTGGTCATATGGATCCCGTGATCCACTGTATTTTCTGACCCATTTCTGAAAATCAGCTGGTTTGACGCGTCTATTTGATTCAACTTCCGGTCTCCTGACAGTTGGTCCTGTTCCGAGTCCTTCAAACCAGTCTGTTGGAAAGAGTGACTCATGTAGCCCTGGACTGGCCTTAGTGTCACCCGGTTTTCTTCATGATGAGGTGGTTTCTGGTTTCTTAACATTACTTTCAGATGATCTCTCACAGTGTTCATCTCTTGGAATTGTTTATGGTCCTTGTCCCAATATCCAATCCATTATCGAATACCCTTGGTATTTGGTTTGATCTACCTCCTCAAGATTCATCATAACAAAGGTTTTGTTATAACAATCCTTAAACAGGTAGGTTGGTAGGTCTGCTGATCCCTTATCTTTGATCTTGAAGATATAGATGATCTTCATGGCCGTTAGTTGTTCTGATTTGGCATGCAAAGTCCACAGAAGATCTTTTATGTTTCTATCCTCCCAACAATAGACTCCAATCCTAGGATTATCCGTACTAAGCAGTTTTAAACGATCCAAATCTACTTGATCGTATCCCTCGAGTTCTAAAGTTTGCGGTCCTTCTTTTGCTGACATATCTAGGATTATGGCGTTTACTTCTAACCCCCATTTTTCTATCACGTCAGGGTTTTTAACTTGTACATACTGAGTTCTGTTTCTGTCCATGTACATTTTTTCTTGTTTATTTACCCTCATCTCTTCTTCGAACTCAATACCATGGTCATCAATGTGAATAGCATACTCCTCGTTAAGATCCTGGTAAACCTGAGCTCCATGGCGATTAGTCTTATAAAATGAGAGTATATCCTTATAGCGCATTGTCGTTCCGATTTCTGATCCAGGTAAACTTGAGCTCCATGGCGATTAGTCTTATAAAATGAGAGTATATGCTTATAGCGCATTGTCGTTCCGATTTTTGAGTGAGTTGAATAGGAAGACATTTCATATGTCTAATCTGAAAAAATGTTTGAGACTTCTTCAAGAATAGTGTGCAATGAATTGCCTTGATTCACGCTTTCTTCGGTGGATACTCTACTAGAGGTTTCTTCAAGTATGCCCTGATTTCCTAGTACACGACCAGATCTAAGGTCCATATAGACTTATGAAGCCCTGGATAGAGTACTTACCTTTGGATTGACTTGTTGTCAATTTTCACTTGATTCGATTGCAACTTTTTGTCAAGCTACCGATTACTCGTCTGCAACCTGATTCCTGTACAATTTTGATCAAGTTAGCTATTCTTCTATAAAGACAGTAGAATTTTTGCTAACTATCGTGATTGGTCTATGTGTATCACTTCAAATCGAGCTATGGGAGTCAGCAATTGACTTTCATATTCGACTTTGGCAAAAAATCAAAGGATTAATCTGCAACTTGGAAACTGAGTGAACATGTACCAAATTTGGATCCGATTAAACCCAAAATTGCCCGGTGGCTTTGTATTATGCTGGTCTAACATTCTACAAGTTCAAAAGTCAAAACTGGTGTCCCTAGGTAGCAGTAGTAAATAATCATGATTATTTACTTTTGCTAGTTTGTTGCAATTTTTGGCTTGGTTTGGCAAGTATACAACTTGTTAAAGTCCCTGGACAAGTTTCAATAAGTTTGGACAAAATCTGTTCAAGTTTATCAACTGTTTTGTGTCCGCAAACCTTGATCTCAAGAATCTGGCTTAAGTCTCACTTGTGTGATCCAAATTTCATTAAAATTGATTTGTGGGGACTACTTGATATGCTTGACCTTGTGGCATACTCAAATTTGCAAATTTGTCAATTTTTGAAGAAGATGTAAATAATCACGATTATTTACTCCAGCTATATTTTTGCAAATTTTGGTCCCAACTTGACACAGATCTGTTAAGCAACTCAAGTTAAGGTCTCTAGCCAAGTTTTATTAAGTTTGGACAAGTTTTGGTCAAATGGTCATCAATTTTCTGTCCGTCGACTAACTTTGCAAATTTGCTTACAATTTTCAATTCAATGATCCAAATCTTACCAAAGTTAGTTTGTGGGCTTATTACAACATGGTAAAGCTAGTGGTATGCCAACTTGGTCAAAAAAGTTAAAAAATGGGGCACATATAAATAATCGCGATTATTTACAACTGGCAACTTTTTGCATCTTTTTGGTCAACTCAGCATGTACACAAGTTTATCACATCAATATAAACCTATGAATCAAATTTCAACAAGTTTGGACAATTTTTTTCCCAATTTACACTCAAGATTCAGAAAGTCAGTACAAACTTTAGTTTTTACCCAGTTTTTTGCCAGTTTGGTGATCCAAATCTTTTGTGCCTTTACAAAGGTTGTTTGTACACATGCAATGAGTCAATGGTATGAACCTTGGTCAAATCTGAGCTGAAAGTTAATAATCGTGATTATTAACTTCAGGCTTGAAATGAATCAATTTTTGCAATTTTTCAATGGACAGTTTTTTTATGAGCTATTTTAAGCCTATGAATCAAGTCAAAACTTAATTTGGCCTAAAATGTCAAGAAAAAGTAAATAATATGAGTTTTGGCCAACTCTTGAAATTTTTACTTCGAAGTGTCCTTGAGCTTATCCACTGGTTTAGACAACTTTTAAGCTTACTCTCCAGTCCGATTAAATGGTTTGGAGTCTTTTCGTGCTATTTATAGCCGTAGATCTGAAAATTATGTAACTTCCAATAACAACTTACAATGATTCTTTCGGAGAGAGCAATGTTCTGAAATCCACCTTGGATCCTACTTACCCTACTCCTAGATTCTCATGCAATGGGGTTGTGGAAAGTATCCACAAACACTCGGTTTCTTGTCTTTTATGATTTTTTGAGCATTGATCTTAAGACTTGTCTCGTCTATCAATCATTCTAAAAATCCTAATCTATTTCTACAATCCTACAATCCTAAAGGCACTCAGCAAGTACGATTACTTCCAAGCTACCTCTACACATCAAAAGACGACAATCTTAGGCTATGCGATTTTTAAAAGAAAGTTTTGAACTCTAAACGATCCTAGAGGAAGTTAAATTATAACTTCACAAGACGCTCGTGTTTTTCTCTATTTTAGGTTTCTTCGATCCCCAGGGGGCGCCAAATGTGGGACGCGTGTCTAACCTCGCTATCCTATCGTATTGCAGTATTAGCAAGAACCACGATTAAATTGTCAATCCATGGGTTGAAGCTGACTCGACTAGTGCATAGAGGCTACAAGAGGGAGTCAATCTCTTGGAAAACAACTAACAACTCGCATCTAACTCATGCTACACTCAAGTGACATAAATCACTAAAAGACAATCGCTCATCGGAAAACAAATCACATCTGTTCCAGCATCAAATGACATCCAAACGTAACGGAACTTCTAGGACATGTTTATAAGACCTAAGCATACATGCTTATGGTCTCAAATCCCACTTTAGGTCAAGTGCCAAAATCGCATTATTAACAGCTCAGTGGATTTTTGACCTAGTCGTTTTCGATCTAGAATGCATCTAAATGCTTAGCAATGATGCCCCAATACCCTGCCTATGCTTAGTTTTTTATTTGAAAGTGTAAATTCCTAGTTATGATGAAATTAGGCCACGGGTCGGCGACGTCAAAAGCTGCAAAGTACTGTGAAGTGTTTATGTCAATGCGTAGAGCTCTTACCTGCGGTTGCAATGCAACAGACGCGACTGCAATGTGACAACCGGGGAGGGAGTAGGAAGTGTGAGAAGGGGAGAGGTGAGCGCCGTTAGCTCACGCTGTGTTTTTCATTATCCAAAACTTAATAATAACTTACAAAAATTGGCTTTTATACCTTAGCCAAGGTTTTTGGTGGTCAAAACTAATAATCTGGGAGTTCTACCAAAGATGGGTAATGACAGGTTGATACAATTTGGAATCTTGTAGCCCTGGCTCATCAATTACAAGGTTTATCCAAAAATCAGGAGTTACAATATTTTCGATTTATCAAAATAATAAGTGTTTTTACAATGAGAACTCTGAAAAATGGTATCCGTGGTATCTATGTTAGCTTGCTGCTAACACCTTCATAGAAGTGTTGATCTCAATAAGTGTAGCCTTGTGGAAAAATGTTATGCTCAATAGAAGGGCATTGACTTTCGTGAGTCGTTTCCTCCCATTTATGATACGACTTCTAGTCTTAGCATTTGTGCCTTGGTAGCCCATAATGGTTGAAATATCAATGAGTTAGATAATTTAAGATTGCAGTTTTGAATAGTAATTTGCATGAGGAAGTGTTTGTAGCACAACCTCGTGGTTTAGCTCAAAAAGGGTAAGAAAAAATGGGTGTGAAGATTAACAAAGATTGTATGGTATAAAGCAAGCTCTAAGTGTGTAGTATGAGATAATATATGCTTATTTTCTTGCACTAAGTTTTTTAAATAGTCCAATTGAGAGCACTTTGTATGGTGTACAAACATGTAGATGATACATACTTCTAATCATTGTTCTCTACATCGATGATAGGCTACCCACTAGATTAAACAAGGGACGTATTGCTAATTTTAAAGTTGATTTGAGTGGCTCTTTTGAAATTTCATATATGGAGCTTTTATGTCATTATTTGAGAATACAGTTTAAGCAGTGCAATGGATGTATTTCTCCGTGTCAGACAAAGTATATTAGGTTTCTACATAGGTTTAGCCTTGAATATTTTAAGCCTATTGTTGTACCCATACAAATATTGGTTTGAATTATAGTCTTCATGATGTTAAAGATTACTTTGATACCACTCTTCACCAACAACTTGTTGGTTGTATGATTTATGTATGCATTGCAAGGCTAGATGCTCATCAGTTTGAGTAGTGTGATGGATGTATTTCTTTGTTTTAGACAGTACATTGTGACAACGCTCTATAAATTGCAAGCATATTGTTACCCATTCAAAGACTAGTTTGAAGTGGTCTTTTGATGCTAGAGATTACTTTGATATCACTCTCTATCAACAATTTGTTGGTTGCCTAATTTATGTATGCATGATGAGGCTAGATGTTCAACATGCATTCAATCTAATAAGTGAGTAGAATCATGCATAGCCTACAGTCTAAGCATTAGAAGGAAAGTAAAATGGATATTTTGCCACTTGGTGGCTCTATACATCTTACTTTGTTTTATCTCATTGCCACCAAATTTAGATGGTATATTGGATTTACATTGGGTTCATTGCTATGGAAAATGATTGCCTAGTAATCTTTTTTGTTCCTTTGTAGCTCATTCAAGTCTTGGTTGAGAAAGAAGCAGGCTACATTAGCCATCTCTCTAAGTTGTGAAGCTAAGTGCAACGAGGATTTCAGAACTATGATTAAGTGTGTTGTCGCTCGAATGCCTTATGACTTTGGTGTTGGATAGCAGTTTGCCCCACTACTATCCTCAGTGATAATAAGAGCACATTAGTAGTTGTGAGGAACCTAGTGCTCCATGCTCTCACAAAGAACATCGAGGTGATTTATCATTATGTTTGGGAGAGAAAGAGGTCCTTCAAAGCTCAAGTTTTGCATAGGGTGTTAATTGTATTCTTGATGCATTCATGGTTCTCTTCTTGATCAATTAACACCTTCTCCACAAGTGGGCAAACATGCATCAATTATGGTTGACACCTGATACTTCTCATTCAATAAGCACAAGTGAAGCACTTGAAGGAAAGGCCTACATGTGGTGAATGTGACTCAATACACACCAAAAGTTGAAGGATTTCATACATTTCTAAATTGTGTTCTAGAAATAATATTTACTAACTAAGGATGAGAAAAAATTGAAGGCTATTTGACAACTGTCTCTTACTAGTTATATCTCCAAGTAGAGGGAAGTTATTCTCAACCTTAATCAATTGTACAAGATTCAACAATTTTGAGGCTTCCTTTGAGGTTTACATTCAATACCAAGGCTACACTCACTCTTACCCATCTGAAGATGCAAAATATTCAATCATAGAAGAATTGATTTTTGAGGCTGATGAGAATGATATACCCAAAGAAAAATTTGTAAGTAAAATTTATCCCCTTCTCATGATTAATTAAAGACTTTCATTTCTAACATGGATTTTGTCAAAAATGTAAAGGAGCCTAGAGGCCCTCTCCCTATGGTACCTTCTTACGTGAATTGTGAACATGTCTTGTTAATAATATCTTCTCGAGGATGTTATTAACATGAAAGAGGGAAACTTGCTCTCTAGGCTAGCCTGATGAGACAAGGGTGAATCTCAATGGGCATTTTAAAAGCCAAATGAGCTAGGGTCTTAGCCCGGTTGGTTACAATAGGACACCCAAAACTTGCCATTTTTTTAGTAGAGTATCTAAGGAGCCCCCTCGCATTTCATTAGGCTTTCCTTTCCAAGGTAGCCAAGTCTCCCTCCACACCCGTCTTTAGTTTTTGTCAGCCTATATCATCCTAAAAAAATTATACGATTTAAAACTTGAACACTATAGACAACTATAGAAATCTAATTGAAGTGTTGATTGTAAACAATAGTCCCTTACTTGTTGGTGTTACCATATACATGTGGTAGTGATGTGTGTGAACACACTAGGACCGCTGGGGCATTTTTTCCCTCTTTAGGAGGTTTTTCCCCCCGTGCATTGTATATACGCCCATCACTCTAGGGCTATCTATCTTTCCATTGCACACTAAGTAACACACTCTCTATTGTGTGCCTTGAGATTTCTTCGTCTTCTCCAAGCTGTGTGTGTTTCTCTGCAACCCTAATTCCAACAGTTGGGTGGTCTATTCTAGTGCCATTCCAGAGGGAACCACTTTTTGTACTAGGGAGACAACACTTGTATGCACTAAAACTACCTTTTTGACCACTATATATGGCACCCTCCTTTGTAAAATCTATCTTTTTCCTCTATAAAAACCGGTAAACTTTGGTGAATGCTCTAAGGTGCCACTCGGTCTAGATAGTAACTTTCGTTGAGGAGGGATGGGAGGTCAGGTGTTGATGGAATGTATTGTCTTGGGGTAAAGGCCACTGTAGTTGGACATTTACCCACATCCTACTAACACACCTAGCTAACATATTCTTTATCTTATCTAAAGAATAAGGAGCACCATATGTATTCTTGTTGTATGCGCTCCATCAGCCTATGTCTCTCCCTCTTCTCCATTCTCGCATCCATGCATGGACATGCACTCCTTGTATGGTAAACCCTAGCCATGGGGTTGCCCTCTTTCTCATGAGGCATACATGCCATGCCATGGCCCATAGAAGTTTCTTATCCCACCTTTTGGAGACACTCTCACAAACCTTTCAGATTCCCAAAGGGCATGACTTCACCTTTAATTGTAATGATGGTGGCCAACCATCTTTAGCAAAAGGCCAAAAATCCAAGTCAATCTTGCCAAAATTAGCTATTGCAAGTTGAGGTCAAGGAAAACACTCGCGTAGGCCCCTACCTACTTGTGATGATTGAAGGAGGTGCATCAAGCACTCCAAGGCATAATCTCATGTCACCATAGCCATATTGGTGAGAAGCTACACCCGGATTCAACCCTTAGAATTTGCAAGCTTATATCCTCCCTCAATTGCTCTTGGCTCTTACTATACAATCACCCCAAGTGCATGCTCTCACCTACTCTTGGCACTTGCTGCATAATCCACTCGTTCATGCCCCGACTACCTACACAATCACTATCCAAAGCTTCCCTATTGAACATGTAAGGGTTGCGCTTGATAACACGCTTTCATGGGAAAACTTAAGCTCTCAGTTGCCCTTGTATGCTTGATCTCAATTTCTTGCAATCTTGATCTACTAATTAAGCTACTCCTCACATGTTCCATGCTTATTGTCAGCACAATATCTTCGTTGCACACTATGCCCAAAGAACCTTATCGAATTGGTGAGCATTGCTTTCATTAAATGGAGCTACAAGCCATCATCTCATAGAGGAGAGGCTGCATGCAACCTTGGAAAGATCACAAGATTTGGATTCAACTACTTCCTTGCAGACAATTATCAAAGACAATAAATTTTTAATCCATTCCTTTTTTAAACCTTAAACCTTTCATATTTTAACTTTTCAATCTTTATTAAAGGTTGTAGAGAACAATAGATTTTGTTGTAATTGAGGTTGTTATACCCCTTTTTTATATTGCCAAAGAATTGCTCAAAGGGAGCATTCCCTATCCCATATAGATCATTGCCTTTGTTTTTTTGTACCCCACATTGTAATGAGCTAGGCACTGCAAAGAGGAATTTTTCCTTGGTAAGACCTACCAAAGCCAAAATGGGCAAAGAATCTCTAGAACAAGTTGAGTTCAAGGTTTTCATATTGGGCAAGTCAAAGTCAATGTTTAATCTAATAAAGAAAATTTTTTGAAGAATAGTGAAGTCACTTGGCAAAAACGAGAAGATAGAAACTAGGGCTACCACTATCAGGTATAAAGAGAGAGATGAGCAAGCCTATGTTGTTCTTCTTACCTCTCCCAAAGATAACTACATCCAGGGTGCATTTTTTGGGCGAGCAATTTTCGGCGAGCGCTTTTTGAGAATCAGGCAAGCGGATTCCCAAAAAACTCTTTATCTACCTCTCTCTCTCTCTCTCTCTCTCTCTCTCTCTCTCTCTCTCTCTCTCTCTCCTTTTTCAAATTAAATGTAACATTGAAGATTTCACGTTCAGGGCCAACTTACATTCAAACAAAAACATGATTTACCACCATGGATGATGCATTTAATACACTATTGATAAGACAAAGAGAAGTTCCTTACATACAATTATGGTCTATTTGATATAGCAAACCCCAAATATATGTGTTCCATTGCATAAAAAGTAAATACATATGGGGGCAGGGGTGGGGATACATCATGGGTGAGGTGGATGAAAGAAGGGCGGTGGGGGGCCATATGCTCTGGGAGGAAACAAACGTCGTGCCAACGGGGGCAGTGCATCAAATGGTGGGGGAAATCCTCCAAATGTCAGAGGGTACGAACCATATGTGGGGATGCCTATAGGTAGTGAAAGAGGCAATGGATCAACTTCGGGCGGGGCCTCAGATGTGGAGGTGCTGAATGCACTGTTGGAATTAGGGTTGCAGAGAAACGCACACAGCCTGGAGAAGATGAAGGAAGCTCAAGGCACACAATAGAGAGTGTGTTACTTAGTGTGCAATGGAAAGATAGATAGCCCTTGGACGTATATACAATGCACGGGGGGAAAAAACCTCCTAAAGAGGGAAAAAATGCCCCGGCGGTCCTAGTGTGTTCACACACATCACTACCACATGTATATGGTAACAAATCCCCCCTGGAGTGATGCGGTGAACGAGAGCTGGCACATGAGTAAAGGGAAGTGCCATGGCCTGAGGACATGATTAGTCCACAAAGGGGAGTAAGCCCAAAGCTTTGTGGAAATCTTTGAGCTTCTCACGAGACAATGACTTTGTGAAAAGATCTACAAGGTTGTCCTGTGTTGGCACATAAGCCAAGCTGATCTCTCTTGCTGAGAGCCTCTCCCTGGCATAGTCAATGTGCTTTGTGGGAGCATGAAAAACTGGGTTCCTCGCAACTGCAAATGTGCTCTGAGTGCCAGTGTAGATAGTGTTGCCAGTGTCCTGTCCAACACCCAAATCAGCCATAAGGCATCTGAGCCATACACACTGAACCGTAGCTGTCAAGACTGCCTTGTACTCAGCCTCACAACTCGAAGTGGCCACAATAGGTTGCTTCTTGCTCAACCATGATATACATGAACTGCCAAGCATGAAACAAAAACCACTTGTGGACACTCGCGTGTCAAAACAACCAGCCCAATCTAAGTTCGAAAAAGCATGTAAATCTGGAGGCAATGATCCCCCCTTGGGATAAAACAAGCCAAGACGTAAAGTGCCACTAAGGTAGCGAAAAATCCTCTTGATAGCCTCCCAAAGCTTAGCCCTAGACTATGCATAAATTTGCTGACCTGTGAGACTAAAAACTGAATATCTGGCCTCATGTTGCATACATAAATGAGGCAGCCAACAACAGTCTGGTAAAGAGTGACATCAGTAGGATCGCCAATATCATGTAGACTCAACTTCAAACCTGTTTCCATGGGACTGGCAATAGGTTTGCAATCCGCAAGTCCAAACTTACATAGCAATGTCTCTATATAACTTTTCTGACACAAAGCAATACCACCATCACACTGCTTAAACTGTATACCCAAGTAATGATGCAACAACCCCAAATCTTTTATCTTGAAAGTAGCATTCAAATCAGCCTTAAATTTAGCAATATGTCTCTCATTTTGGTCCAGTGATCAGCAAATCACCAACATAAAGAACCACAATGAGAAGTACATCACCCTCATGCTTTACATACAATGTGCTTTCTGTTGGACTGTTACGAAATCCTTGTTTGACCAAATGAGTGTCAACTTTATCATACCAAGCACAAGGAGATTGCTTCAACCCATACAAAGACTTCTTACATCTGCACACTTTGTCCTCTTGTCCTTTTATGAAAAAACCACGAGGCTGCATTACATAAACTTTCTCAAATATGTCACCATTCAAGAAAGTAGTAACAATGTCTAATTGATGTACATCCCAACCAAAATGAGTTGCCAATGCACATAGAAAATGCACAATAACCATACGAGAAGTGGGAGCAAAAGTCTCTTCATAATGTATGCCTTTTTGTTGTGCATAACCCTTTGCAATAAGTCGAGCCTTATGGCGATTGATCTCACCATCCGGCTTGCGTTTCAACTTGTAGACACACTTCGTACCAATGGCCTTTTTTCCACGAGGCGAATCACATAAAGTCCATGTGTCATTTTCTATAAGTGCATCATATTTTGATTGCATGGCAGCCATCCAATTTATTGAATTCTATGCTTCATCAAAAGACAGAGGCTCCTCAACAGCATAACAATCTAATGCATAAGATGCATGGCAAGAGCCTAAATGAGTACGACTAGACAAAGGTGCATCCAATTTACTGTCACGCAAAGTGTTCGCCAGCAATTTTGACTGCGGAGAGCACGACGGCTTTGAGAGCTTCGAGGCGATAGCTCGCTCGCTCTCGACGGTAGAGAGAGAAGGAGACACACACACGATGTGGGTGGGGAGACTGTGAAGTGGCAGCTCCCCCTATACAATATACTCACTATAAGTATAGGGTAACAGTGGGCGGGCGCCCATGACCTGGGCGACCAGTCAAGGCACATAGGCCTTAACCCCAACAACCTCCCACTTAAAGGCCAATGTGCCTTTAAGCAAGATCTACTAGTGTACAACTAATAGAAGGTGAGATATTGTATAGGGGGAGTTGCCACTTCACAGTCTCCCCACCCACATCGTGTGTGTCTCTCCTTCTCTCTCTCACTCTCTGTCTGTGGTGCTCCCCGATCCCCGTCAATTGAAACTTACATTCGTATTTCCACCACTAAAAAGAGGCAACAAAGTGTCATAAATGTCCGGTGAGCTTACATTACTGTCTCTAGTACATGACAACAAGGGCTGAACAAAATCTTCCAAAAACACTACATCCCGTGAAACCAGAATACATTTTGTTTGCGGATGATACAACCTGTAACCTTTGCTTTTAGCACCATAAGCAACAAAAATACATTTGACAGCCTTATCATCCAATTCTCTGCGCTGTGTTTGTGGCACCAAAGCATATGTCAAACAACCAAAAACACGCATGTGCTCAATAGAAGGCTTTCTATCATGCCATGCTTCATATGGAGTAATAGACTGCAAAGCTTTTGTAGGACACATATAAGTGGCACACATGATGGCCTCAAGCCAAAAAGAATGCAGCAAAGCTTGACTTTTGAGCATACATCGTGCCATTTCCATAAGTGACCTGTTTTTCCTCTCAGCAACACCATTTTGTTGAGGTGTATAAGGCACTGTACATTGGTGTTTTATCCCACGACTAGCCAAAAATGCATTGAATTCATGACACATATACTCCCCCCCTCGATCGGAACAGAGGGTGCCCATAGTACATTTTGAAACATTTTCAACCATAGCCAAAAATTGTTTGAAGCACATACTTCCGACTTTGCTTTAAGCCGAAATACCCATGCATGCCTGGAGTAATGATCATTGAAAGTCACGAAGTAAAGGTAATTACCCAAGGACAGAGTTTGCATGGGCCCACAAACATCACTATGCACAAGCTGCAACCAGCATGTGGCCCAAACTGAACCATCCTTTGGAAACTTAGAACGATGCATCGTACCCAAAATACAGCCTTCACAAACATGTTTGACAGGTGCTTCAAGAGGCGGCAAAGAAGCAACCATATCAGATTTTTGCAAATGCAGAAAACTGGCAAAATTCAGATGACCAAAACGTGCATGCCAATGTTTTGCATCTGAAATAGCCCTTGAATCTGCAACAGCATTTGCAAAATTTTTTCCACACTTGTCATACAAAGTGAGCTTATACATCCCACAACACAAAAGGCCAAATGAAACAATTTCATCACCAAAACTGAGATCATGAACTGTACATCTGTCATCCACAAATTTGACTACAAGTCCAAGTCTAGCAAGTGCGGATATAGATAAGAGATTCTTCTTGATCCCAGGTACATAAAGTGCATCAACAAGTGTGAAGGAACTACCATTTGCATCAGTAAGCACAATCTTTCCAACTCCCTGAACCGGATAAGAGGCATTGTTGGCACAAGTGACTGAATTCCCATGATGGACAGACTCGAGAGAGGTGAACAATTCACGATGTCAGGTAATGTGCTTTGTAGCACCACTGTCGAAATACCACACATGTGAATCTGCAGCAACTGACAAGCATGCATCATGGACATCAGGATTGTAAGTGCACTCTACGCTAAAATCCCATTCTGCATCAACATCAGCAAGACAGTCTCCTTTCACAGAAGACTCAACAATGGCTGCATTTGTAGTGGAACTGGCATTTGCAGTGGAACCACCCTCTTTCTTCTTAGCCTCTTTGGCCTTCAATTTAGGACAAGACTTGATCAAGTGATCATTAGCTTTACAATAATGGCAACACATCTTCTTTTTGCTCTTATCACCAAAATTTCCAGACGAATTGCTGCCAGCAGAAGCATTAGGAACATAATTTTTTCCACTTGCAGTAGAACCATAAGAAGTGGCTGTATTGTTGTTATCACCCTTTCTCTAAGAAGCAATAAAATCCTGTTCAACTGCACGCTGCCTAGTCCTGTTTTTTTTAGAAAGTGACTCTTGTAATAGCAATGTACATAATGCATCAAACTTGACAACTTCAAGATTTCCTTGGGTCATAAGTCTCCAAGTACTAGCAAAAGTCTGGTAAGAATCTGGTAAGGCATCAAGAACAGTCTGCACAAAGGAACTGTCTGAAATGACTTCACCTGCAGAAATAAGTTGCTCATTGATATCCTTGACACTAGCAAGGAAAGTGTCCATTTCATCTTCCTCATGCATAGTCTTCGACTCCAGCTCTTTACGCATCAAAGCAATTTTAGCCTCATTGCGACTTGCCCAAAGTCCAACCAATATATCCCAAGCCTGTTTTGCAGATTTTGCTGAACGAATGTGAGGAACAATGGTGTGCTTCACAGACAATGCAATCAATGCATGAGACTGCGCATCCTTTACATCCCAATGAGATTGTTTTGCCGTAGGCAAAACAACTCTAATAGCAGCAATCCTTGCAGCAAGGCCTGCAACATCCTCAACATCGCCTGCATCCTCAAAACCAGCACGTACATCAATACCCTGCACAATATTCCACACGCCCTTTGACACAAGAACATGTTGCATCATGTAATCCCACATAGGGTAATTGTCCCCATCCAACCTGTCCTCAGCAACAAACATCTTAAACACATCTATGTTGTTGTCAGCCATGGTAAATGCTGCACCTGATGCAAAAATTGCCCGAAAATAGGAGAAATAGAGGAGGAACAACACGTGCTATATAGCACAAACCATAGAAGACTGTAAGGCACCTGTTATGCAAAAAACGGCACTGACAAAAATTCTGCACAAAATGACAAAATTGCCTGTGCAGACTTGCTTGTAGTGGAAACGGAGGCCGAAATGAGCCTGAATCAAAAAACTGAGCAGACTAAGCTCTACGAGCCCTCCTAAAATTTTTATCGACCTGTGAATGCTTGCCAAACCTCACTGTAATCGGAGAAAGTGAGTAGGCGTGTGCTGGAGCAGATGGCGACTAAGCCCGAGAGGACGTAACCTGCTCTGATACCAATTATTGGAATTAGGGTTGCAGAGAAATGCACACATCTTGGAGAAGACAAAGGAAGCTCAAGACACGCAATAGAGAGTGTGTTGCTTAGTGTGCAATGGAAAGATAGATAGCCCTAGAGTGATGGGAAAAAATGCCCCGGCGGTCCTAGTGTGCTCACAACGCATAACTTCACCAAGAGACGAGGTCGTGTAGGAAGCTGTTTGAATAGCTCTAAAAGGCGTGTATATGGTAACATGCACTAGGGGATAGTCGAGTTGCACACCATGACAACGTCACTCGGGCCGTGAAAGTAGTATGTGGAGATGCTATTGCCCCCCCCCCCCCCCCCCCCCCCCCCCAACTAGTCGGCAAAGGTGGCTCCAATGGATGAATTTGCTATGTCACCTGCTTCCGATGTTCTAGGGGGTGAAAAAATGACTAGCAACAAAGTACCAACCTACGAATAACATTAACAAGTAGATATTTTGAAATGTGAAGACAAAGATACTGATCAATTTTAGAACAAAAAACAACATATCCCCTCTACATAGTCGTGAACAATCATGCAACTAGACTCCGACATCCTCAACAGCTGGAAATGAGCTCCCTCTACCTTTGAAGTGACAATGGATAGTTCTTTTGCACGACATGTCACCACAACCATGCCATCAACCAAAACAAACTCTGTTGCGAGAAGGAATTCCATAAAGGAACTCCACCCGTGCTAGCTTCATGTGGCATAGTGTGTAAGGGAAAGCCATGTACATCAAATGTATGCCACCCAATCTCAAGTTGGGGTTCATCAGCCTTGTTTCTGCTAAAGAGCCCAAGAATCTACGTAGTGACTGCATGAAATTGCGTGGAATCTTTTTTAGCACTAAAATTGTGGACATAAATATGAAGGCAAAATAGTGTGGGCTACGTGTCATTGCACAACACATCTGGAATACCTTTTGCCAAGCACTTGACACTAGCATGCACTGCAAGGTAACGTGGCTCTACATGCATATTTGTATGCTGAACATCAGATCAAATATATCTTGCATGCAATGCTAAAGAGAACAACACAACATTAACCATTTTCACGTAGCTGGAGGGTTTTCTCAGACCACTTTGGCCATGTCCGATAGGTCCTCTGTACCCCTATCTTGTGATGGTGAACATGGAGGTGACTCCTAGGTGTCCCCTACTGGTCACGGAGTGAAGGAAAGTATTGGTACACTATGGATCATAGCGCGAAGGCTCTGAGCACTATCACTGAGCTCTATAGAATACTCCTCAACCACATGCCCGCTCTCACTATCACTGGAGGCAACAACTGTCTTCCTTCTCTTCCCACGTTGCCGGCCAGCCATGGGTGCTTGCGGGGCTGATGTGGAGCCAATCTTTGTGTCTTTCTTTGAGGCCGGCTTCTTTGTTGTGTTTGGAGAGAGTGCATCCTCTATCACAATGGCTTTCTTCCGTGATGCAGCGTGCTCCACTATTAATAAAAAATGAAGGTTATTGTGCACATGTCGTATTGCATGGCAAAGGCAAAATCTACATAGTATGATACCTATATAAAGTGCTTCCTCTTCAGGTGGGTACTCCTTGTCCGGGTAATCTAGCCACCAAGGACACTTGAGCCATGCTCCCTTTGGTCCCAAGTCATCTATCCACGTGTCTGGATATAAGCTCTTCTTCTCTCTCTTTGACCTGCATGATGCATCACCGGGGTGCTTGGGGATAGGGAGGACTAGAGCATCTCTCCACCATCTACAAGACAAAAAATAATGGTTTGTGCCAGCGTGACAAGATTAGTGTAACCTACAAAACATACGTAATGTGTGAAGCAAAGATGTCCAACATGTACAACATGCGTCATGTCGTGCAAGCAAAGTGCACTCCACTTCTTGAAGGCTTTGTCAAAGTGATTCCATTTGTATTTCTACAATGTGTGTGCGAGTGTGCAACCATGCCTCCCTTCAGCCTTCTCGTGTTGAATGGCAATGTGTTGATTCACCCTCCATTTTCTCGGCCATCTCAAGAACTCCCCTGCAGCAAATAATAGGACACAAGTTAGATCACCATCAAATTGATTCGAGGACATAATCACTTGATCCACCTTTCCAATTGCTACCAATACACGTGTTAGCGAAGCCACTGGATCCATGCCTTCTCCATCGACCCTATGCCATTCTCCTTCAAGGTTGCATCACCACCTTGGAGCAAGTCAATTAAGCGGCACTTCCTAGCATAGGAAAAGGGAGTCTTCTTTTTCATTGCGACATAATCAAAAGAGAAAGATGTCAAAAGACATAAAAAACATTTACTTACTCTTTTGGGCTAATGTGTGCACGAGCAACCTCTGCCACTCTAGAGGGTGTCATTTTGGTGGTCTTCTCGCCCCAGTCAATAAATGATATACATTTTTGAAAAAAAACATTGCCATTTTCTTGATTTGCAATTGTTGCTATCTCAAGCCCTTTGCACGTGAAATATTGCTCTGTTTGAGATAGCACAAAAAAAAAAACTTTGCTCGTATGCGTCAGGTGCCAAGCCATAGTCGAAGCTCCCTTTCGATGGCAACCCTTCAGTTTTACTATATACATAGCATCAAACTCTTCCTATCATTTGCCAAGCACACAATCAAAACATATATAATAAGAATTCAAAATCAAAACATATTCTTATTTAGCATTGCTTTCAAGTATACCTTCCAAATGAGTTGAGCAAGGACAACCATTGGAAATTTTAGCCACTTTGATTTGTTTGGACCCCTAAAATTCAAAGCCCTCTCTGCTGCCAAACGCGCTCTTTCTGGAAATTTTTGTAGGAGTGAAGTTGGGTCCACCAACCCTAGATCTCTCATCATGAATATATCATGCACAGTGCTCTGAGAAAATGAAACCCGTGTGGCCCTGTTTTAACACTCAAATGTAATACACATTGTCAAAAACAATAAGATGCATTTACATTTGTTAAAAAATAGTTGGATTTACCTGTTTATCATTCCCAAAACCAATAGAAACTCCGATGTTCTCATGGGGTTGAAAATCGACAAGCACGCCCTCCACCGTTGGTGCCTTCTCAATTGGGATGTCATTCTCGTTCATCCACCACATCCATGCCTTCAATCTGTGATTTCTATCCCAAACCACAAAGTACCTCTCGACCATGTGACTAAGCTCGGAGATTAAATGAAGCTCCTCGTCCAAGTCATATGACATTGCAAGATCTCTCGAAGTGTGACCATGAAAAGAGAATTACTTATGATCATCCACAAGAATCCGCTCACTTACAATAAATCTTGCCATGGTTGGTTGGTAGCTTTTATTTGCAACGAAGAGTTGCAAATCCACCACATGGTCATCATTCGTGCGGATGGTGGGGTTCGAAAGAAGTAGCCATAGAGGTAAGTGCATACGTTTGCCATCATAGGAAGCTCTATGAGCATCCACCCAACCCAAAGAAATATGCTTGTCCACTACATTTCCAAACGCTTCATTTCCTATGTCTTCTGTCGTGGTAGCATTTTCCACAGGATGGTTCAATTCTCCACTTGATTGCGTTGTTCCACCCAAACCGGTTACGATGGGCACAATCCAATCTAGAGAGCTTAAGGCTTGAGATTGTTTGCTCTCTTGAGTGCATCGCGGGGGGACTTCTTGCGATGTAGTAACATAAACTTCATCCAGGGCACCATTGTTTTTTGATTGATTTCTTGTGCTCATAGTTTAGCTAAAGAAATAGAGAAAATAGATAAAGGTATGGCTTATGAGAAATTGAAGTTAAGAGCTTGAGAGAAAGAAAGTGGGATCAAAAGAAAGCTTTAAAGAGAAATTAGTGTAAGATAATGAAGTAGAGATGAAGAGAAATAAATAACTTGAAATAAGAAGATATGAGGAGCTAAGAGCTTGAGAATGATATGCAAAAGAGTTGTTAGAAGCTCTTTATATAGTTTTCAAAATAAAAAATTATCATTTTTTATTTTAAAAAAAATATTTGGGATGTGTGTGTGTGTGTATGTGTGGGAGGTGGGTGCGTGTGTGTGTGTGGTGGATGCGCGGTGTGTGTGTGTGGTGGATACGTGTCTGTTTGTGTGTGTGTGTGTATGGTATGCGTGTCCACACAAACACATGCACACCTGCGTGGGAGATGTGTGTGTGTGTGTGTGTGACAGACAGCACACACGCATGCTAGCGCGTGAGTGTATGTGTGATCGCACATACTAGAGCGCGCGTGTGTGTGTCAAATTTGTGTGTTTGTGGAAGGGGGCATGCGAGGGCCACATGCTACCACACGATGGCGTGTGTCTCCACATGGCCCCATGGCGTGTGTCCACACGTGTGTCTCTGAGGGCCACACGCTTCCACGCATTACCCAATAACAGACCACGTGGCCACGGAGCGGCCACATGGATCCCCTCATGGCCACGTGGTTTGCCAGGTGTAACGTTGATAGGCGACGATACACGTGGCATGTCACGTGACCATCGCGCTGCCACATGGGCGGTGCGGTAGCCATGTGGCATGCCACGTTAGGGATGCGATGCCTCTCGATGGGAAGCTCATGATGTTATGCATTATATGAAAAACAATGAGAAAGACTTCGTTTTCCAACATGAGAAAAATTCTAAATATTCTTGTGTGAGGCTATTGGGATATGAAGAGGCAAGAGAGGAGCATCAGCCAATAAGCTTTGCCTATAGGCTTTCATGCCTCTTCTTAGCTCTCTCGCACTCTCTTGTCCAGCTATATCTCCATTGCTCAGGAGACTATCTCATCTCTCTCTCTCTCTCTCTCTCTCTCTCTCCCCCCATCCATGTCGCCTTCAGTTGCTAAGAGCCTAGCATCTCCCTTCTCTCACCTAGCAGCACATCGCCTTCTACTGAGAGCATGTCGTCTCCCTTTCCTCATCTACCGAGAGTCGATCACCAAAAGTTCAAAGTGAGGATGTGCAGGGAGAAACACGATCGTCCTCAATGATGAAAGAATCCCAAGTGGCTTTCTCAATTTGAAGCAGTAATAGAGGAACCGACCACAGTCAGTTATGCAAATGTGGGGGATGGTTAAGGCACCCCCAACGAAACTGTAGCAGTCACCTCCAACTTCGCCAAAATGTAACTACAAAATTGCCCTTAAATCGCCAAAATGTAACCACACACACACACACACACACACACACACACACACACACACACACACACACACACACACACACAAAGGCATTGAAGTAACACGCTAATGTTTGTGACGGTCGTATTGTGGTTGAACTAGTTTGTCTTGATTGCTTCACTGTGTATATGGTAAGAAGTAAAAAAGTGATAGTGGGTTGGATCTTACTGTATTGCATAGCTTGTGATGATGACTCCATAGCATATCTCCTCGAAGCTTTCGTCAAAAGCTCTATGACCTCACATCACAAATGAGATTTGACATTAAAAGATGTATGGAGGTATATTTACACATTATAATAAAGATGGAGAGAGATGCATTTCGTGCATTGCGATGCTTGTGCAAAAAAAAAAACCCCATACATATGTATGGTGTGAAGTTGGCACCGTTCTCCACATTTATAATAATACCGTAGGAAACGTGTCCTTCCCTAGCCACTTTTATCTCGTCCAATGTTGAAGGGGGACTTATGCTTCTTCTCCAATGTTGAAGGGACTTTTTAATTGTAGAAATACTACAGCTGTACAAGAAAGAACTCATTACCGATGTTTTATAAAGACGTGTCATTCCACATTGCCATGTCATGATGTATTATTCATGTGCCCCTTTGTTGGGCAGAACAAAAATTCTTCAATCCTTATCAATAAAAGTAATTTGAATTCATTCCTTTAATGTGTATATGATGTAATCTAAGTACTTTTGAGATCATATAGAGAAAATCAAATATGGAATATAATTGTACCTTTGGTATTGGTCGTCTGCATCGAAGCGCAATCTGACTTTCCTTACATTGTTCCACCACCTTCCCATTAGTATACGTTCTATCATCGCCATCTCTTCCATGACTTTTGCCAACATGTCGACCGTCACATTCACTTTTGCTATCATACCTACCATTACTTTGGGGCATTCCATGTGGCATACATATCAATCAAAACACGGCCAATCACAACATCTTTCTCCAAGAGCCCTTACTTTGCATTTGCTGAAAGCAGCCTAGAGGTTTTTGGTGCTGCATTGTGGAGAAAATCCTGCAATCAGGAGTGAGGCCAACGCTTCGTATTTGCTGAAAACAGACTAGATCTTTCTGACATGCTCCTATGGGGCAAATCTGCAGCAATCAATGCATTCCAACTCCGGACGGGAAGCTTTTCAAGAAGTTTTGGTGCTCTCTGAGGTGCGTCACATTTAGCAAACATGTCAACCAAGGCATTGCCAAGCACGACATCTTCTTTAACAACCCCTAATTAACAATATCAACATGAATTTTTAGTGTTGTGACATGGCCCACCAAGGATAGGCAAGGCTCTGACTGTGGAGACTCTAGTGGAGAGTCTGCAATGTGTGGTGTGGTCCATAAGCGCCTGGAGCTGGGAAAGGAAGCAGATGAGGTGGAAGCAAGGCTCATCCAAATAATGGAAATCGCGTACAATTGGCATACAATTCTTCTATTGGATGAGGCAGATGCATACTTGCAGAGGAGGGACCTACAGACTGGAGTGTTTCTCTGGGTGTTCAAGTATCATTGCGGAGTCATGTTCCTCACTACCAATGGGGACGGTTATGGAGTGAGCTCAACGGAGCGAGATTTTTTTTTTTTTTGAGGGCCACCACCACCACTACCTTGCATTGCCGCCCCTTAGCACCCATCGCCACCACCACCTAAGTTCACCACTGGTGGTTAGTGGTGCTAGCTTACTGCCACCATGAGCCACCTCTAATCCTACCACCACCACCCATTGCTGCCCCTCCCCACCATTGGAGTAGCCAATGACCTCCTCTGTGGGTGTGTGTGTGTGTGTATCTATCTAGCAGAATCTCTCTCACTCTCTCTCTCCCTCTCTCTCTCTCTCTCTCTCTCTCTCTCTCTCTCAAATTCCAAGGCACTAGCAATTTTGCTAGTGCCTTGGGTCTCTTTGTAACAGACCAACTCTCCCTCTCATGATCCCTCCAACCCATCCCCTCTCATGTCCCCTCCTCTCTCTCTCTCTCTCTCTCTCTCTCTCTCTCTCTCTCTCTCTCTCTCTCTCTCTCTCTCTCTCTCTCTCTCTCTCTCTCTCTCTCACACACACACACACACACACACACACACACACACACACAAACCCACCTCTCTCTGTGTGCACACACCTCTCTCCAGTCCTTTCCCTTCCCTTTCTCCCCCCCTCCCCCTCCCTCCCCCCCCCCCCCCCCCCCCCCCCCCCTCTCTCTCTCTCTCTCTCTCTCTCTCTCTTTCACACACACACACACACACACACACACACACACACACAAACCCACCTCTCTCTGTGTGCACACACCTCTCACCAGTCCTTTCCCTTCCCTTTCTCCCCCCCCCCCCCCCCTCTCTCTCTCTCTCTCTCTCTCTCTCTCTCTCTCTCTCTCTCTCTCTCTCTCTCTCTCTCTCTCTCTCTCCAACCCCCTATCTTTATCTCCGTCCGACCCTCCCTCTCCCTCTCTCCCTTCGATGTGAGACAGGATGTTTGGACAATGGAGAAGAATCAATTTGATTGTGCACTTTTTATGCTCACTGCAAGTTTGAGAGTCTGAGTACCACACACTACTAGAGTGCTCAGCTTTTGGTCACATCCAAACTTGCTTCCCTCACATTTTTAGCCATGACTTAGACCTATACACTTTCCTCTCCCATCCACAGTATGGGCTCTCCATTGTGACTCTCATCACCACAATTTTGGAGCATCGAGTATCACTCATTAGGCACACACATACTACATCACATGTAACATTGGTCCCATAGGTCATATTTGACCTCCGATGACGATAATAAAATCTCTCTCTCTCTCTCTCTCTCTCTCTCTCTCTCTCTCTCTCTCTCATCGGTGATGAGTCTGATGATTGAGTCAAATCATGCCTTGAGCTTGTTAATGCAAGCTTTGAGATTTCGATTCTCTTCCATGACACAATTGAGGGCCGTTTGATGGTGTTCAATGAGCCAAGCTTGCTTCCAGCTGCAAGGACAACCACAAAGCTGGATCGTGTCCTCACAAGGTTTTGGGGTTGTAGTTTTCTCTTTGCTTGTCATATCGCCCACGATGGGACTGGGTTCACTTGTAGCGTAGGAACACCGGCTAAAGTGTGTGTGTAGACTAGTGTAAACCTAAAAGATAATGTATGTGGTGGCCACGTTGGCTAGGTCAAGTGTGAGGCACAAAAGGAGGCACATTGAGGTTGAGCAAGGCTGAGCAGCAGGACTGAACTACAATGCTCAATTGTGAGGCTGAGCAAGGTAGAGCAGTGAGGCGCTAGGAGGTAGAATTGCAAGAGTGTACTACAAGGCCGAGCAAGACGAGCAAAGAGTGAATGCATGTGGGCTTGCAACAGACACAACTAAGATCTAACGCCACCCCAGAAGGCAGCCCTTCATGCTTGAGGGAGGCCAACGATGGAGAGGAGGGTGCTTGCTAGGGTAGAGAGAGAGAGAGAGAGAGAGAGAGAGAGAGAGAGAGAGAGAGAGAGTCATAATAATCAATATCTAATTCTCCTAAATGATTTTCTCATATTAAACTGATCATTTAATGTGGGGAGGTACCAGGGGAGAAAAAGCTAGAATATTGGTTAAGCTAGTAGACCGGCCACAGTAGGGATCCAAAGGAGGGAAAATAGGGATCAAAAGGGGGGGCCATCTGCAAAAGAGCCATGTGCAACAATGGGCTAAAAAGACCCTAAGGTTCAGCCCATTAAGACTTCCAAAATGCTAAGGTTCCAAAATTCAAAGGTTGTGTCCAAAGGTCAACCCTAGGGAAAATTGGATGCTTAGTGTGTGTACAAAAGACTTCTTCAAAGCCTACAAAGGAGGGGGCGAGCCCATTTAGTAGGGGATGAGAGAGAAAGCCACACACACACACACAGAGGCTCCCTTTACACAAAGGGAATTAGGGACACATGTCAGCTCCCTAGGCCAGATGCCCACAAGGTGTGCCCAATTCCTATTGGAAGACCCTTGAAGTGGACCAATGAGAATTAATCTAGAGTAAATCTAGTTTAATTAATTCAAAAACATTTAATAAAAGAAACCAATGAGAATTAAGTCTCCTAGAAGACTATTGGGCAGTCTCCCAAGGGGCCCAATGAGCATTCAGGAGCCCAATGGCTTGCCTGATTCCTATTGGCCAGGAGGCAAAGGGGTCCAATGAGAGTTTAGTTTAATTATTTAATTACCTAAAGCTCTCACAAAAGGGGAAAGGGGGACACATGTCAGAAGGCTATCACTTATGCTGCTTAATACCCATTGGCTTGACTTGGGGAGGTCCAATGAGGCAAAAGCCAGACCAATTTAGCAGGAAGGGCTCGCCCAAGAGAGAGAGGGGGCTGATTTTTGCTTGGCATTGACACACACACACTCACACTTGACCATGTGTGAAGAAAGAATACTCTATCTCCTCCCAAGCTTTAATGGAGAGCTCATCACCTACTCCAAGCTTGTGAGATAGAAGCTTACATCAACACTCTCTTGGCATGTGGATGCAAATCCAACCAAGAGACAAGCTTCAATGCATGCTCATCTTCTCTACCAAGCTAATTACTAAGCTAAGCTATGCTAATATGAGTGATTATGTGAGGAGATGTACATCTTTCTCGTAAGATACTCCTTCTTCCTCTCAATCTACTCTCATACCCTGCTAGCTCTCACCATCTTCGAAGGTGTGTGAGGTCTTGGGTCTGAGAACGGGGATAATTCAAGTTGTGTTTGATTAAGTGTTTTGCTTAGTGCATGAAGCTTCCATCTTCATTGCACTAGCTAGTCTTGAAGGAACACAAAGAATTGTATTGTACAATGTCTCTCTTGATGGGAGAAACCATAATACAAAGCCTTTTGGAGGGGGGACCGGCTCCATGCAAATCCGGTCCTCAACTGTTGTCAATAGCTTAATTTCTCTCTCTTTTGAAAGTATTGTTGATGCTATCTAACTAGGTGTTATTCTTTTTGTTGCTCTCTCCACCCAAGCACTCTTGTAATTCTCATTAGGAATCTATTCTAATGAAATGCCCACTATGTTCATGCTAATTTCCGCTACACATAAGTTATTAGGCCATTAAATGTTACATTGGTATTCTCTTTTCTTGCTCAAGAAGGGAGGTCCTCAAGCTAGCTACAAATGGTTGGTATTATTAATTGCCTGTGAGTAAGTAGAATAGGGATTTTTCAGCCTTGCAGTGCGTCTGCCTTTGTGCAGTTAACGGGGCATCACCGTCGAGAGCTATGGTCTTAATAGTGGAGTCCTACGGGGCTTGCCTACGGCTTAACCACTATTGAGCTATTAGAAGCTTGACAGGAGTCGGTGTTGTTTTGGTGTCGAAAGACCCTCTCTTCTATTCCTTGCAATTAATGGTATTCGAGCCGCGGGTACAGTAGCTTGAGTGCTTTTTCTAAAGGGGTAAAGAGGAGTAGCAACTAGGGCTTGAAGTGCCAAAGTACACCTAAAAGTTGTTAGAATGGCTAACAATAGTAAAGAGAGTGAAATTAATGTTGATAACTTTGATTTTGCTCATGAGCAAGCTACTAATGATGCTTCAATGCTTGTTAACTATCTTGTTTCTATGCTTCAACAAGCCATGGGCAATCCATCTCTCCAAAGTGAAGTGCAACTGCAGCTCCGTGCTCACGGGATTCTCCAAGCTCATCACCATGACGAGAGAACACCTAGGAAGCCTCCTTGTGAGACTACCAAAAAAGGTCTCTCTCCGATTCGGGAAGAAGAAGAGAATCCTTATGAAGGGCTCAAGAATTTACTTCTTGATGATGCATCTCCTTCCCAAAGGAGAACTCAAGAGCCTCCACCAAGGAACGAGAAAGAAGCGAGTCTCCCGCCACCTCGGCGGAGATGGCTCCACGAAGACGGCGGGCTAAACGCTCTCCATCACCACCAAAGCGGAGAAGACCATCACATTCTTCTCCCCACCACAATTCAAAGAGGGATGATAAAAAGAAGAGAAGAAAAAGGCGAGAAAGAGGACACCCTCTTCTCCATCTTCTTCATCCTCTTCCTCTTATGAAAGCTATGGTGAAGACGACAAAGATCAAGACAAGAAAAAGGCGAGAAAGAGGTCACCCTCTTCTCCACCTTCTTCAAATTCTTCACCTTCTGAAGAAAGTGATGGTGCAACTTTTGAACCATCAAAAAGAAGAGGCCATAGGAAATCCTATGCCGCATGGAAGAGGTCGTCCAAGCTGAAGAAATTCAAAGAGGGAGGGAAGAGCATCTCTTTCCTTACCTATGATGGTACCTTTGGTGCCACGGACAAAGTCTTGGCCTTTATCCAGTAATTCGATGCGGCGTTTCGAGATGAGGGCTTCACGGAGTCCTCTAAGCTACGCCATGTAGCTATGCACTTTCAAAAGTCCGCCAGACAATGGTGGTCTAGCCTACGAGACAACGGTGAAGCTCCACGAACATGGAAAGCTTTAAGAGCTTCCATTATGAAGCAGTTTTTGGCCACCGATGCCAAAGACAAAGTACTCACCGAATGGCGAAGCTTAAAGCTCTCTCCCAATGAATCCATCCACAAATATGTAGACAAGTTTTGGGACCTACAACTCAAAGCCACTGTCTTCAAAAGGTTGGATTTTGGAGAGCAAAAGCAACACGCTTAACCGAAGAAATGGCGGAGTATGTCAACTCCCAAAGACCACGTACCATATCGGCGGTAATACACCACACTATGGTCGCCTCTCGAATCAATTTCCAAACGGGGGCAAAAAGAAATAATAAGCCCCCGGAAAACAAGGGTTCCAATGAGCCTAAGGGGAAGGACAATGTCAAAAAGTTTCCTAAGGGCAACTCCAACAAAGCTAAAGAGAAGGGAGTTTACAAAGGTAAGAATAAACTCTCTCCTGAAGAGCTTGAGCTTTATCGTAAGGATAACCGGTGTTTCAAGTGCGGCGAACAAGGGCATGCGTACCGCGCTTGTCCCCAAAAGAACAACCGCCAAGATCCTCCTAGAGCTTCCTTGGTTGAAATCCAAGAGGAGGAGACTCACCAAACTCACCACAAAGGATCTCCTCTATGCCATGCTTGGGGAAAGGTAAGAGAACATGATGCTTTTATTCTCTTTGACCCTGGTTCTACTCACAATTTTATATCTATGGAGTTAGCCACCAAGCTAGGCATACAATCCTATGAGATGGGAGATGTCCTACCCGCAGACAGTGCCTTCAAGGGGCAAGAAGCTTCAGTCACTCCCTTAATTGGGAAATTGAGGCTTCATGTCCAAGGCTATGTGGACAAAGAGGACTTCTTTATCTCTCCTCTCAAGCATGAGGATGTAATCCTAGGGGCACCATGGTTTGACCGCCTGGCTGCCGATGTTAAATTTCCTGAAAGGAGAATCTCCTTTAAGTTCAGGGAAAAAGACATGTATATAGATGCTAAGGAAATGGGTAACACCATCCCCATTGTACATACACCAGCTTTCAACAAGTCAATAAAGAGCTCTATTTCCGTGTACATGATTTTTGTTAAAGATTCTCAAAATGAACCTAATGCTTTAACAAAAAAAATAAAAGCAACCAAAAGGAATTAGAGTTATCCAATTTTCTCAAGGGGTTTCAAGATGTTTTTATTGACGACATCCCTTGTGAGCTACCTCCTAAACGAGGTAATGATGACCATGCAATTGAACTTCTTCCAGGAAGTTCACCGCCTAATAAACCTCCTTATAGAGTTTCTCAAGCTCAACAAGAGGAGATTATGCGGCAAGTGCATGAGTTAGTTGAGAAGGGTATGGTTAGGCCAAGCTCATCTCCATTTCGCTCACCTGTGCTATTAGTGCAAAAGAAAGACGGCACATATCGTATGTGTGTCGACTATAGAGCACTAAATAGGATCACTATCAAGAATAGGTTTCCCGTTCCACGGGTAGAAGACCTATTTGATAAGCTACAAGGATCGACCTACTTCAGTAGGGTTGACCTAAAAAGTGGCTATCATCAAATAAGGATAGTTGATCAAGACATTGTAAAGACCGCATTTCGTACTACATTTGGTCTTTACGAATACATTGTCATGCCTTTTGGCTTGACCAATGCACCAGCCACATTCAACCGCTTGATGGAGAAGCTGTTCAGGCCTCATCGAACCTTCACTGGAGTGTTCTTTGATGATATTATCATCTACTCTAATTCATTGGAGGAACACAAGCAACACCTCCAGGTAATATTTCAAGTTTTAAGAGAGAATAAACTTTATGTTAATCGAAAGAAAAGTGAATTTTTCTTGCAAGAGATTCAGTATTTAGGTCACATTATCTCTCAAGATGGCATCCAAATGGATCCATCCAAGTTAGAGGTAATAAAAGGATGGCCTAAACCAAGGAATCTTCATGAACTAAGAAGCTTTATAGGTATGTGTGCATACTATAGACGCTTCATAGAAAAGTTCTCACAAATTGCGGGACCATTACATGACCTAACAAAGAAAAGCGTTAGGTATACATGGTCTGCTAAGGAGAACAATGCTTTCGAAAAGCTTATCTCTCAACCTGTGCTTACACTACCGGATCTCTCAAAACCATTTGAGGTCCAATGTGATGCTTGTGGTGATTGCCTTGGAGCTGTTTTGGTCCAAGAAGGGCACGCCATAGGCTATGAGAGCCGAAGGCTCGATCCTGTTGAGCAAGCTCTAGGCATATACGAAAAGAAACTCCTTGCAGTTCTACATGCCTTAGACTCATGGAAGCACTATTTATTGGGGACTCCTTTCATTCTGCGAACGGATCACCAAAGTCTTAAGTACTTCATGACGCAGACCAAGCTCTCCGACAAACAAATGAGGTGGGCAAATTTCCTTTCACAATTTCATTTTCATATTGCTCACATTACTGGCAAGCATAATCAAGTAGCCGATGCACTCTCAAGACGACCGAGAGTGAATGCGGTTTCCATAGCAACTCACAATGATCTATCTTCAATGATAGATGAGTATGCTATTGATCCCGATTTTAGAGATGTGATTTCAGCCCTTGAATTAGGGAAGAAAGAAGAACCATTTACTTTACAAGATGGTTATCGTCTCTATGGCAATAGACTATGCGTTACTAACTCACTACGTGAGAAAGTAATGTATGAATCTCATGCTCCACCTTATGCGGGGCATAGAGGGATTCAGTCTACCTTAAAGGGAATTGAAACATATTTCTATTGGCCTACCATGAAAGTGAACATACAAGAGTATGTTTCCAAATGTGTGGTATGCCAAAAGACAAAATTTGATAGAGGGAAGCAACTTGGATTGCTTCAACCCTTGCCAATCCCTAATTCACCATGGGAGAGCATATCCATGGATTTTATCTTTGGATTGCCTAAGTCTATCCATGGGAATACGGGAATATGGACGATAGTAGACAGGTTCAGTAAACAAGCTCATTTTATACCTGTCAAAAAGACTATCAAAGCCCATCAAATGGCAACCCTCTTCATTTCACAAATTTTCAAGTACCATGGCTTGCCAATGTCCATAGTGTCGGATAGAGATCCTAGAATGACCAGTAATTTCTGGAAGGGTCTCTTTGAGAATTTAGGAACAAGGCTAAACTTCTCTTCGGCCTATCATCCACAAACTGATGGCCAAAGTGAAATAGCTAACCTAACCATTCTCGATCTACTAAAAGCCTATGTAACGGAAGTAGATCAAAGATCCCAATGGGAGAAGTACTTACCCTTAGTGGAGTATGCTTACAATAACACTGTACATACTTCCACGGGAAAAGCACCTTTCGAGGTAATTGAGGGAAGATCAAAAATTCCCTTGCTACTTAAGGTACATGGGAAGATCTTCGCTGCAGATGAGTATAGCCGAGACCTACAAGAATCTTTCCAAAAGATTAAGGATGCTATCTCTATCTCACAGCAAAGGCAAAAGGCTGCTGCTGACAAGCACATAAGAGCCCAAGCCTTTAAAGAAAACGATTGGATCTTGTTAAAGTTTCCCAAGGCTCGATTAAGGCACACGACGGGCAAGAATCCTACGGGTCACCAAAAGTACTATGCTAAACTAGCAAAAAGGTACTATGGTCCCTTTCAGATTCTTAGGCCAATCAATGAGATGGCCTATCAACTCAAGTTGCCCAATCATTGGCTCATACACAATGCTTTCCATGTGAGCCTATTAAAGCCTTACAAAGGAGAGTCACCTCAAGAACCAACTATTGAAGACCCACCGGAGATCGAGGACCAAGAGGAGGTGCTGCAGCTCGAGTCCATTCTCCGACATGAAGACAAGGTACTAAGAGGCGGTAAGACTATCCAACGATATCTTATTAAATTTAAGAATTATCCTTTTAAAGATTCTAGATGGATGCAAGGCATACAATTAAAGGATAACCTAAACCTTGTCAATGCTTACAATGCTTCCCAAGAGTAAGCAAATGTACAAAATGAACAAAATTTTTGTCTTATAAGACTCTCTTTTTCTTTATTTGTGCACAAAAATGAAGTAGTATGCATGCTTAGATCAAGTTTGTGGAGACGACGTCTCCCAAACACCAAGTAGAGCTTGTCACTCTATTATGGAAGACTAATAGGACCAATGTGTAGACATGCTTGCGGCAGGCTCAGGCTCTCAAGCGCCAAATGGACTAGTCATCCATTATGGAATGATGTCGTAGGGTAACATAGGGATCCTCTACCTGCTAAGAAAAGGACTCATGAACATGCTTTATCTTCTCTACACCATAGTCGAGGACGACTATGATTTCAAGAGAGAGGTAATGTCATAATAATCAATATCTAATTCTCCTAAATGATTTTCTCATATTAAACTGATCATTTAATGTGGGGAAGTGCCAGGGAGAAAAAGCTAGAATATTGGTTAAGCTAGCAGACCGGCCACAGTAGGGATCCAAAGGAGGGAAAATAGGGATCCAAAGGGGGGCCATCTGCAAAAGAGCCATGTGCAACAATGGGCTAAAAAGACCCTAAGGTTCAGCCCATTAAGACTTCCAAAATGCTAAGGTTCCAAAATTCAAAGGTTGTGTCCAAAGGTCAACCCTAGGGAAAATTGGATGCTTAGTGTGTGTACAAAAGTCTTTTCAAATCCTACAAATGAGGGGGCGAGCCCAAAGTAGGGGATGAGAGAGAAAGCCACACACACACACACACACACACACAGGCTCCCTTTACACAAAGGGAATGAGGGACACATGTCAGCTCCCTAGGCCAGATGCCCACAAGGTGTGCCCAATTCCTATTGGAAGACCCTTGAAGTGGACCAATGAGAATTAAGCTAGAGTAAATCTAGTTTAATTAATTTAAAAACATTTAATAAAAGAAACCAATGAGAATTAAGTCTCCTAGAAGACTATTGGGCAGTCTCCCAAGGGGTCCAATGAGCATTCAGGAGCCCAATGGCTTGCCTGATTCCTATTGGCCAGGAGGCAAAGGGGTCCAATGAGAGTTTAGTTTAATTATTTAATTACCTAAAGCTCTCACAAAAGGGGAAAGGGGGACACATGTCAGAAGGCTATCACTTATGCTGCTTAACACCCATTGGCTTGACTTGGGGAGGTCCAATGAGGCAAAAGCCAGACCAATTTAGCAGGAAGGGCTCGCCCAAGAGAGAGAGGGGGCTGATTTTTGCTTGGCATTGACACACACACACTCACACTTGACCATGTGTGAAGAAAGAATACTCTATCTCCTCCCAAGCTTTAATGGAGAGCTCATCACCTACTCCAAGCTTGTGAGATAGAAGCTTACATCAACACTCTCTTGGCATGTGGATGCAAATCCAACCAAGAGCCAACCTTCAATGCATGCTCATCTTCTCTACTAAGCTAATTACTAAGCTAAGCTATGCTAATTTGAGTGATTATGTGAGGAGATGTACATCTTTCTCGTAAGATACTCCTTCTTCCTCTCAATCTACTCTCATACCCTGCTAGCTCTCACCATCTTCGAAGGTGTATGAGGTCTTGGGTCTGAGAACGGGGATAATTCAAGTTGTGTTTGATTAAGTGTTTTGCTTAGTGCATGAAGCTTCCATCTTCATTGCACTAGCTAGTCTTGAAGGAACACAAAGAATTGTATTGTACAATGTCTCTCTTGATGGGAGAAACCATAATACAAAGCCTTTTGGATGGGGGACCGGCTCCATGCAAATCCGGTCCTCAACTGTTGTCAATAGCTTAATTTCTCTCTCTTTTGAAAGTATTGTTGATGCTATCTAACTAGGTGTTATGCTTTTTGTTGCTCTCTCCACCCAAGCACTCTTGTAATTCTCATTAGGAATCTATTCTAATGAAATGCCCATTATGTTCATGCTAATTTCCACTACACATAAGTTATTAGGCCATTAAATGTTACATAGAGAGAGGGAGGGAGAGAGGGAAGGGCCAGTGGAAAGAAAAGAGGGAGAGGGGGGGAGGGATTGTGAGACAGAGAGAGGGATTGTGCGATATTGCTTTGCTTGGGAAAGCCTTTTTTTTCTTTTTTTGATTAAAACTCCTTTTCATTCCTTTTTTCCTCCAAATATGAAAAAAAAAAGCCAATGCTCTCCCCCCCCTCTCTCCCCGCTCGCCCTCTCCAACCCCCTATTAGAGTAAAAAAGAACCTGGGTATAGTGTTTTCAACCAGCTAAAATTCTAAAATCTTGATTATATGTTGAGAGGTCCTTGAAAAAAACTGAGAAATTCACAAGTTTAAGTGTAAATACCGGCAAAACCTTCAATTTTTGACCTAAAAATCGAGAGAATTTCAAGTTTTCCCTTATTTTCTTCAGTTAGGGAAAATGTATTTCTCTAGTGCTATCCCTCTCTCTCTCTCTGTCTCTCTCTCTCTCTCTTTCCATTACTCCTCTCTCTTTCCTATCTCTCTCTCTACCCACCCCCTACCTCTCTCTCTCTCTCTCTCTCTCTCTCTCTCTCTCTCTCTCTCTCTCTTTCTTTCCTATCTCTCTCTTTCTTTCCTATCTCTCCCTTTTGTCCAAGAGAGAGAGAGAGAGAGAGAGAGAGAGAGAGAGAGAGAGGGAGAGAGTTCAAGAGAGATGGAGCGAGCAAGAGAGAAGAATAAGTAGAAGAGAATTTTAACGTCGTAGGAAACTATCCCAAGAGACCTTAAAGATCTATCCAATGAGGAGAGTTGGGGAGGGGGGGGGGGGGGGAGAGAGAGAGAGAGAGAGAGAGAGAGGTTATATAGTGATAGGGAAAGAGTGAGAAAGAAGAGGAGAATCTTGAGGAAGAAGGGTGATTGCTGGAGGAGGGAGGGCTGCTAGAGGAGTAGATGGAGAGAGGAGGTGGAGGAGCAAGGGAAGAGGAGGAAGCACATGGGCGGCAAGAGGAGGAAGGGGAAGTAGGGAGGGAGGTCCTCCAAAAAAAAAAAAAGCTCGCTCCGTTGAGTTCGCTCGAAGAACTAACTCACTACCAGTTGGGTGACAACCTTCGATGATGCCATCTTATCACGCATCACGTTGGCCATTTTTCGCTCAGCATTGGAGGATTCCTAGCATCGCAACATCTAGCATACATTGCTTCTTCATTCTGCAATGTCACCTATGATGCCCTCCTTCACCATCATTTCAATGGCCGCCAAATTCGAAACATTGTTTACCTTGCTCAACTTCTGGCACAACTGGATGCAAGTAAAATCGGGATATCAACCATGTCATCAAGGCTTTCAATGCCTCTATTTCTTGCATCAATGAATTACCAGCTCTTTCCTAGCTACCTGTAAGACTCTTTTCATCAACTTTTTTCTTTGATAATGCTTTCCAGGATGTTTTGGCCTGCATCATCAGATTCAAATATAGTCTCTAAAATTATTGCTCAATAAAGTAGTTTCACGCTTTGAGTGTGTGACTCTTTCTTGGGAAAGATACAAAAGCAGTGAAAAAAGAAGCATTGAGTCTCCTCTCTCACGCATGTATATACATCCTTGTTTTGTAGTTGCTGAAAACAACCCAAAGCTTCCTTGCAGTGTCCCAATGGGTGATCAATTGATGTCATTCTGCACACGTCAATGAAAGCATTACCTCAGCATCCATGACCTTGCTCTCTTTGGATCCCCTACCAAATGGATCTAGAAGATGTAGGTCACGAATGTAAGGTTTGCAGCTACTATAGACCTACTGCCAACTGTAGAAGTGCTTATGGACGAGGTGAGGTTGACCTACCCAATCATTTGTACTGCATAAGTGTTAAATCTAGCTACTTTAGATTTAATTTGAAACTTGAACCTCCTAGCTTGCTCCTTACAAGAATCATAGATCATCTGGTGAAATCTGAATGGCAATGCATGACACAATAGTGGAGGACAACACAAGTGTGAGGGGATCTTGGAGTGGTAATTATCCCATCTACACTAGGCTGTCTCTTAGCAAAAAGTGATGGGTTTAGGCTATGGAGGCATGGGGAGATATTGTGGTGCAGCAGACGAGGAAGAGAGAGAGAGAGAGAGAGAGAGAGAGAGAGAGAGAGAGAGAGAGAGAGAGAGATTCAGTAGAGCAGTAAAAAACCACACTACACTATTTCTTGATCATGCTTACAATGTATATATAAAGCCAAAATGGCCATGCAAACTTTACTCTATACAGCTGCATGTCTTGAGACTTGTTCTCACGAGCTTAGACATTATTGAATCCGGGCTTGCATACCCAACAACCGGGGCCCCCTCAAGCCCAAACCACTGACAATGGACTTGAGACAGACCGTGGCAGAGTCCATTCACCTGAAACCATGAGTAGAAGTCCCTCCCTTCACAATAACATAGGTGTGTGTGCGTACTTCCCTCAAACAACTATCAGCGTGAGACATACCAGAAGCCGACCAAACAACAAAGGGTGGTCTTACCATTATATTTTTATTGCAGTTTCTATAACCATACAATTATTGAGAAATAACTGACATAAAGGAAACATAAAGACAGACTAAAGAAAAACAAACTACAGGACATCACTTTCTACGAAAAGCATTGGTGCTGCATCATCTTCATCACCTTCAACCATACTGATCTGTCGCTTGTTCTTCTTAAAGAATTTCTCCGATAGATGGTTAGGCTTTCCACAATGGGTGCAAGGATTTTTGCTGAAACAATCCTTGGTTTGATGATTGTTGCGTCCACATATAGCACAAGGTCTAGTGCTGGTAGTAGACTTGGTGGAATTGGCAGTTGAAGTGCAACCACGGGCTACATATGCAGTTGGTACGAAAGAGATAATTCGTGGTACTCGTTTATCTTCTTCTTGCAATGAGTTAACAATACCATCCAAAGAAGGCAGAGGATCCTTCTCTTTTAAAATAGTGACAATTTGACAAAATTTTGCCGATAGACTATTCAAAAAAAACAGCTATCAAATCTTCATCTGGCACAGGGGCTTCAACATAAACAAGCTGTGTTTTAAAAGAATATAATTCCATTTTTAAACTCATTTTGAAATACTTAGCTTTGGCACCGAAAATCTTCTCTAACTCTATCTAGGCAGCACTTGAAGAATCAACATCATCCAAATAATGAATAAAGTCGTCGTCTAAGGAAGTTAGAATGATACAAAAAGCTTGTTCGTCTTTCCTTTGTTGCTCGGCAGAGAGGACTCAAGTTACTACTGCTGTAGTGCCTGCTTCGTCGGGTGTGAGAGGCTTGACCACATTCCATAGGTTTTTCTGCATCAAATAGCCTTTTACCTTGATCTGCCAAGTGTGGAAACCGATCTCATTGAATTTATCCACCTTGGAGGCCATATTTGATATGCCAAGGATAGTTTGACCCTTTTGCTATGCTTTAGGACCGCTTTAAAGAGGTGGTTGCAACTGCATTCATTCAATACTCATTTACAACAGCTTCACCTTGAACATAAGCCTCCAAAAGCACCTGGCTTATCTACTGTGAGCAAGTTTGGGAACTGTGGCTATGATGGATCCCACCGAGGGTGCGAATCCCTACTTGGAAACTTAAGTGGATGGTCACTTAGTAAAGTGTGAACACAAATATATAAAAAAGCGATTTTTCTGTAGCAGTTGACACAAGCCGATGGCGTGGAGGAGTTGTTGTGCTCGCAGCAAGTTGAAGAGGGGTTTCTAGCAGTAGGTGGCGTGTCGAAAACTCACCAAAAGGCTAGGGCGAATAGGTTGATGGCGTTTTTTCTTGATTTGCTACAGGTGAGCACGCTTGATTTCTTCTCTGCAGGCAGCGATTTCGACCAAGCTTCTCCGAGCACAAGCCTAACCTTGCTCTGATACCATGTGATGGGTTTAGGCTATGGAGGCATGGCGAGATACTGTGGTGCAACAGATGAGAATGAGAGAGAGAGAGAGAGAGAGAGAGAGAGAGAGAGAGAGAGAGAGAGAGAGAGAGAGAGAGAGAGAGAGAGAGAGAGAGAGAGAGAGATTCGGTAGAGGAGTAAAAAACCACGCTACACTATTTCTTGATCATGCTTACAATGTATATATAAAGCCAAAAAGGCCATGCAAACTTTACTCTAACTGATGGTCTATAGCTGCATGTCTTGAGACTTGTTCTCACGGGCTTAGACATGATTGAATCCGGGCTTGCATACCCAACAAAAATTAGTATTGCAAGATGGTGAACACCTGTTGTGCAGAAAAGTTGGATGACTAGGATTCAACAATTCCTTGATGGTGTCATCTTCAAATAGCTTCGAAAAAGTGTGCTTGGTGTTGCCTTGGTCCACACATCCGTTTTCTCTCGCAACACAGCCAAGCAAGCAGCAATAAAGGCTACATAAAAAAAAATGGAGAGCAAGAGAACGAGTCTCTCTTTTGTGAGCTCACTTAAAGATTGTGCTAAGCAGAAGGTTAAGCCCTCACTTGCATCCATTGAAAACAGCCTATAACTTTCTCACCCTGCTCCTCTTGTGCATATTCTGCAATCAATGCATTCCAAGAGATGCCGCTCCAAAAAGTAAGCTCCTCAAGCACTTTATGTGCTTTCTCAAGTGCACCACATTTGGCATACTGAAAGGGCGGTGGTAATGCGTGTGCTAGTCTCCACCCAACCGTGCTATTTTATAGCCTCCCCCTAGCGTACACACTGTCCGGCCGTGCCGGTGGCCTTGCCCATAGGACCCATTTCCTTACATTACCCCCCCCCCTTGGAGAATCATTTTCGTCCTTGAAAACGAACATAGGAAAATGTTTCTTAAGTGCGGAGATATTCTCCCAGGTAGAACCTTCTTCAGGTCTATCTAGCCATTTTACCAACACCTGTCGTCTGACATGATGTCTGGTGCAAAGCTCATGAGAATCCAAAATCTTTTCGGGCTCATGAGGAATGCTTGGCGGTTCGATAAGATCAACTAACACACCTCTGTCAATGACGTTATCATTCTGTCCTAGCTGTTTTCGTAAACGGCTAACATGAAAAACGGGATGAACTCGTGAGTGCTCTGGGAGAGCTAACTTATAGGCCACTTGACCTATATGTTTGAAAATGGTAAACAGTCCACAATAATGTAGTGAAAGTTTAACAACTTTTCCCGTTTTCAGACTTTTTGAATGCTTCGAAACTTTGAGAAAAATCTTGTCTCCTTCTTCGAAAGTAGCAAGACGACGATGCTCATCTGCGTACTTCTTATATCGATCTTGAGCTTGCTTAACATTCTGTTGAGCAACTCGAAGCATGTCAAAATGGTCTTGGAGAAAATCCTTCGCTTGTTGTATCTTCTCCTTAGTCAACCCCACCGTAACGGGTGATCTAGATTGAAATCCATATAAAAGCATAAATGGACTAAACCCTGTAGTCACATGCTTTGAACTATTATAAGAAAATTCCAATATAGTTAAGTAGCCTTTCCAATTGGTTTGCTTCTTGCTAACGTACGCTCGTAGCATATCCTCCTAAAACTGTAACAACATGGTTCATGTTCATAACTTGGAAGTCAAGGGTCATCGTATGATCTTGAACAATACGCTCAACCCCTTGAACTACCGTGTCCCATACTTCTTTATCATTCCCAGACATCTTCTCCACCACATACTTGTGAGAGCAGGGAGTCTGTGTAAGCTTCAATTTCTTGACTAGCTTATAGTTCAAGAAGTTATGAGTTGCACCATCATCCACTAAGATACGAACACGTTGTCCGTTAATAGTGCCATGCATGCGAATCAAATCATGGGGGCCAAAGGTGGGCTGCCACATTGAAGCAGACACACAACACTTCTGCTTTTCTTCCATATGAAGAACCTCTATACCACAATATTTAGGAGATGAATCTAATGTGAGGCGTTGCACAGTGTGCATGGCTTTTTCTTTGCCTTGCAAAAGAGGACAATGTTTCTTGTTATGTTGGTCCGAAAGGCATCTAAAGCACAAATTGTGTTTCTTCGCACGCTCAAAATCGGCAGTGCTGAGAGACCCACATGGAGTATCTCGTGAGTGCTTAGGCTTCTTAGCCTCTTGCGGGCGTGGAGAGGTAGATTGTCTCTTATTCCTCTTGGCCCTGCCCCTATTGGGCATATCCCGCAATCAATGCACTCCAAGAGAAAGATTTCGGACAGGAAGCTAGCTTTGCTGACTCTCTCTCTCTCTCTCTCTCTCTCTCTCTCTATGCCGTGCACCTGATATACTCTCTCTCCTTGGCTACGGTGTGCTCTAACTAACAAGATCATCGTAAACTCTTTTGCCCATACCAACATCCTGCATGATGCGAGATGCCTTCAAGCTGCACGTTAGATGATTGCTGGAGGCTTTCAAGATGCAGCAAAAAACAGTCCAGATCTTTGCGGTGTGTGTGTGTGTGTGTGTGTGTGTGCGCGCGCGCGCGCTCTTCGCGCACCTGCGTAGAGCCACATGCCTTCAAGATGCACGCGGATATGATGGCATCACGAGGGAGGCCCTCGCTTTGCATCCGCTAATAATAGCTTAAGAGTAATCTGGCCCTACTTCTGTTGTGTTCATCCCGCAATCAATGCACTCCAAGAGACGGCATTCTAGTCAGGAAGCTCCTCACGCACTATCTATGCTTTTTTGAAGTGCACCACATTTTAAGCATGCGTAGGTGATTTCATCTGGATAGAGGCCATCACTTTGCATATGTTGAAAACAGTGTAGAGCCTTTTGTCCCTGCTCCAATTGTGTGTATCCCGCAATCAGCGCATTCCAAGAGACGCCATTCCGGACAGCAAGCGAGGGCTGGTTCACCACCCCCTGCAAGCTCGCCCACTTTCCCATATCGCTCGTCCTTTGCCTTCTTTGGTGCGACGAAAGCAGACAGTATTGTTTTTTTCCATGAAGCTCGCGCTAAATTTAGCCTCTGCCTTCTACCGTTTCCTCTCCAATCAACCAATGCCAAGTGGCATGCTTCTCCTTTCTCCATTTTGCAAATCGCTCTTAGATAATCAAGGTAAACAAGAGCAGAGTGAGTAGGGATGTGAGAGCAAGGATGGGGCAATGGTGGAGTGTGTGGATGCAGAGAGGGAGCTCGGGTAGTGTGGAAAGGCTAGGGGGTTCCACTAGAGTGCATCTCATACGATAATATAAGGTCTCATAAGTCACAAGCCCTCGCCAAAACTTGCACTAAGAGCAAGCAAAAACAATTGATATCTCGTGGGAGAAAGTACATATATAGTGTTCTTTGCATTCAAGTAGAACATGATTTTGTTGCAGCTTGGATATATATTATGGGCGTTGGGTCTTTTTGATACACTTTTGATTCCATCCATGCTATGAAAATTTCAATCAACTTGATGTGTGAACCTTTATTTGTCCACTAGGTTTATCATTTGACTTAAAGGGATTTGCATAAGTTTGGGATAAAGGTTTTCCCTAAACAATGGTGCCACTGAAGGCTGCACAAGGCCTTAAAAATAGGCGAGAGAAGTACACAAGAGTGTTTGCGTCAAGGCATGACATGGGGGTTGATTAATGTGATGTGGTGTATGTATGGTGAAAAGAAGACAAGAACCCATAGTAAAGAAATTAACTATTTCAAAATTTTATCTCCAACAAGTGACTTTCTGTCTCTCTCAGTCTCCCATGTTCCTCATAGCTTAGAAGAGGAAAATGCTCAATGGATGGCCTTGTAACAAAGGCAAACAATGGCCTTGAAGTTTCCCCTAGACTGTCCAAGAGAGAAGTTGGTAGGAAAATGTGAGAAATGAGCCATCCTAGATGCTTCCCATCTTTCTGCTAATATAATTTTCCAAAGGATGTAGTTGTTTCTTGATTTTCATGTGTGTAGATTACTTCATATGGATGTTATTTTTATTTTCAGGTGAAAACACGGTGGTGCATGTCTTTTGCAAGGTCCTCTCCCAAAGGAAGTTTTAATTTTTTTCATTTTCACATACAAGTGGCTATGTATGAAGTTTGGCAATGCATTGCTCTAGCTCATGACCTTCCAAGAGAGTGTTACTCGATGCCTATGGGAAACACGATCATTATATGACGTCCTAAAAAAATATATATGAGGGAAAACATATGGAATATATGGTCTGAAGTCAAACACACAACTTCGAGGGTTTGGTGATCACCATTGTATTTTGTCTTATTAGTGGAACATCTACCCATGTATAGCTCTATAGCTTTGATCCAGGAATCTTTATTACATTAGTCTATGAGAGTTGAGACTATACCACATTGCATGAGCCATTTTAACAGATGCTTTTTTTCCCCTAGACACCATCATTTCAAAGGACTACTCGATCTTTTTTAAAGAAATGTCGGTGTTCTTACGTTCGTACCTCACAATTCATATATCTTTCATATTACTTAATATTTTGAAGGAGACATTTCATTAGTATCGAACGTTCTCCCATAATGCCCTCATGACTTTTACAAGCTAGCTAGGAATGAGACTCAAACCTTATGAAGTGATCATTCTTCCAAGGAAATGGTTGTGAGACATCATCCAAAAATTTGAGGAACAATGTCTCTCTAATTATGAGAATGTCCTCAGTTTTCTATTCAAGCTCCACCATAACCACGATCTCATATCTTCTCATCTCATAGTAAACTTTCACTTTGGGCTCCTATCTCTATTAGGTGTATACAAGAAAATATGTGTTGGACACCATAGAAACTAACACAAATATGTGATACTTAAGAGTTCATGAAAAGATAAGTGGAGAAGTGTGGTTGCATGATCTAATGCCTCTATGAGTTGCTTTATAATGTACTATGGAGACTTCATACATGATTGTTTGAAAAAGAAAGTACATTAAAAATGGGTTTCCATTTTCTTCTCTTTATTCATTTGCGCATGTCCATCTCTATCTCTACATATGGTGCAAAAACTCATGGCTCATTTTCACTATAGCCATTTGAATTCTTCATATGTGTGGAGTTTGTGCTTTGGGTCTTATGTGAGTATATCATGGTAGAAGGACTCTCCTTCCGAGGATGTGGTGGTTTGTATCAATCTCATACAGGACGTGCCATGCAAAGATATCCATTGGAGATGCCAATTCCTCTCTACATGGTTTGTTAACATCTTTGAGACAGACAACCCTTCAGGCTTTGTCAATTAGACTAATGCAATGATAATGTAGGAGTACCAGATCTTACAATAAGGTCTTGATGTTTTATCTATCATTATGAGGTCTAGGGAATAAATGAGAGGGAACGAGACACACGCATATACCCACAAAGAGTGATAGGGTGTGAGAGAGAATGTGGAGTGGATCTGGATCACTATGGGTAAAAAATCTTTTATTTTGTAATAGCAAGCATCGACAAGCCTCAACATGTGGAAGACACTTCGACATGATTCTAATGCTCTACTATAGAGCTCCTTAGAAATCTATTTGATTACCACATTGTAGAACCTACATATAGCATAAATCCCCCCCCCCCCCCAAAAAAAAAAAAACACACATACACACAAAGTCATATTAATGTCTTTCAGGGCCAACATGATCTATGTGATGAGAGAGAAGGGGGGGGGGGGGGGGGGGGGGGGGAATCGATGACAAGGGAGAGATAGAGAGAATGTGATGTGTATCACAGAGATATGGATAAAGATAACAATACACATAATCCATATATATACACTCACACACGTATATACACATACATACATATATTTACACACATATACACTTACACACATATGTATGTGCACAAGACATTTAAGCGAGAATATAGAAATGAGAGAGAGATAGCGTCGTGCTCATGAGTGAGCTAGGGGGGTCGGGCGTACTCGTGTCTCATAAAATAGGCAGCTATGGCGCCTGAATTAAAGCTTCTCTATTAGATCGCTCAAGCACCTCCTGATGGGATAACCCCCCTCCCCTCTTCCTTCTTTCAAAAATAAAAGAGAGTCAGTAGCCATAAATATCTGGCAGGCAGCTTGTGGAATCATCACTTGAACATATACTTTAAAGAGTATAAACCAACATACAAAGACGGCCAAGGGGAGGACACACACTTCTCATCAATGCCCATGTGCATGTTCCCTGTTACATGCCAAAGCTGACATTCCTCAGCACTGCCTGCTGTAGTGAGAGAGAAAAATGCACTGCAATACTCACTCTCTTTCCAAATTACATGGAGAATTACAATATATTCCTCTTGAAATTGAGTATAAGGCACAAGGTGCAGAAAGGATGTCAAAAAAACACAGGCTCTGCTATTCACTTCTTCACAAATCCAAGACCATTGGCTTCGGCATATCTCTCCATGAAGCGCATGAACCTGTCCCAGTCCTTCAATGTTCTCATTATGTACCGAGCCTCAATCCTTGAAGGTTTTCCGTTAACAAACTTGGCACTGACATCAACTGTTGAAAGAACACCCTCTTCATCTTGCATGAAAAGCCCTGTGATGTCCCTCAACTCTCCAGCAGCATCAAAAACTGACGGCTGCTCAAAGCTAAAAGTTGCAACTCCATTAGTCCCATCTTTAGATCTTGTAAGAGAAACATCAGGAATAGTTTGCTCGTTCACGCCTTTGATAAACTGAATAACTGGTTTTGACATGGAAACTACTGCCCGGGTACTGCCCGATCCAGTGGCTGAAGACGAATGCAAGATGAGATTCTCAAGCTTTGTTTGGAGTCCCACAAATGAAGACTTTGAACTGCTACACTGATAGGCACTGGAGGAGAGTGCTAAGCCTGCAGATCAAACAAGATACATTATATGCAAGCCCTTCGCATGCCTAAACGCACATATCACAGACCGTATGAGAACAATGCAGCATAGCAAACAAGGTGGAAACAACCAAGAACCAAAATAGTTGCAAGCAGATTCTAGGCCTGCACATCAAACAGGACCCATTGTATGCAAGCCCTTCATGCTTAAACTCACAAATCACAAGGCATAGTGAACAAGCTGGACATCAGTCAAGGACCGAAATAGTTGCGAACAGATATCTAGCAGCTCAAATTCTGCCCTATAAAGGAAGCCCAGGAGGACCCGTAGAAGATATGTGAGCCAGGAACCGTATCTACTGCAGTAACTCCCTCTCATTATTACATGATTCCACATGTCAACACCATTCTGGACACAAGAATATGCCAACTCTTTGCTTGCAATCACCCTCATTCATACAAAGGCAGTCTGTGGTCACCGTGAAGAAACATTGGGACACCAGTATTGCACTATCTTATGATTTATAACAGGAGTCACTGTAAAGGCACTTACAAAGAAGCAATTACTCCAAGCAAGCAATGGAGTCATTGCTTCTTTGAAAGAACGTTGTGTCTGCCACATGAGCGGTTTAGTTGTGGATGTGGACGCAAGCCTCATCTCAGTCACCGAAAGTGCAAGCAGTATGTCAATGCACACATAGGCTGCTTAACCGGTACTGCACTATCATATTATCTACCAGCAAACGATGGAGTCGCTGCAGCTTCAGACCATCAAGAGAACGCATACGCATTTTTCTGTGGCTGCAAGCCTCCTCCAAGCACCTGAAAGGCTGCTTGACCATTGCTACCAAATGACATAATCGACAAGAAACATTACAGCCCTTAAGAGAACACACAATGCAGGTAGCCCAGGTTAGGCAATGCAAGCAACCATGACCACAAAACCTCGGAAAAAGCAAGATCCAGCCCTTAAACAACTTGGAAAAACCACAGTGGGAGCGAATCATCCACCCTGTCTCTTCCAGTTCATGACGATGTGAAGAACAGTAGCGTACCTGTGCCAGAGCGACTCAAGAATGGCAAACTCCGACTCTGCTGCGGTAGACTCTGCTGGAAATGAGCAGTGGTGGAAGCGGTGCACGGGGATGCAGGAGCTTTCACAAGAGATGCCATGCTCCCCGGCTCGTCCCCGCCACCAAAGTCGCTTCAGCAGGAGAGATGGACGCCAAGTAGTGATCAGTGAACTTTCAACGTGTGTCATCTCGCTCAATATTATGGTCACCCTTTTTCTGTGGCCTTCAAAATCTTACATTGTCTATTATCCTTTGAATCCGTGTTTTTATTTGGCCCGTTCAACAGCCTCAGTTTGTGTCCGTATGTGCAAGGGCCATGCTGCTTTCGTTAGCTTTAGTAAGATTAAGGATGTGGTCACACGTGCATCAGTTTATGCAGCAATGCCACATTTGGCATCGTTACAAAAAGACTTGGCATCATTATATATAAGACAAATAACCGGTGCACATGTGAGTCGTGACTTTTCGTGGGTGATAATGTATTATTGATATGGTCACATTACAATCACTTTGATGAAGATTCTCACTAAAATAAGTTATACATAAAGTTGTTCCAAATCTCACCAAATTCACTAGTTCAATGGGAAAACCGTCTCTAACCAGTGAGAAGCTAAAACGGGAGTGTCCTTATTGTAAGTATGCATGAATACATCTTCTAAACTTATTTTTGGTGAGAATATTTTCAAAAGTGATATGGTTGTGACTATATTGTGGTGTACCCATGATATGATGTTTGGTGGGACAGCACGCCTTGGGTTTGTGGCATGTACTTCTCCTGTTGGAAATTATAAGGAGGTGCTCCAGAATGTTGGACAGATGCTCACTTGCTCTAGTTTTGATCTTCACTTGTGCCCTTCATATTGGTGTAGTTAGATAGCCGGCAGTTCTGGAACAGTCCTTGTTTTCATTCTTTGCTTTGGATGAATGGCCTATGCACTTGACACTCGGTAGAGGTGGCGGTCATAAAATTGGGAATGGGTCGAGGAGATTTCTTCCACTAGAGCCACAATAACATATCTCTTATAAATGCTAATCATAGTAGTAGATGAACTAGTCACTATGCTTTTAGATTGTAATGGATACCTATGGAATGGAATGGAATGAAGGGTTTGGAAACGACTAAATAGAAAACAACAAGACATTATACTACTTCATGTTGAGACTCGGGCATGTGATGCTCAAAGAAACAAAGGCTTGGGAAAACATAATACACGCTCTTTGGCATGGATAGTGAATTGTGTAGGAAGATTTCACAACTTGACTATTATGGATAAGTGTGTATGCATTACAAAATACTCCAAACGTAGGCAGAATGTTGCAATATGGCTCTCTTTCATGCTCTATTTACCATTGAGGCTATACATGCGACAATCAACACCTTGGCCAACCATAAGACAAGGGATCTTCAAGTATGAAGCCAAAAACGTTCAAATGGATAGGAAAGAAAGCATAAGATTGGGTGTGTGAGATATTTAATCTTGGACTTCAATATAGGAGGCCTTATGATTTGCACACTAAGTGAATTAAGCCTCTATATAAAGGATGAGATGTAAACAATGCAAACAAGTATAGGAATATTAATGGTTGGATCTCTAAACCATAGGAAGTAAATGGCAACCATGTTACCATGTTGATGGGCAAGTGGGCTTTTGTCATGGTCATAGTATCATCAACCACCTTGTTACCCTTAGGTTCTCGCAAAGTAGATTAGATTGGAAGAAAAAGGCTTGTATTTTTACTTTGTGAACTTCGAGAAGGCTTTCTATATGGCTCCTTGTGAGAATCTTTGGAGATTCATGGAAGAACTACAAGCGCCAATGTCAATACATGTGTACAATTTCATGCCCATGTGAGAAAGTGATATGTCTAGTGTATTTGGTAAAGGAAACTTCAAAATTTTCCTCAACCAATATTGGCATTAATCAAGCATGCCCATTTTCACCGCCTCTCTTTGGGCTATGCATCAATGGATTGGGGCACATGATTCTCGAGTACATGCACCAAGAAGGTAGTAAAGAACTTCTTATTGATAATGTGACAGAATTAATCTAGTTTTATTAACCGTAGAGGAATTATACTAACAAGAGAAACTGTTTCATTAAGGAGATTCCTTATGAGCAAAGACAAAGTGCTTGGTTGGAGTCTATAACAAGAAACAACATAACTTGTTTGCTTGGCATGCAAAATAACTTGAAAAAGAGAGAAATATTAAGACCGACAACATTTGAGGACCGGATTTACTTGGAGCCGCCTCCCCCCCTCCAAAAGAACTTTGTATTATAACTTCTCCCATTGAGAGAGACTTGTTTAACACACAATCTTTGTGTCCTTCAAAGCCCAATTGATACCATGAACATGGGAAGCTTCATGCACCAAAATTACACTTGGTTGGGCTCAATCCCAAGACCTCAAACACCTTCAAAGGTGGAGAGAGCTAGCGAGGAGTGAGGAAAGAGAAGAAGAAGAAGAAGTATTTTTACAAGGAAGAAGTAAACTTCTCACATTAGTTCACTCATAAAGCATATCATAGCATAATAATGGAGATGGAGAAGAAGATAAGCATGCTTGTAAGCTTGGCACTTGCTTAGATTCTCATTCTATGGCCAAGTGTTGTTGGTGTAGGCTTCTCCACTTCCCTTTGCCTTGAGAGGGAATCTTCACACTGTGGAATGAATTTCCTTGATGAGAGAGAGAGAGAGAGAGAGAGAGAGAGAGAGAGAGAGAGAGAGAGAGAGAAACCCATTGACCCCCTCTTCTTAAGCATGCTTGAAGGCTATCGGTCCTTGAAGTGGGCTAGCTAATGGATGGCTCATTTCATATCAAGCAAGAGGGTTAGCATTGTGACAACTCTCCTTCATTCCCTCTTTGCGAAGAGAGATTAATTCTTTAATTAAATAAAGCTGAATTCTTATTGGCTCTCAAGGTGGGCTATCCAATGATATTGAAGCTAGCTCATGGAAGGCTCATGTAAAGTGTCAGGACAAGGGTCCTGTAACCTAAGAACTAGGATGGTCATGGACTACATCCAAGGGTCGGGCTAGACAATGTGGACAGGGGATCTGTCTAGGGCAAGGGGCTAGGAGCCCACCTATATAATGGGAGGTTGGGAGGAGGATCTTCAGTCTAGTTTCCCCTAGTTCTTACATTGGTATCAGAGCTTAGGTTAGCTAGGAAGTCTCTCTTCCACTCTCTCTCTCTAGGCGTGGTCACTTTTTGCTCCTAATAATAGGGCCTTGAGGTGAGAACCGTGGCTTTTGTAGGGCTTTTGCCAAATTTAGTAAGGGGGCTGTCTAAATCGGACACTTTTCTCGTTTTGGAAGGGGAGCTGTGGTGCATGAAATTCCGCCATCTTGGGCTTGACATGAGCGCCCTGGGGAAGAAGGGGGGATTCCAAGAGCTCATGGCCAACTTCTGCCACTGCAAGCCACACACAAGCTTCTCTCTCCTCGCGTTTCTTCTGTGCGCTGCCTGCGTTATTTGCCTTCAAGAACTTGCGTTATTTTCACATGGCAAGGCCAATTGACAATGAATTTGAGCCTTGGCCATTCTAGGTGGCCCTTCCCACAAGCAAGGCAATTCCCACAAGCCTCGACCTCCGTACTCGGTGCAAGAAGTAATCCGTATCGACTTCCCTCGAGCCTGATGGCTTACGAGTCCGCTCAAATCTTGCAGAAAATTCTAGGTTTCTGCAATTGCGACAGTTTCAATTGGCGTTCATGCAACATAATCATTTGCCGATTAAGAAAGCTTTCAATAATTAAGCTTCTTCACAACGGTAATGCTTCAACCATCTACACTACACGATTTCAGTCATCTTGTGAGCCACGGGCAAGTTTGCGAAGTTCGTTTTTTACGCCGCTTGTGCAAATTCTTCTTTTTTCGACGGTCAGGTGCTACGACGCACAAGTGGAGTTAACTATACTTGGCAAGTGGTACCAAAATCAGGTATTTTTTTCTGAGTACTTCTTTCATTGCACTGTGTCACCATGGATTCGGATATCAACATGACATTTGATTTTGAGCAAAGTACTCCTGATCCTACCAATGACGGCTCGCGGCCGGATCCTCCCAAGGAGAGTACCCGCGATGCTATGACAGGAGAAGATACTTATGAATTGCTCGATATTCAAGAACTTCGTGCACTTCAGACACACATGACAGTCATGGATGAAAATTTTAAGGCTTTAAATGAAAATGTTACTAAACTTTCCACATTAGTCATTCAATTAATGCAGCAGCAGTCTAAGAGTCCTGTTGACACCTACATGCATGAGCACGTTGGAACACAAGGGCAAGGCCCAATAGATGAAACAATGCATACTCTCACTGCCAAAGAGGTAGATGACTTGTTAAAGAACTTTAAACCACCAGTTTTCAAGGGTGAAGACCGAGACCGTAATAAGGATACAACAAACATCTTTCTCAGTAAATGGGATGGAATTCACGCCTTACGGCGTACTCCGGATGCAATCAGAGCTCTGCAAACGAGCTTAACTCTGGAAGGTAAGGCCTACAAATGGTGGATGTCTCTCAAGGAGAAGAACATCATACCACAGAGTTGGGCAGCCTTTGAAGCAATGTTTAGCAAGGAATTTTTGTCTACAAACGAGGCCGATCGGAATTGGACCGCTTGGGACACATGTTGCATGCGCCAATATCCATCACTCCTTGAATATATCTCTCACTATCGGGACGTCATCCTCAAGTTGGAAGGCTTGGATACCTTTCAACAAGTACGAGGTTCATACGAGGTCTAACTCCAGAACTTAAGAAGTATGTCAAGACCCAGGACCCTAAAACACTTGAGGAAGCCATAGTGAAAGCACTTGAGGTCCAGGGGTCCTCTCTCTCCTGAGGATTTTGATAAAGCCAAGAAAGAGAAGCTATGTTTTCAATGCTTAGGAAGAGGCCATGGAAAAAAGGATTGTCCTAAGGAAAAATCTACTGCTCAGGGGAAGGAGAAAGCAGTGCACATGGGTCAACTACTGCCTCTTGAGTCTTTCTCAAAATTCTCCATAGTGGAAGTAACACACACTGAGGTGGTGCATGAATGCTGTCTCACAGCTTCCATGTGGCAACAAACCTTTGGACCACATGAGTTAGTACGTATGCACAGATATCTGCAAGGGCACAAGTTGCGCATCGTGGTAGATGATGGTGCTACTCACAATTTCATCAATTATGGATTGGTGAAAAAGCTCAAATTGCCTCAAACTCCGAGTACCCACCGCTACAAGGTAGCAATGATGAATGGACATTATACTGAAATATGGGATACTCAATGCCGAGTTGTCCCATTGGAAGTACAAGGGTACTCTACTTGTTTGGATTTTCAAGTTATGAACATGGAAAGGGCTGATGTGGTTCTTGGTAGGGAGTGGTTGCATAGCCTAGGACCATCACTAAAGTGTAGCTATGAGCACAATAGCTTGATGTTTGATTCCCATGGCACACATGTATTGTTGTTAGGAGAAATGATATCCCTTCATCACCACTGATTTGTACTGCTAAGCTTATGCAACTCGTTTTTGATAATGAAATAGAACAGGTTTTCTTGTGTTACTCACTGTCTCATTTTCTTTCTAACATTGAGTCTGTTGAACATTCCTCAACGCCGCATGCTTCTCTCTCCTCTATTCCACCAATTGCTAATTCTACACAAGCAAATGTTGCCAATCAATTACAAAAATTATTAAAGGAATTTCAAGATGTCTTTCCTAATGATTTTCCATTAGGTTTACCGCCAACACGCTCTGTACAACATGGCATTGACGTGACTGCAGGCTGTAAACGTGTTAGTAAACCACCTTACCGTATGAGTTACTCAGAGGCTGCTGAGGTGGAACGTCAGCTTGCTGACTACCTTAGCAGAGGGTTTATACAACCCAGTTCTTCACCATGGGCTTCGCCTATCCTTTTAGTGAAGAAAAAGGATGGCAGTATGCACATGTGCGTAGACTATCGGGGCTTAAATGCGGTTACAGTTAAGAACAAATACCCATTGCCAAGGGTAGATGAGTTATTTGATAAGCTAACTCATGCTCGAATTTTTACAAAAATCAACTTGCAGTCAGGATATCACCAAGTCCGTATTCGGCTTGCCGATATACCTAAGACTGCATTCCGAACACGGTTTGGACATTACGAGTTTTTTGGTGATGCCCTTTGGGTTAACCAATGCGCCCGCAACATTCATGGCACTTATAATGGACAGTGTCTTGAAGCCATATTTGGGTAAATTTGTCATTGTGTTCCTCGATGACATTCTGGTTTATAATTCTTCTGAAGAAGAATACTTACAACATCTCAGGCAGGTGTTTGAGTTGTTACGCACAAACAAGTTATATGCCAAGGAATCTAAATGTGATTTTCTCAAGGAGAAAATTCATTATTTAGGGCATGTTATTTCAGCTAATGGCCTATACATGGATCAAACCAAAGTGGATACCATTCGGAAATGGCCACCTCCTAAAAATCTGGAAGAATTACAGATCTTTTTAGGCTTTGCCGGTTTTTACCGAAGGTTCGTTAAAAACTATGCTCACATTGCTGTCCCTATGACAGACCAACTAAAAGGCAAAGGTAAAGCTTTTCAGTGGGGTTCCGCTCAACAGCACAGTTTTGAAACACTCAAAGACGCATTAGCTACAGCTCCTATACTGGCTATTTTAGATCCTTTGAAACCATTCGTTTTGGAAACGGATGCCAGTGATTGTGCTATTGGAGCAATCCTGTTACAAGACGGACAGCCGATTACATTTGAAAGTAAGAAGCTGGATGCAGCTCAACAGAATTATTCTGCTTACAAACACGAACTCTATGCAATAGTGTCTGCCTTAAAGACATGGCGGCACTATCTGTATGGTGCTCAGTTCGAGATTGTTTTTGACCATGAGAGCATCAAATGGTTTACACAACAAACAAATTTAAAGGGTCGAAAAGCCAGGCGGGCCGAGATCCTTCAGGAATATGACGCCAAATTAAGGTATCGCAAAGGCCGATACAATGTAGTGGAAGACGCTCTTAGTCGAATGCCAGAGATCAATTCTCTCTTGTTCACGGAACTTCGTAGTGAATTTCTAGATTCTCTCAAAGGCAAATATGAGCATGATGAAACATATTCCAAAGTGTGGAGCCATGTTTAAAAGAGGGATCCTTCTCACTCCAATGCAGGTAGTGTACAGTTAACCTCCACACATAGTTCTCCTTTATCAAGTGATGAACTACAGCGATGAAAGCATTTTACCATCGACAATGGGTACCTACTCCACAAGGGGAGAGTTTGTGTACCGACGGACACAGACATTTGGCGCCAAATTCTTTATGAATGTCATGATAGTTCAAGTGCAGGGCACCCGGGGATAAGAAAAACTTATTCTCTCGTACGACGACAGTTTTACTAGCCAGGTCTACATGGTTTTGTTCAAGCTTATGTCTTGCATTGCCAAAAATGTCAAGTGAACAAGGCAGAGCGCCTGAAAGTAGGAGGACTCTTACATCCTTTGGAAATTCCCAATGGAAAATGGGAAAGTATCTCTATGGCTTTCATTGTAGGTTTACCAACCACTATACGAGGTCATGGCTCAGTATGGGTGGTCGTAGACAGGTTGACTAAACTATGTAAGTTTATTCCGACCAAATCAACGGTTAAGACACCGAAACTAGCAAAGTTATTTGTGGACAATCTATACAAATTGTATGGGTTGCCAAGTAACATTGTTAGTGACTGTGATCCCAAGTTTAACAGCCACTTTTGGAGAGCTGTATTTAAACAATTGGGTACAAAACTCAACCTCAGTACAGCTGATCATCCAGAAACGGATGGTCAAACGGAACTGGTTAACCAAGTGCTAGAGGATATGCTAAGAGCATACGTCAGCAAAAAACAGTCAGACTGGGAAGAATACTTACTTATTCTCGAGTTTGCCTACAACAGTTCTAAGCATGTCACAATAGGTTTTAGTCCTTTCATGCTCATGTATGGGTTTCAACCCAGGTCACCAGTTACGGTGGGGTTGGCAACCGAAAAACTCCAATAGGTTAAGGATTTTTTGCAAGACCACATGGATATGCTGAAACTTGCTCGTCAGAATGTCCGGAAAGCACAGGATCGGCATAAGAAATACGCTGATGAGAAACATCGGCAAGTTACCTTCGAAGAAGGAGAGGAAGTATTTTTATTTTGAAAGGCCCACAATATCGGGGTGATAATTTAGGTGTCGGTCCAGTTTTCAGACTTTCTGAATACGAGTCGGTGATCGTGCCTACAAACTATTACTACCATCACATTCTCCCATTCATCCGGTGTTTCATGTAATCCATCTATGAAAGCGGTTAGTTACATGGGGACAACAACATCATTGACCAACAGGTTTTGGTTGATTACATTGAACCTCCTACCTTACCGCATGAACCTGAACGTGTTATGGATTATCATGAGTTGCGTACACGACATCATGTACGACAACAAGCATTAATCAAGTGGAAAGACCGACCTGAAGAAGGTTCCACTTGGGAAAACATTAGTGTTCTTAAGAAGAAGTTTCCCACTTTTGTTTTTGAGGACGAAAACTCTTCTTAAGGGGGGAGTAATGTCAGGACAAGGGTCCTGTAACCTAAGAACTAGGATGGTCATGGACTACGGCCAAGGGTTGGGCTAGACAATGTGGACTGGGGATCCGCCCGTCTAGGACAAGGGGTTAGGAGCCCGCCTATATAATGGGAGGTTGGCAGGAGGATCTTCAGTCTAGTTTCCCCTAGTTCTTACACAAAGTGTGAGCTTTGTCCTAAGGTGTGAGTCAAGGAGAAGAGAGTGGATTTATCCCACATACTGTGGAGCAAGGCTGTAGAGCTACTTAAAGCTCATTTCATGAATGAATAAACAACAACTCCATTTTGCAGTACATGCTTGTCTATGGTGAGCTTGTGCTAAGCTAAGTCAATACTCAAGATTGTGTTTATGAGTCCAAGCTAATTCTATCTTGGAACCTAATTCACTTGAGTGATAATCTTGCTTACACACACACTCACGCATTGACACTATGTTTCTCTTTCATCCACCATAGCTAGCACGATCCAATTCCTAAAATTTGGTATCAGAGCCATGGTGTGCTAGCTAGGATTGTTGCTATGCGTTTGTGTGTTAGTACAATTAGCATTACTTTATCATCATTAGATAAATCCATTTGATTTGCCCTTCTATTGCATACTGCATGCCTGATTAGTGTTCCATTGGCTAGCATGAGCATGTTCTTGAGCTAAAGACTCTTGGGCCACTACTCACTAGCTAATTGGAAGATTAATTAGCATAGGATTTCATTAATTTAGCCATTAAGAACTTGCATTTTGCATTCAAAATTTGCTCCTCAGTTTAGCAAAATTGGCATTCACCATTGGTATGTGTACGTAGCCCCATTCAAATGCTTTCTGTCAAGCCCACCCATGCTAAATTTGCATTTGATTTGACCTATTCTAAAGCTTGATCAATTTTGCTCTCATACACACCCTCAATCTCTGGTTTTTTCTGCAGACTCAAGACCCAAATTGTGTGTGTGTGTGTGTGTGCCTAAAAGAGCATTCAATGCTCACCACACCCTTGTGGAAAAACAAGCCTAAAAAGGCCTCAATCAATTTTGCACGTGGTGGGAACCTCCTATTTTTAGGAAGATTGACCACCTTTTGAAGACGGGCCACACTTGGGGCGCCCACTAGCGGACTTCAACCCCCGACGGTAAGTTGTTTTGCATAAGAATTTCGGGTCCGAACGGACCCCGGCCGGTCGCACCAAAGCCAAAGAGTTTCCGATCGTCTGCACATGCCCAAGAAACGGCCTAACTGGCCACCCGGCCTGACCCTGCGCCTGCCCACAACGTCCGGTCGCGGATTCCAACTGAGGCACCAAACTAACTTGAATACCATTTGCGGGTCCGCCCCTCTTGGGTCCCCCTTCCCACGCCTGCTGAGGCCCGCCCTTGACCAAGCCTTGGAACACAATCCCATTTGCCACATTGCCTACCAAGCAAGCACTCCCACGGCCTCAAGAGCTCCAATCTTCTGGCGGCCAACTCCCTCAAGGGGACAGTCTCACGAGCTTGCTGTCTCGAACCTCCGAAGACCCCTTTAAGGGCTTGCTCCCACCAAGCTGCAGCAAAGCACCGTGCCAAGCTTCAAGGGCTTCCCCAAGGCAAATAAACCAAAGCTTTCAAAGCCTCAAAAGGTATCAAAGGACTAGTTCTCCTCAAGCACTAAAGAAGAAAGGTAGAAGACGCTTCTTCGAGCATACAAAGCTCTTAAAAGGGAGCTCCAAAGGTATTCTAAGCCAACTTCAAAGGCTCATTCCAATCATCAAAGAAGAACTCAAAGGTGTATGTGAAGGGTGACTTCACCTCGAGTGAAGAGGTACTTCACATTTTACTAAGAAGACATTAAAATTGAAATCTTGCAGCCAAGAACAATAACTTGCAAACAAATACCGTCTTTCTTTATTTGTGCACCGTGTAAAGAGGCAGACACTGGCTAGGAGAGTCTCCTAAGCTAAGACCCTTCTATTGGCACAAATGGGGGACAAGGGAATAGAGAAATTCAACGAGGAGGGATTTCACACTTGGAAAACGAAGTTAAGAGGCTACCTTATGAAAAAATGTTTGTGATTTGTCATCAGCACGGCCTTAAAGCAACAAACCAAACCCGATGGAGTGCACATTAGGGCATCTACACTCATAGCAAGTACACAGAATTTGGCCAAAGACGAACAAGCATTGGGAATCATCATCACTTCCTTGCATGACAACTATGTGCATTTCATAGATATTCGAATGTAAGCATGCACATGATGCTTGGCATGTCGTAGAAAGTAATTTTGGAGCTAGGGCCAAAAGAAGCAAAGTTAGTCTTAAAAGACAACTTTACAAAGTTACTATGATTGAAGGGGAGGACATTGCTAGCCTAGTGAATAGGCTTAAGAGCATTGTCATGCAGCTCACTTACATCCAGGTTGAAGCACCAGAAGATGACAAAGTGGCCATACTATTAAGTGCACTTCCACCTTCTTATGACCACTTAGTCACAATTCTGGAAGAAAAAGAACCATCACCACCATTCCAAGATGTCATCAACTCAGTCCAAGCAGAAGACAGAAAGCAAAGAGGTTTACTCACCTCATCAGGGGGAGTTTCCATCGCAACATCTTCAAGGGTAAGATATTCACCATCAACATCAACAAACGGAAGAAAGTGTTATGAATGTGGAAGAATGGGACACGTAGTGAAAGACTGCTACACAACAAACCTTGCAACAAATGTGGTAGGAAGGGACACCCTCCTCCTCGGTGCTACTCAAATGGAGGCAGTAACAGTGGAGAAAGCAGTAGCAGTAGAAGCAACAGCAGAAGCAATGAAGACAAGAGACCTGACAGAGGATCAACTCACATAGTAGAAGACAAAAAGGACGAAGACGAGAGCAATGTTGTATTTTATGAAGACCCATTTCGAAAATGCAGACTCTCTACTTGTAGGGGAGGACTTTTTCCTGTGTGGATCTTATCATCCTGTGTGGACATCACCATCCTTTGTGGATTTTTCTTGTGTGGATTTTACCACCCTGTGTGGATATCACCATCCTTTGTGGACTTTATTTTCCTGTGTGGATATCACCATCCTATGTGGATTTTGTTAGCCTGTGTGGATCATGCATCTTCAGTATCTTGTCATAGTCCAAACCTCAAGGGGATGATTGTAAAGTGTGAGCTTTGTCCCAAGGTGTGAGTCAAGGATAAGAGAGTGGATTTATCCCACATACTGTGGAGCAAGGCTGTAGAGATACTTAAAGCTCATTTCATGAATGAATAAACAACAACTCCATTTTGCAGTACATGCTTGTCTATGGTGAGCTTGTGCTAAGCTAAGTCAATACTCAAGATTGTGTTTATGAGTCCAAGCTAATTCTATCTTGGAACCTAATTCACTTGAGTGATAATCTTGCTTACACACACACTCACGCATTGACACTATGTTTCTCTTTCATCCACCATAGCTAGCACGATCCAATTCCTAACAGCTCAACCCTCATTGGTCCCCCTGGTAGGCAACCCAATAGGATCAAAGCTTGCTCATGGGGAACTCTATTCTTGTTGGTTCTATTTGTGGGCTATCCAATGAGATTTAAGTTTTTTCCAGGAATGCTAAATTCTCATTGGTTCTTCAACATGGCTATCCAATAGGAATCAAGATTGCTTGCGCAAAACATAGCTAGGTGTTGGACATGTGTCCTTTATCCGTTAAGTGAAAGGGGTGGTGTGAGTGTCCTCTCATCCCCCCACAAGAGGGGCTCGCCCCATGCAAGTGGGCATGTGTCCTTTATATCCGTTAAGTGAAAGGGGTGAGTTATAATGTGTGTGAGTGTCCTCTCATCCCCCTACAAGAGGGGCTCGCCCCATGCAAGTGGGGGGTGCAATATGGCCAGTTGGGGGTCCAAAGAAACCTTAGAGATCATATTGAATGGTCTAAAATACCTAAAGTTGTCAATAGACTTTCCCATTAATCCTAGGCCCAATGGACTCTAGCACTACACTTTGGAGGCTTAATGAAGCTTACCCTTAGGCCATTTAAAGCTTCATTCAGTTCACATTGCTCTTTGATAGACTATCTCTCCTCTTGGTCCCCTATTAAGAGAAGTCTAGTAGCACATATGAAAATTTCAACTCTTGCTCCCTTTATCTTCCCATTTTAAATGGCAAGCTTAATATGAGAAAATCATTTGGAAAAGGTAGATATTAGATTTTATGACATTACCTTGTCCTTGAAATCATAGTCGTCCTCGACTATGAGGTAGGAAAGATAAAGCATAGTCATTAGTCCATTGTTTCCTAATGGGTAGATGATCCCTTTTTACCTAGCGACATCTTTCCAAAATGGATGACTAGTCCATTTGGTGCTTGGGACACTTAGCTGGCGTAGGCATGTCTACTCTATAGTCCATACCAATACTCTAAAGTAGAATGACAAGCTCTACTTGGTGCTTGGGAGACGTAGTCATTGCCACAAACATGATCATAAGCATGCATACCTTAAAATTTGTGCACAATAAAAGAAATGGAGTCATATAAGACAAAAAATTTGTACAATATATACATTTACATGTGCTTACTCAAGTAGTCATTGAAAGCCTTGACAAGGTGCATACTATCCTTAAGTTGGATTCCTTGCAACTATTTAGCATCTTCAAAAGGATAATTTTTGAATTTAATAAGATATCTTGGATAATCTTACATCTCGCAAGACCTTGTGTTCATGTCGTAGGATAGACTCAGGTTGGAGTACCTCTTCTTGATGTTCAAATTCTGGAGGATCTTCAATGAAGAATTCTTGAGGTGGCTCTTACTTGTAAGGTTTAAGCAAGCTCACATGGAAGGTGTTGTGTATGAGCTAATGATTGGGCAACTTCAATTGATAAGCCATCTCATTGATTGGCTTAGGAATTTGAAAAGGACCATAGTATCTTTTTGCTTGTTTAGCATAATACTTTTGGTGTCCCATAGGTTTCTTTCTTGAGGTATGCCTTAGATGAGGTTTAGGAAACTTTAGCAATACCCAATCATCTTGATTGAAGGTCAAGGTTCTTCTGTGCTTATTAGTCGAAGCCTTTTGCTTTCGCTGAGAGATAAATATAGCTTCTTTAATCTTTTGAAAATATTATTTTAAGTATTGGCTATATTCATCAGCAGCAAAGGTCTTCCCATGTACTTTGCGTAGCAAGGGGCTTTTGGATCTTCCCTTAACACTAGGTTGGTAATGGGACACTTTTATGTCCTGGGACACTTTTTATGTCCTGTTAAGTGACCATTTGCCTTGAATTAATTCAAGAGTTTCAAAATGGATTTTGAGGTGCTATCTATCTAGAAAGTTGTCTCATGAGTTGAAAAAAACTCGACATTTTTTTGGAATATCAATTCCATCTTTAACCTTGTCCTTGCACATCATTTCACAACCTAAACTGTGTGAAAAAACGGGTCCTGTTTTTGGCTTTTTTTAACTTTTTGCAACTATACCACTCTAGAATTCATGTTTGTGAGGTCTAGAATGCTAGAGAACTATCTTTAGTAGTCCTCAACATGTCCTGATGCTTCTAAGGAGAAATAAATGTTAAAGTTGTAAGTTATGACCAAATTACAAAAATTGTCAAATCCTGTTTTTTAGCCAATTTTAGCTCTTCTATGATTTTTTTTGGTGGCTTTCATGATATCCAAATGTAGTTTTGATTTTCTATGTCGCATATTGTAACATAAAGCTAATATTCCTTGAGTTCTGGGGCACCTAATACCCTATTTTTCATAGTAGACAACGATGGTTGATTTTTTCAATTATAGAAGAAAATGAAACATTCTAGTATATCAAGTATAGCTTTTTCAATATTTTTAGTTTCTTGTGACAACTACATGCATTTTGTAGGTAGTAACCATATCTAGTCATAAGGATCAAATTTGGCTAGATATTGAATAGTTTCTATGGGATTCTACAACTCAGAATGTTGAACCCAGTTTTTTCATGTTTGCTAGATTTAGCACTTCATCTTTGTCCCCAAGATTCCCCTTGGTAAGAGATGTATTATTCTTTTGACATGCTCCATGGCTCCTTATAAACCTAAAGGATAATAGGGAACTAAGAAAACATGCATATATTATTTGTATTGAGTGTGGCTATAGAAACTTTGATGATAGGTTTGCAGAATGGTAAAAATTTAACTTTTTTGTACCTATTTCTTTTGGCAAAACAAAAAATAGTGAGTGAGAAGCAATCATATGTTCTGATCACCAACCCATTGAAGTTAACTAGGGAATTTATCTCAAGTCCTACTGGTCCATCAACTTTGGAGGCTTGGTGTGACCAAACGATGAGAAATTTTACAAGTTTCTTATTTTTTCCATGTGTAGTAGCCCTTGAACTATAACCTCATGAAAGGATTTTACAAAATGAGTGGATGTACTATGGTTTTGGAGGTTTTTTTCAAAACCCTGAAAGGACACTTTTATGTCGTGTTAGGTTACCAACCTAGTGTTAATGACCTCAAAGGGTGCTTTTCCCGTAGAAGTATGTACAGTTTTGTTGTACGCATACTCTACAAGAGGTAGGTACTTCTCCCATTGAGAACATTGATCTACTTTGTAACATAGGGTTTTAGTAGATCCACGATCATGGAGTTGTCTATTTCACTTTGGCCATCCGTTTGTGGGTGATAGGCTAAAGAGGAAATTAATCTAGTACCTAGATTTTCAAAGAGGCCCTTCCAAAAATAATTGGTCATTCGAGGATCTCTATTTGACACAATGGATGTAGGCAGGCCATGGTACTTGAAAATTTGTGATATGAAGAGGGTTGCCATTTGATGTTCCTTAATAGTCTTTTTGACATGTATGAAATGAGCTTGTTTGCTGAAACGTGTCAACTATAGTCCATATTCCAGTATTCCCATGGATAGACTTGGGCAATCCAACGATTAAATTCATGGATATTCTCTCCCATGGTGAATCGGGGATTGGCAATGGCTGGAGTAATCCAAGTTGCTTCCCTCAATCATATTTTGTCTTTTGGAATATCACACACTTGGAAACATAGTCTTGTATGTTTACTTTCATGGTAGGTCAATACAAGGTTGTTTCTACTCCTCATAGAGTAGATTAAATCCCTATATGCCCCGCATAAGGAGGAGCATGAGATTCATACATTGCTTTCTCACAAAGTGAGTGAGTAACACATAGCCTATTGTTGTAGAGAAGATAACCATATTGCAAGGTAAATGTTTCCTCTTTCTTCCCTAAGGCAAGGGCAAAAATTACATCTTTAAAATCAGGACTAGTAGCATACTCATCTATCAAAGAAGATAGATCATTATGAGTTGCTATTGTCACAACATTTACCTTTGGCCGTCGTGAAAGTGCATCGGTCACTTGATCGTGCTTGCCTGCAATGTGAGCAATATAAAAAATGAATTGCGAAAGAAAATTTACCCACCTCATTTGTTTGTCAGAAATCTTGGTTTGGGTCATCAAGTATTTAAAGCTTTGATGATCCGGACACGTAGAATAAATGGAGTCCCTAGGACATAATGCTTCCATGTTTATAGGGCATGTAGGATAGATAATAGCTTTTTTTTTCATAAATACCCAGTGTTCGTTCATCAGAATTCAATCTCCCACTCTCAAATGCTATGGCATGCCCTTCTTGAAGTCAAACTGCTCCAAGGAAACTGCCACATGCATCGCATTGGACTTCAAAGGGCTTGGTGAGGTTCGGTAATATGAGCACGGATTGAGAGATAAGCTTTTGTTTACGCGTGTCAAAAGCTTTTTTCTTCTTTCCAATCCATGCATACTGAATATTTTTTTTTTGTTAGGTCATGTAGTGGACCGCGGCTATTAATGATAATTTTTCTATAAAGCGTCTATTGTATGCACACATATCAATAAAGCTTTCTAACTCATGTAAATTCCTTGGTTTAGGCCATTTCCTAATTACTTCCAACTTTGTGGGATAAATACGGATACCAAATTGAGAGATGATATGACCCAAATATGCAAGAAAACTTCACTTTTCTTTTGATTAATGGAATGTTTATTATCTCTCAAAGTTTGGAAAATTACTTGGAGGTGTTTCTTGTGTTCCTCAAGAGATTTGGAGTAGATGATCATATCGTTGAAGAATACTCCAGTGAAGTTCTGATATGGTCGAAAGATGTTCTCCATCATGCACTTGAAAGTGACTAGAGCATTTGTCAAGCCAAAAGGCATGACAAAATATTCATAAAGACCAAATGTAGTACGGAAAGCGGTCTTTAAAATATCTTCATTCACTTTCCTTATTTGATGATAGCCACTTTTAAGGTCAATCCTACTTAAGTAGGTAGACCCTTGCAACTTATCAAAGAGATCTTCTACCTGAGGTGCGAGACACTACTGCTTTACCAAATAACAATGATGAAAATCAAGAAGAATTAGAGTTATCTAATTTTATAAATCAATTTCAAGATGTTTTAATTGATGGCATCCCTAGAGAGTTACCTCCAAAACGAGGGGATGATGACCATACCATAGAGCTACTACTAGGAACTTCACCTCCCAGTAAGCCTCCTTATAGAGTTTCTCAAGTGCAACACGAGGAGATAATGAGGCAAGTGAATGAATTGGTAGAAAAAGGGATGGTAAGGCCTAGTTCATCCCCATTTTGCTTGTAGATTCTATTAGTGCAGAAGAAAGATGACACCTATTGCATGTGCGTAGACTATAGAGCCCTAAATATAATCACAATTAAAAATAGATTTCTCAAACAAAAATCATGTATGCAAAAATCAAACTTTTCATTGACTTGTCAAAAGCTTGTGTATGTACAAGGGGTATGGTGTTACCTTTCTCACTTGCATCTATATATATCTATACTTAAAGTAGATTTTTCTCTCAGGAAACTTCATAGATGCAGCCATGCAATTAAACCATGGTGCCCCTAAAATTACATCTTTATGTTTGAGAGGAAAGATAAAGAAACCTTCTTTGTCCACATAACTTTGGACATGGAGTCTCAATTTCCCAATCAAGGGAGTGACTGAGGCTTCTTGTCCCTTGAAAACTCCATCCGCCTTCAAAGTATCTCCCATTTCATAAGCTTGTATCCCTAACTTGGTGGCTAGTTCAATTGATATGAAATTATGAGTTGATCCATGATCAAAGAGGATAAAAATATCATGTTCTCTCACTTTGCCCCAAGCATAGGCAAATGGTTACCCTTTGCAATGACCATCCTCTTTTGAAGCTTCAATCGTAGATGCTCTAGCTGGTTCATTGCGTAAATTTTTTTGTGGGCAAGATCGATAGCCATGTCCTTGCTCCTCACACTTAAAACATTTGTTATGCTTACGATAATGCTCTAGCTCTTCGGATGAGAGTTTTTTTCTACCTTTGTAAACACCTTTGTCCTTTTCTTTAATGTTGTTGTTGTTGTTGTTAGGATTGCCTTTGGAAGAATTTTTGCATAGCATTATTCTTCCCCTCGGGCTCATTTTTGTCCTTAATTTATGTGGGCTTAAAGTTCTTCTTAGCACCTTGTTGGAAATTAATTCTTGAAGCAACCATGGTATGGTGAATAACCGTCAAGATGGTTTTAGGCCTTTTAGAATTGATATATCCATTCATGTCTTTGGGTAGCCCGGCCCAAAACTGTTGCTTTTGCTCTCCAAATCCTACCTTTTTGTAGACAGTGGCTTTGAGATGTAGGTCCCAAAACTTGTCAATATACTTGTGGATAGACTTATATGGAGACATCTTCAAGCTTCACCGTTTGGTGAGACCTTTATCTTCGACATCACTTGAAAGAAATTGCTCCATAATGGATGCTCTTGAGGTTTTCTATGTCTTTGGAGCTTCTCCGTTGGCTCGTAGGCTAGCCTACCATTGACTGGTGGACTTTTGAAAGTGCATGGCAACATGTCGTAGCTTAGAGGATTTTGTACATCCCTCATCTCCAAATGCTGCATCAAATTGATGTATGAAGCTAAGACTTTGTCGGTGGCACCAAAGGTACCATTGTAGGTGAGGAAGGTGATGTTCTTTCCTCCCTCTTTGAACTTCTTGAGCTTGTTGGACCTTTTCCATGCGGCATAGGATTTTCGATGTCCTCCCCTCTTAGGCTCCTTGGAGGAGTAGCCGCTAATTCCAATTGAAGAGGAGGGTGATGAAGATGGAGAAGAAAGTGACTTGTTTCTCTCTTTTTTCTTCTTGGGAGTTATTTATTCTCTCTTGGAATCAAGATGAGAAGAACTATGCGGCGATATTTCACTCTTTGGAGGAGTTGGAGAACTTTGTGATTGCCATCTTCTTGGAACCACATCTTCAATAGAAGTGTTTGGAGACTCACTTCTATTTCTGTCCATTGATGGAGGCTCTTCATTTGGAGCATGACATCTTCTTTTTGGAGGAAATGCATCCCCAACTTGTTGTTGGAGCTCTTCATGCAGATTGTTCTCATCACACATAGAGAGTCGTCTTTGAGTTATCTCACTACTTGGGAAATTGGAATACTATGTGTGTGAAGTTGCTATTGAACTTCTCCTTGAAGAGCGGGATTACCCATGGCTTGTTGAAGCCTACAAACAAGATAATTCACAAACCCACGGCCATCATTAGTAGTACCATCATGTGCAAAATCAAAGTCATCAACATTAATCCTACTCTCTTCATTATTTCCGCCAAGCTAAACAAAAATTATGTGTGTTCTTGCAAGAGACAAGAGAAAAATCCAACCTATGTAGTCTACACTAGGACCTCTCTTCCTAAGCAAGAAAAGAGTAGCCTATGCTCTGATACCAATGTGATAGAATTAAGCTAGTTTCATTAACCGTAGCAAAATTACATTAACAAGAGAAAGTGTTTCATTAAGGAGATTCCTTATGAGAAAAAATAACGTGCTTGGTTGGAGTCTATAACAAGAAACAACATAACTTGTTAGCTTGGCATGCAAAATAACTTGAAAAAGAGATAAATATTAAGAACGACAACAATTGAGGACCGGATTTACTTGGAGAAAACAGTTGAGGATCAGATTTACTTAGAGCCAGTCCACCCTCCAAATTAATCACTTTGTATTATAACTTCTCCCATTGAGGAGACTTGTTTACAATACAATCCTTGTATTCTTCAAAGCCCAATTGATTCCATGAAGATGGGAAGCTTCATGCACCAAAATTACACTTGGTTGGGCCTCAATCCCAAGACCTCAAACACCTTCAAAGGTGGAGATAGCTGGCGAGGAATGAGGAAAGAGAAGAAGAAGAAGAAGAAGAAGTATTTTTACAAGGAAGAAGTATTCTTCTCACATTAGTTCACTCATGAAGCATAGCATAGCATAATAATGGAGATGGATAAGAAGATGAGCATGCTTGTAAGCTTGGCACTAGCTTGGATTTGCATTCCATGGTCAAGTGTTGTTGGTGTAGGCTTCTCCACTTCCCTTTCCCTTGAGAGGGAATCTTCACACTGTGAGAATGAGTTTCCTTGAGGTGCGAGAGAGAGAGAGAGAGAGAGAGAGAGAGAGAGAGAGAGAGAGAGACCCATTAAAACCCTCTTCTTGAGCATGCTTGAAGGCTATTGGCCCTTGATGTGGGCTAGCCAATGGATGGCTCACTTCATATCAAGCAAGAGGGTTAGCATTGTGACAAGTGTCCTTCATTCCCTCTTTGAGAAGAGAGATTAATTCTTTAAGTAAATAAAGATAAATTCTTATTGGCTCTCAAGGTGGGATATCCGATGAGATTCAAGCTAGATCATGGAAGGCTCAACCCTCATTGGTCCCCCTGGTAGACTACCCAATAGGATCAAAGCGTGCTCATGTGGGACTCTATTCTTATTGGTTCTCTTTGTGGGCTATCCACCAATGAGATTTAAGCTTGTTCAAGACATGCTTAATTCTCATTGGTTCTTCAAGATGGCTATCCAATAGGCAGGCTTGCTTGGGGGCAACATATCTAGGTGTAGGACATGTGTCCTTTATCCCTTAAGTGAAAGGGGTGACTTCTAATGTGTGTGAGTATCCTCTCTCTCATCTCCCTATAAGAGGGGCTCGCCCCATGCAAGTAAGGGGTGCAACCTGGCCACATGGGTGTCCAAAGCAACCTTATATATCATATTGAATGGTCTTGAATACCTAGAGTTGGCAATAGACTTTCCCTTTAATCCTAAGACTAATGGACTCTAGCACTACACTTTGGAGGCTTAATGAAGCTTACCCTAAGGCTATTTAAAGCTTCATTCAGTTCATATTTCTCTTTGATAGACTATCTCTCCTCTTGGTCCCCTATTGAGATAAGTCCAGTAGCACATATTAATATTCCGACTCTTGCTCCATTTATCTTTCCATTTTATATGGCCAGTTTAATATGAGAAAATCATTGGAGAAAGTTCAATATTAGATTTTATGACAGATAATGTTATAATCATGCTTGTTCTATGTGTAGATTGAGGAGTGCCCTTTGCTCATACTTTGCAAGATGAACAAAAGCTCATGATTGTTCTTGAAAACGTTTTCCTGCATAGTGGTTTGATGGTGTATGCCTCATAAGCAAAGCTTATTCTAGTGAAAAATCTCAACAGAGAGAAACCATGCATTCTATATAATAAATAGCCACTCTAAGTGGTAGAAAGTTTCAAAGGCTTGGCCTTTAGGTTCCACCAATAACAAGTTGCATGAATGTTCTATGTATTTCCTTGAAGTTGTGATAGAGCTACTAGCATTCAGCTATATGTGCTTTCAAGAAGATATAGAATGTTAGAATCTTAAGAAATATCTTTTCAAAACCTTGGTCACTCTTACACTTCTTTATAGGAATCATGGGGTTTAGTAATCTTTAAATGTGAGGAAAAAAACTCAAAATACGTGAAAAAGAAATTATTGAACTTTTGTTAAATGCAAGATATCAACAAGGTGGTTCAAAGGATGGCTAGTAATAAAGTTACTTCATGATGCATCACTAGAAACCCCAAATCAATGAGGCTTCATGAGGTTGTTGATGCACATACCCTCTAAGTTATCAATCTAATTATCTCTTACCCAGCTAGTGGAAACTATACCTGCATATGGGAGTCTACACTACACCAATGGCAATGATTGCTTAATCTACTCTATCTAGCTACACAACTCATAAGGAGGGTATCTAAGGTAAAAATACCTCTTCTCAATCCTAAATCAATCCTACTCAATCTACAATCAACAAAGCAGCAATCACATCAATCAAGCATATAATGTACAAAGATTCACACGTAAACACCAAAAAGCACACATACAATCAATGGAGGGAGAAATTTTCTCTATACACACACAAGCATACAATTTGCAATGTGAGAAAGAAAGAGTGCACACACTCAATAGAGAATAGAATATCATAGATAAGGAGAGAAGATCTTCATCGACTCAACATAGAGTACAAACTAAGATTGCAAGGTATGGAAGCTTGATCTTGATGCTAATGAGAGGGCAGATCTCCTTTAGAGTTTAGGTCAAGGAACACTTTTTCATTCTACAAAGAAATATCTATGCTTAAGGCTTCAAAGTAGTTTTCTAACTCGATAACTATTAAAACAACTTAGTCTAGGCAAAAAACAAGATCTTGGAAGAGATACCAATTTTGAACACATAGGAGGCTATCATCACATCTGGTTGCACCATTTGAATTCTCAATTAATACTACAAGAAATATGTGCAATGTTTGGGCGATGCCCATAACACCTTTTATCTAAGTATCTATGATCAATAGCTCCAATGAGGGCACAAACTTTTATAGTTCCTATACTCGTTATCCTCATTCCAAAAAAAGTATTACATGACCATATGGGTTTTAGGTTTCCCCATAAGCTGGTGCTACTTTCAATCTACCAACACAAGGTATTTTTGGTTTACATCCAAAACTTGGGTTTAGGTTTACCCACATGAGAACTGGTTTACAAATCAGTGACAATGGACTGAGAACAGACCATGATAGAGTTCAACAGACCACATCAAATAATGATTCAAACCCCCCCCCCCCTCTTTTTGACACAGGTGTGTGTGTACTTCTCTTAGACAACCATCAGAATCGAAACAATAAGAACTTGACCAAACATACACTTTTGGGAGGTCTTACCACTTTTTATGTGGCAGTGTCTATAACTCGTAGAGCTTTGACTCTACAATAACTGACTATTGACAACCTAAAACAAGGCTTTGATAAAAAAAAATATGATGGCTTTGACAAAAGACAAAAACCATATTAAACCTATCACACGGGACTTTGAATTTCACATATGTTGATGTACCAACTCGTTGAAGCAAACCTTTAATTTTGGTACTCAAAACAAACAATTTGAAGAGACTTGGCTTTCTTTTCTGATGAACTTTAATTTTGAGAGTCTTACAAGGACTGAGGTCTAATGTTCTCTTTAAATATAGATGAAAAAGTTTTGTGCATAGATACCTCAAGAAAGAGTCGACACCTTGCTCTGTCTCCACTTTACGTTTTGATAGAGTTGGTAACCACATAGCCAAAATGGAACTTCGATGCTTGTGCTCATTTGCAGCTTGATTTTTAGGCATACAAATCTTTTCCATACTATATACGACATTTTGAGAATCCCTTGGTTAGTTTGCATGCACCACACATGGCATTTTAATATGCCATGCCCGGGCTTAGTGCACCGTTTGGGCTTTGTTACACCCGCCACAACAAAAGAATTGCATTTTGAGAGGCTAGGCCCATCACCTCCTTAAAGCTCTGCTTGCTTGGCTCTGATACCACTGTTAGGGATGCAAGCTATGGTGGATGCCAATGAGGTGTTTCCATGGAGAGATGGGGTGAGCATGTAGAAGAAAAAGGAAAGGGCAAAAATGAGAAGAGCTTCGACAAAAAAAAAGAACACGCTAATATTGATTGAAAGAAAGTTTTACATATATAAAAGTGACCTAGCCACCATGCAATCTCCACTTAAGGGTGGCTCATATAACTGAGTGTATTTGCATGCCATAAAGCATGCTCTCACAGGAAATGGGCTGGCTAGGTCTTTAACCTTCCCACAACATTCCTACAATACTTAAAAAATAGGTCGGATAAAGCTCACAGTGATACATTTAGACTTGATATAGCCATATCATGATTTTTTATAATCCACTTTGTCCATGATTATCCCATTTTATCATGGTTGACCAAGATTTGACTATTTTGACTAAGGTTGACCAAAGCCCTAGTTGGCATGTGTGTACTTATTGATGCACAACTCCCCCCTTTCTACTGAGTGTTTGTCCCATGAAACTCCTTTAAATAGGGTGTTCAATGTGAAATGGGTAATGGTAGGGTAGTTGAAACTGAGTGGCCAAGGAATAACGTGGTTTCTTGAGAGAGGGTTATTAGGTGGTTTCTTGAGAGAGGGTTATTAAAAGATAAAAAAACAGATGATGGCTAACCATGCAAGGCTTATTTGAGCTGCTTGAAATTCAAATGCAATGAAGCATCAAAGATTAAGGCATAGCATTTTGTCTGTTGACTAAACCTTTACATAATTAGATGCCCTTTAGTAGTTTCAAAGCTCTGGTGTAGAAAGGTAATGCAGTTCGTGTGTGGAGGGAGTTGAAAGCACCGATCAATCGCAAGATGGTCCAATGAAGAGCCTGCCATGGGAAGTGACCCTAACTAATTCATCGTTAGTTGTTCTTGAAGTGGTGAAAGCTACCAATGTGTTTATGCATAGAAGCTTTCTATTGGTATGTATATGTGCTTGTTGTGGTTAGTTAGCTTTTGCAGCTTGGTGAAGCAATTGGATGTTGAAGAGGCTAATGAGAAACACATCCCCATCATAGCTGGGAGGTATTTTTATAGGGAATGGTCCTTTCTCTTGATTGGAATATGCCTTGGAAGTATTGGTGCATGCAACACCCCTTGTCAAGACTCGTCCATGTGTTGACCAGTAAAGGCACTCTCCTTTAGTAAAAACCTAAAGAAAATGAATAAGATGTAGGGAAAAACCTAGTAATGAAAATATCATCTTTTTTTGGTCATTAAAGCCAAGTGCCTTTAATAATTGGTGCATGTGCATGGTTCACACTAATAAAAGAATGCCTAATGCATGTGTATGATCTAGTGAGATGCCCTATTATGCATACTTAGAGACTATGCAATAAGAATAGTAGGCAATGAGAGAAAATAGTGTGATGGGTTCTCTAAGGAAATTATGTAGCACACACACTAAAGCATCGTAAAAGGCTAGGACATGTCCAAAGAGGGCTGTTTTGTAGAGGTTGCTTTACTCAATTGTCACATTGCACAATTTTATGGGTATACTCTACCATCTCTGTTAGACTCTTTCTTAGACTTAGACTCTTATGCTCATCTTTTGCAACATGAGTGACACAAGCTACATATACTCAACTCTTCAACAAGCTAAAATCACACCAAAAGATTTCATTATTATTTGCATTTATATGCCATGCTAGAATTTTAGCTTTTCCACCATAATCAAAATGCCAATAGTTCGTACTAGAGGCTATCCAATTTCACCAAACTTTAAATCTAACACTAATATTTCCCTTATTGCGATTGCACCAAAAATTATAATCATCATATGTCAATAGCCTTCATCTAGCTCTTTAAGGGTTGGTCATTAGAAATAAAAACCTGTTGGGAATTGGATCGTGCTAGCTAGGGTGGATGAAAGATAAACATCGTGCACACAAGTGAGTGTATATTGGCTAGATTATAACTCAAGAAAATTAGGTTCCAAGATCAATTAACTTGGACTCATAAACACGATCTTGACTATTTGCTAAGCCATCACGAGCTCCCCATAAACAAGGGAGATGTAATGCAAAATAGACTTATGTTTATTCATTCATGAGATGAGCTTTAAGTAGCTCTATAGCCTTGCACCACTTCATGTAGGATAACTCCTTCTGTTCACTCCTTGACTCATATTCTAGGACAAAGCTCACACTGTATGATCCTCCCCTGGAGGTTTGATTAGGAAGATACTGAAGGAAATTGACATCTCTGGCACACTCCAATCCAGGTGCAAAAGAACATCTCCAATCCAGGAGACCATCCCCAATCTAGGAGACAAACTATCTCTAATTCAAAAGATACTCAAACACCTCCCCTCAAGCAGATGTATAAAATTGAGACCAAGCTACTCCAAGCTATCTCCAAACAACTACAATTGATAGGGAAAGGCAAAACAAAAAAGCTAGAGAATGTTGTCGTAGACTAGAAGGCTACTGCTGTCTTCTTCTTCATATTCATCTTTGTCTTCTTCTGCCAAATAGACTTTCGGCCTTGGATTTCTGTTGGTGCTTCCTATGTTCTTTGTCTTCATGATCTTCAAATTTCATTTTATGGGCTCCATGTATGTACTCGAGGCAAGTGAGTGAGAGGTAGAGAGAGAGAAATTCTCTTGTGAATCTTGAAAATCTTCTTTGATGCCGCTTGATTCTCTGCACTAGAATGTTGCTCTTGCTTGTTTGAGAAATCCCTTTTTTTTAATGCTTAGGTGTGCTTTTGAATGCCTCTTGGGAAGGGGTGAAGGTACGAAACCTTTTGTTTGCATTGGGGTGGGACTAGCCATTCAACAAGGACAAAAGACATTTAGCTCCAAAAATAAAATAAAAAAATACGTTGAATGTGGGTGACCCATTGTGTGGCAAATGTTACTCATAGAAGACGGAGCAGTGTGATGCAAGCAAGGGGTGATGACACGGATTTAGGAAGTGGGACCGCAGGCGAGTAGTTGATGAAGACCCGAGTTCAATTGCTCAGCTGTTTAAGGAGTGGTTTGCTATGTGCAGTGACTCTAAGGATGTTGATGTTAGTAGCACTACCCACACGCAGAGAGTAGCGGGCCAGAAGGGGAGGGCTACTAGCGGCTAGGAGGGTCCCGACGTTCTCCGCAGGTGCATATGGATGATGGGCAATGGTTTGAGCACGGGCGACTGTCGATAGTGTCAAGCCTCTGAAGATGGAGCCAAAAGAAGATGACGGCGGGCTAAGGCCAAAGGGATTAAGGGTGACAGTGAGGGTAGCCGAGAGCGATGGTTAGGGGCTTGAGATTGCAAGCGGGTTTGGCTACAAGCAACAGATCGGCAGGTGTTTAAGCGTGATGATGATTGAGCGTGGTCTACGAATCAGACCTTTACATTAAGATATAGTTGACCTGCTGCTGAAATCGATCCAGTGGGGGCCCTCCTTGGGTGTGACCTCTTAACACTAGTTTGGTACCAAAAAGGACACTTTAGTGTCTTTTTTTCACAAATTTTAAAAAAATGCTACATGAAATATAGAAAAAATCTCAAGAAATGCTTTCACAAACTTATAAAATACTATGTAAAGTATCTGTAAGAATTATAATCGGTCACTTTTGTACAAAACCTCAATAGTAACTACACTCATCAAAAGCACCCACGCAAAACAACAGTCGATATTTTACTAAAACTCATACTCTAGTCTAAGAAAAAAATGATCATGCAATAATCCATGGTAACTATTTATATATGTGTTTGACATTTTTGTAGATGTCATGAGAATTGTTTTTTTATATATGACTAGAAATAAATATAGAAAGTCATATGGGCCAAATCTGCAATGTTTACGAATTCAATTAACGAACACACACAACATTTATTTGATCTAAATTTGCAATGTCATATGATGCGTATATACTAATATATGACTCCATTACATAAGGTGATACTATTTAATGGTTATGCAAACCACACTTAGTCATTTATATCATATCCCAAAAATATGCTTGATGTAATTCTTTGTTTTAATTTATCAAATATTAGCCTTAAAATAAAGTCCACTTTTGGATTTTTCTATTCATCTCACTTATTTGTATACAAATACCTCATATGGACACAATTGGGGAGTCTATGTACACACTTTCATTAGTTTTTCATAGCAATGACTTTTTTGGAAAAAAAAATTAAGCACTATAAATTTTTTTAGATGAGCTTAAATTGCAAGATACTTGTGAGTTTGAATTCAAACCTTGAAAAATGCTTAGTTGATGGATATTGGCCTATAGATATATTATAGACCATAAACTTTATCCCATAACCTCATCATGTTAATGAAAGAGGTTTTAAGAGATCAAAGTTTCCCTCTTTCTCAGTGTTTTCAATGTTTGGGTTTTTTTATTATAACAAAAACCTAGTCTCATAACTAAGTTATGAAGCTCACTTTCTTGCTATAATTTTTTCATGTCCATACACCTTTATATCTATGAAAAATCTTATTTGATGAGAAGTTATATTCAATTCATGGAATTTTTTGTAAAATTGCACTAAATTTTCATGATTTTTTATCTTAAAATTTATTACCATAATCCTAATTTGGTGTTTATTTTGGAAAAATTAAATTTTTGCTATGTTCTTTACCTCATTACTGACCTAAGGTATGAATGTGAGCTATAAATATTTTCTCTAGCTTCACTAAATAATTATGACAAGTTGCTAGAAAAACAGGACACTTTAGTGTCTCAGGACACTTGAGTGTCCGATTACGAAACTAGTGTTAAAGGGTTTGACTATACTCCTAAAGTAGGATATTCCCACACACCAGCTTTGAAATTCCAGGTAAAGGTTGTGAGTTTAGGTGAGCATTAAAGAACTCAAAACCACACACACACACACACACAAACGGTGGAATTGCTTACAAAAAATTCAGAGCACAAAATAACACACTTCGCAAGTGTGTTATTTAACTTTGCAAGTTACTTAATATGCTAGAGTCCTCCAAATGCAAAGGTTAGGGACTCAATGAGAATCCCTTGAGCAACTCTTCTTCCACATACAATTAATGCGATGGTTTGAGGCTTAAGTAGAAAGTAATTAATAAACTAAAATCATACAAAATCACTCACTAAATGCAAATGCAATGAAATACGCACTAATTCTCCTTGTGTTATCCTAACAATGTGGTTAGTGACACATCCTCAATGAGGGTACATATCCCGTCATTATCAAACCTCCAAAGGGGTTAGTGCGGCCTAATATGCAGTGCAAGGGTGGTTAATTAACGACCACAATTAGCAAAACGGGAAGTGCTAAGGTGACCTAGCATAGGAAAAAGATTAAAAGATGCTAATTACCAACAATAAAGGGCTAACAACAATCCTAGCTAGCACATTGTAGCTCTTATACCACTTGTTGGGAATGGGATCGTGCTAGCTAGGGTAAATGAAAGATAAACATAGTGCACACAAATGAGTGTGTATTGGCTAGATTATCACTCAAGCGAATTAGGTTCCAAGATCAATTAACTTGGATTCATAAACATGATTTTGACTATTTGCTAAGCCATCACGAGCTCCCCATAAACAAGGGAGATGTAATGCAAACTTGACTTATGTTTATTCATTCATGAAATGAGCTTTAAGTAGCTCTACAGCCTTGCACCACTGCATGTGGGATAATTCCTTCTCTTCACTCCTTGACTCATATTCTACAACAAAGCTCACACTTTACAAACCCACCTCTTTAGGGCTACTTCTTTATCTCCTCCAATTTAGTCAAAAAGGGAATCAACCTTACTATCCTTGATTGAAGGACTTCCTTGTATAATCGGAGCCGGAGCCATAGAGCTACTCAAGGCACTCCATTCTACCACTTTCATTTTATTGTTTTGAGCCCTTGAACTCTGTATAAAAACTTTGATGCACTTTTTTTAGCTCTATTCAAATTAGTTAGAGAGGATGAACACTTTTATTGCTAGTTGATATGTGGATGTCTTGCATACAAACAATAAGATAACTAATTATCCCAAACCCAAGAATGGACGTGTAGGACACTTTTCTTAAGCTTGTTTTTTACTTTGTGGGATAGATATGGCTCAAAGGAATGGTTCCAATTTGAAGTAGTGGTGGAGAATGAGCTCAAAAATAAATTCAATGTTGTAGAATCTATTATTCCTTGTTGTAGGCATGAAATTGGGAAACTCATTTTTGCATTTTCATCTCACCGATTTTTCTCTGCCTTCTTCTTTGTCACCAATGCTAAACCTCCTCTTTGCTTGTAGATCTGAACATATATGCCTGATACAATCACTCATTGACATTCCTCCATGCTTCTAGAATACAAAGGTATGTTTTCTTTTGCAATATTTACGAGTGAGTGTGTGTGTGTGTGTGTGTGTGTGTGTGTGTGTGTGTGTGTGTGTGTGTGCGCGTGCATGTTGTTGTTTGTTTGTTGGTTTTGCAGGCTTTGCTACAAATTTTTTAGGATTTTTGCACTCTTGCATTGCAAATTATTTAAATGTGAGTGCACTATCTTTCTTTTGTTTTATGTATATCCACACACACACACACACACATACAAATAGGCACACACACATAACCACATTGCAAATTGTTCAAAATTGAGTGCTCTAGCTTTCTTTTATTTTATACATACACACACATAAAACAAAATATTGTAATTAATATTGAATGCTAAAAATAGTTATTTTATTTGTTAATTTCATAATGAATGTTCAATTAAGCAAAGTAATTTGAATATATTGAACATCAATGCTTATTACTTTTTTTGTGCGGGAGAAAGATCCTTCCATTAGTTAATAAAAACTGGCCATTGGGCTACAACCACCTCTACTAGAGAGGGCTACATCAACAAGGGAGACTCTCCCAAAAAAACTTAAACCAAAAAATGTTAACTTGTTAATTTGTTAATGTTTAAATTAAAACATAGTATGCTTAATATGTTTGATGCTTTAGATCCATTGAGACTTGAACGCTTAGGTTAAAGTATTAGAATTTTCCCATTTTAATTTGTTTAGAACTTGTCATGTTTGGATGGTTAGGGTAGGTTGCGTAAAGCCGCTTAGGGTTAGCGGCTTAGGGTTTGACCACTAATAGATTGCCGTGTTTGGACGTTTAGGGTAGACTACATAAAGCCGCTTATGTTAGCTCATCTTTGGAACGTTGAGACATCGTAGCTTAGTTAAACTAACACTCCAAATACAGTATCGGATTAGAGTTGCATTTGGTCATTTCAGTCTGCTTAGGGCTGTCCGCATAGGGTTAGTGGCTTCTGATTTGGCCGCTAATAGATGGCACGCCAGTGAAACTGCTCTAAATTGGATTAGGCCAACATTTGGCCATTTCAGTTTGCTTAGGGCTAGCCGCTAAGGGTTGGCAGCTTAGAGTTAGCGGCTCAAGGTTAGTGACTTTTTGTTTGGCCGTGAATAGATGACTGTATTTTGAGCGTTAGGGTACGCCATGTAAAGACGCCTAGGTTGGGCCATTCCAAATCGGATTAGTGTAGCATTTGGCCATTTCAGTCTGCTTAGGGCTAGGCGCTTAGGATATGCCATTTCAGTATGCTTAAGGCTAGCTAGTTAGGGCTATCCGCTTAGGATTTGAGATTATGGTTATGGTTTCATAATTGTGTTATGGTTATGTTTTCAAAATTTGGTTATGGTTATGGTTTCAAAATTCAGTTATGGTTATGGTTTCAAAATTCACTTATGGTTATGGTTTTTGAATTCGGTTATAGTTATGATTTGAGGTTATGGTCTTGCTTATGGTTATGGTTTCAAAATTCAGTTATGATTATGGTTTGAGGTTGTAGTCATGTTGATAATTATGGTTTCATATTCCGGTTATGGTTATGGTTTGAGGTTATGGTTATGGTTTCAGAATTTGTTTCATATTCCGGTTATGGTTATGGTTTTAGAATTCGTTTATGGTTATGGTTTGAGGTTATGGTTATGGTTTCAAAATTTGTTTATGGTTATGGTTTCAAAATTTGATTAGAAATAGGGTTTGAGGTTATGGTTATGCTTTTTGAATTTGGTTAGAAATATGGTTTGAGTTTATGGTTATGGTTTCAAATTTTGATAATGGTTTCAATGTTCAACTATGGTTATGGTTTGAGGTTATGGCTATGGTTTCAAAATTCAATTACGGTTATGTTTTGTGATTTGCAAGATGGTTATGGTTTGCAAGTATTATTATGGTTATGTTTTGTAGATCTCTCCATGGTCAATATGTTCTCACACATCTGTGGACTTTTCAAGCAAAGCGAAGGTGAAGTGCGGTTGCTTTTGCACTCTCTCCTTTGAGCAGAGAAGGCTAGTTTTAGTGCTACATACAGCACCAAATGCCAGTTCTCTCTACTCAATTTTTTTTCCAGTTTTTTGCGTTGGTAAGGGCTTCGATACCAAAGGCTATATTTTTTAAACTTAAAATCTCAATAATACCAATAAAAATTTTACAAAACTCCGAAGTAGACAAAATTTGACCCACAGAACCACTGATTGGTGGATCAAAAAATCACGTGGCATTTCAATGTATGTTACCAATAGAAGTGGTTAGTGTCAGAAATTTACTAGTTTTCCACCCAATGCCTTCCATTTCGTCACCTTGTCTCCAACCATCATCGGAATCAATCTTTTGTACTATAAGCATGATGATTGTGATCACCTCAGACTAACCACTTTCTCTATTCTGCATTTCAAACTTCTTTGCACTCTAGTCTTCTTTCTTTCTCTCTCTGTTAAAACTGTGTAGAACCAGTTGAACATTTCGTGTAGGGCATTGCTCTTTTTCCTCCCACCTCCATGCTGTGTATTTTTAAAATACACTACTTTTTCTTGATCGTGTGAGCGCTCCATTCCTTGGCTACTCCAGATGCCCAATGAACCAAATGTGTTGACAAAAAATGAGCTATGAGACAAAAGAATGTGCTGAAAAAAATAATAAAACATTAGTTCAAACACTGACGTGTTTTGACTGCAAAGACAAAGTGTTCAACCCACCATGTAATGTGTTTTGCCCCAGGCATTCACCATTTGCGTTGTGAAACTATTGATTACAAACTTTAAGATGGATATCTCAGCACAGGTTAGCTTTGCCTTTCAATCAAACGAAAAATATCATCTACACACTGTGAATTCCAAGGGCTGCTTCGTTACCTCTATAGGTGGTTATGTCACACACCTTTTTCCACAATTGAAACTCATTGGGACTTTGGGAGTCAGAATGGTCTGAAAGCAAGTCCCTAGCTTTACTACCACCCATACATATTTTATTAGGACGATCCTGTGTACTTCCAGATGCCTTCTTGTCCTTTGATAACTCTACTACACCCCCATGTAGACCAACACTTGAAAGAATAGATTCAAGTTCTATGATACACTCTTCTCTTCTTTTTGCATGCTCCATATTCCAAGGGTAATTAATATGGAGCATAAGCAACTTGTCAAGAATTCGTACACGGGCATGAAGAGTGCACACATGCACATTTATCAGAGGAAACGGTAGAATAGGATCCCAATTTGATTTTCCATGTCTCCATTAGGGGGTACACTCTGGTTACAACTAGGGATACCTTGAAACCATTGTTGTAGTGCTTTACCCATTGTTTGTGTAGTGGGCACACCTTACCCTTACCACCCTTTGACTTGCTGGCCTTTGCACCCTTGCCCTCAGTTCCTAATGAGACTTTATTGTGGCAGGAATAAATGCATGGAAAGACGGTCATTGCACTTTGCTTGCAACTTAACATACACTTGAGAGTTTTCAACTCTCCTACCAAATGCCACTCCACTTGGAATGTACCCAGATGTGAAACCTGCAATCATTGTCCTTCTTGTTGTTTCCGAATGACATCAAAAATTGGGGTGTGATTAAAATACCACTTGAGGGACTCATGTGTCTCGTGTGGAAGATGAAAAGCTGCCAGCCACGAAATATAAACAGGTGTTTCCCTTCTCGTTGGCATTTAGCTCAACATCGACGGCCACTAAGACTCTGCTCATAAGTGTAACGCTTACCCTTTTGAGCCGTTGACCTTGACAATCTAACACTCATCAAGCTTCATCACCAATATAACTTTTCCATCACACTCTTCTTGTGTCAACCCATAAAATCTGATCATTGACTCCTGGAGCTTCAACAAGTCAAACCTAGATATAATTGAACTCGTTGTAACAGAAGGATTTTCTCTCTTCTAATGGCAGGGTATCCTCCACTTATTGAAATCCACCCAACAAGCTTGCAACATCATTATCGGTACACCTTTTTGCAACACTGACATTGTAAGCTGTTGGCAGCAACCTAAACAAACCTTTTGCTCTCTGACCTAATGTGACAATTCTATACAAAGCTTCGTAGGCTTTGAAACTTATTTTTGCACTGTCACACACCTTGATCATCTCCTGAGGTGACACAATGCTCTTTAGCTCACTGAAATACTTCTGGCGCAAAATATTAGCAATGCCAGCATTGGATGGATCATCCAATAGCTCCACCAACTCCTTTAGCTTGATGATATGCTACAACAAAGTATGTCCAGTCGTTTGAGCATCGGAATTGATTTCCATCATCATCCGAGCCAAGTTCCTGCATATTGAAATAATATTAGAGCAAGCTACAAAAAATGAAGAAATTAGAAGCTTGCATTTATATCCCTATCGAGTTTGACAGGTGTGTTTCTTTTGAGCTCCACTGCTTGAAGATAGCATAGATATCGCATGTCTCTTGCGCTTGCAAATGTGGTAGCCCAACGGAATGTGTGTGGTGAGATGATCGATTTGACGGTCCATGTTACGCGCAGTGTGTTGTAGCTGAAATAATTGTCTAGACAACGCTCTTGCTCCATTTTTTAATGCTTTGCTTTTTTATTAAGCTTTGACATCTCATAGTGTAGCTGCTTCATCTTCTCATTGGCTTCCTCTCTGGCTTGCTGAATGTCTTTCACATACTTCTCTTGCAATGATGAACAAGCAGCACAGAGATGTTTTCTTGCTTCCCTTTCATTGACAAGAGTTGAATATAATCTCCAGCAGTAGCCAAACAATCCGTCTCTCCCATCTCCAATAAAATGCAGTAGCTCAATGAAATTACAAAAGGGCGGTAATGCATTGGTTGTTGGATCGCCATGGTAAATATGGCCATCAACCCATAAGTTGATTGCCTTGCATCCAAGGTTCCGTAGCTGATCTCCAACATTGGGATTAGATGTGCCAAGTCGCACAATAGCGTACTCCTACTCTAAATTAGCATTTGATTGATATCGTATTGTCTTGCAGTGGTAGGGGATTGAATGACATTTGTGTTAGCTAATCAAGCAAATTAGAGAGAGAATGTGTAATGGTGACTGCTACAAGCATGTGAAGGTGGCTATGGAGGAAAGAAGTGGAGAGTACTCAGAGATAGGAGAAAAGGATTATGTTGTGGAGGGAAGAAAGAGAGGGAGTGCAGCTCAATCTCCTTTGAATTCAAATTGTTGATCATGATTGTAGAAAGAGAAATGTTGTTACACATAGAGGTAATGGAATTTGCCATTGCTCTCAGCTGGAGCTGGAGTGGGAGAAGCATGAGGGGAGAGAGAGAGAGAGAGAGAGAGAGAGAGAGTTGGCTCACGTTTTAGAGAGAGAATGCAATGAGAGAATGTGGAAAATTTGCTTTTTTGCCAGTGGGACTGAAAAGTGCCTCCTTTAATGAGATCTAAGTGAGAGAGAGTATTTTATATGTTAGAGAGAGAAGAGGGGTGGAAAAAGGACATTTTAAAATTCATTTATCCAACTTTCTTTTGGGTTACTAAGTAGACTATTTTCAAATACAAAATATGACAATGGTTTTTTTTTAAATCTCAACATAGGCCTTTTTGCCCTCTCTTTTAGGCTTGGTTAAACTTGGCTTAAGCTTTAAGCATTTCCTTAAATTGCCACAAATAAAGAGCCCTCCTATACCCCATTTACTTCCTAATGTAAGGATTGGATACCCAAAAAAAGAACATACAATTTTAAATCAATGGTCATCCCCATCAAAGGAGTCTCAATATCAATCAAATCCTTTCTCATATACTATTGTTGCTCCACTTGCAACATTTAAAAGAGGCTTCTATAAGCCTATCTGTCCTCCACACTCCTATATACACTCTGGTACATCTCATCTAGTTGTTCTTCCAACGGCAGATGATTCTTATGAAGTGCTACAACCGGCTTCATTAATGGACCTCCTACCAAAATTGTTGCTTCAAAATAAGGCACGTGCACTTATATACATGTGTGTATCAACAGCAACATTGGAAAGCTCACCCAATCAGAACGTAATTTTGATAGCATTATATATAATTCGATCTAGTATGGGGCAAAGGAGGGTTTTCTAACAAGAATGAATGCCCCATCAAGTGAGACTATAAATCCAACTACTATAGATCCGTGGATTGAGCGCCGGCAACAAAAAATCAATGTTTTGCTTTGCTTTTTTGTACATCTTGATCGTGGAGAAGCTCTTCCAACTCAGTCATTGACACCTATGTAGGGCTTGTATTCAACTGCTCTACATTTTTATCAGCCTTGGCTAGTATAATTGCACATCTCACTGTGTCAAAGGGCTTATTTGCTCCTATAATAGCTTGATTCCAAGTAGTGGTCACATCATTCACGAGTGCTATCAACAAATTTGATAGCTCATCCACTGGAGGGTGAAAGCATGGTTTGGTGGTACAAAAAAAGGACTTATTTTGCTTCTACCTAGTTGGTACTTCTACATATGTCCACACTTTGGAGGGAACCTTTTTTTTCATCTATGTTAAAGAATGGTGGGAGGGAAATTTGAATGATTTAAACTTTCCGTGAAAGAAAACATGGGTGGGGCAATAAGTAATGGGAGTGGTGTTTTGAAACCGTGCCAAAAGTCCCATCACAGACCGCGTTTGTGAGTGGCGCAGTTGCTCAACACATTTTCCAGCTTCCGCCTTGCTCTCTTACTACATCGCCTTCTGCAAACCACTTCAGTTGCAGGTAACAAGCTCCCCGGCTACTCACAATCAGGAAGATGAGGACGCCAGCGAGGAAATCAGTAGCCAAAGCGTCACCGGACAATGGGAAAAAGAAGAAGAGGACAATGGATGCAAAATCCCCTCGGAACATCGACACCCTAAATACAAGGGCTAGCAAGGGGGCCTCCTTTGTGGAGAGGTAGAAACCTGCTGTGTCCATGGAGACTTCATTTAAGCCTGGGCTTCTTTTTGCCGATGATGAGACTCCACGGTCATCTACAACATCTAAAGCTAGGTGCTATGAGAGCTGTGCGTTTTCTGGTGATTTACCATTTTCTTTTCCATGCATGCAAGCTTCTGCATGTCTTTTATCTGATGAGGTCTGCATTTGCTTTTTTTTGCATGCAGCAAGTACATGTGCATGTTTGGGATCTTCTTAGGAATTTAGGGTTTAGGAAAGTTACAAAGTTACATGTATAAGCTGCTCTTTTGATTGCTAACTTGCATGCATGCAAGTGAAAAAATCAGTATATGTTGTGCATGAGCATAGCACAAAGTTGAAGCTCAGTAGGGATGTCAGCATAACCAAATTTGGTACTAACCGGTACCAAATTTGATACTAACCACAACCAAAATTGGCTTTGTACACAACTGAATTTTTCAATTGTCACCTGAATGACATACATTCATTTCATTCCATGTGTTTTGTTTTCCACAACTGAAATGAGGCATATAATGAGGGCATGTCTTTACTTGCGTGTTGTTTCCACATCGCAGGAAAAAACAAGATGGAGGAGTACCCTATCTTGACAAAGTTCTGCTATACAGCACAAGAGCTTCATGATGAGTATGGTTTGAGCATGGAGGGGGTGCTGCCAAAGGATCTTACAGAAGATGACATCCCCGATGACCAGTGGCTCACTGTATTCAGGCATTCCAGCCAGAAGAAGACAAGATTTACTTAAATCACGTGCAGCCACGGCTTCAGGATGAATGCAGGTTCCTGTTCCATAAGGTGTACCAAGCCCCACCATCATGTGGGGAGATCACTACAAAATTTTCTCGTTGTTTTGCATATGAGAAGTGTCATGCAGCCACAAAGGACACTGCGGGGCATAGGGTTGCATGGGCCAGGTTTGGTGAGAGTGTACTCAACATGTGTTCCTCTCGACCAGGAGGCTTGGAAAAGAAGGTTGAGAATTGGCGAAAGGCAAACGGTGCGTCCCAAGGAGGCCACCCATCAAATACCAAGAAGCCCTGACTTACGCCAGTCGGTAGTATGCCCCCTACACAGAAAGTCCCCCCACAGCGTCATGAAGAGAAGACATCTGATTATATTGCGGACCTTGAAGCTATGGTTGGGAGAGTCCCTCGGACATGTGTCGGGGTAGCCGATAGGCTAAAAGAGCTGACAATGTCTCTGAAGTAGAAGAAGGAAACACTCTTGAGGGCAGAGGGTTCCAATAAACTTGTCAAGCAGATTATGGATGACATCAAGGAATATGAGACCCAACTGGAAACACTGAGAGAGGCCAACACTGGCGATGACGCAGAAATCAATGTGATAGAAGCTGATTTGGCTGCCAGTTGAAGGATGCTACGTCGATACGGAATCAGTGAAGATACTTCATTGCTCGACAAGGAGATTCTAGAGCAACAAGTGCTGGTAGTTTTGGGAGTTTTTGGTAGAACTGTTTATGCTTGGTTTGGTTGGATTGGTAGTGTTAGGTACCTTTGGTAGAACTGTTAATGCTTGGTTTGGTGGGATTGGTAGTGTTAGGTACCTTTGATAGAACTGTTTATGCTTGGTTTGGTGGGATTGGTAGTATTAGGTACTCATGGTAGAACTGTTTTTTTTCTAGGTAGTTTATGGTTTCCTTCTGTCTTATGGTTTGGTATTTCTGTTACTATGAAGAAGTTTTGGTACTTTAAGGTACTTTCTGAAAGTGCTGCAAAAGGTGTTATGGTAGTTTTATTCTGATAGCTTTGGTAGTTTGGTACTTTTATGTACTATTTGAAAGTGCTGCAAAAGTGTAATTGGTAGTTTGATTTTGGTAGTTTTTGAAAGTGTTGCAAAAAGTTTTTCTTTGGTAGTCTTGGTAGTTTTGGTTGTTTTGGTACTATTTGAAAGTTTGATTTTGGGAGTTTTGGTACTTTTAGATACTATTTGAAAGTGCTGCAAAAAGTGGCTTCTGTAGTTTGATTTGGTAGTTTTGGTACTTTTAGGTACTATTTGAAAGTGCTGCAAAAAGTGGGTTTGGTAGTTCAATTTTGGTAGTTTTGGTACTTTTAGGTACTATTTGAAAGTGCTGCAAAAAGCTTGTTTAGTAGTTTGATTTTGGTAGTTTTGGGTACTTTTAGGTACTATTTGAAAGTGCTGCAAAAAGCTTCTTTGGTAGTTTGCTTTTGGTAGTTTTGGGTACTTTTAGGTACTATTTGAGAGTGATGCAAAAAGCTTGTTTGGTAGTTTGATTTTGGTAGTTTTGGTACTTTTCGGTACTATTTGAAAGTGCTTCAAAAAGTGGCTTTTGGTAGTTTGATTTTGGTAGTTTTGGTACTTTTAGGTACTATTTGAAAGTGCTGCAAAAAGTGGCTTTTGGTAGTTTTGATAAGGTTTGGGTAGTTTAGTTCTGCATTGAGGGTATTTATATGTTTTTAGTACTATATGATTCCCGAGTTTGGTAGTTCTTGGTAGTTTTGGTGGTTTTGGTAGTTTGGGTTCTGTTTCGTAGTACAGTACTTAGAAGTACCAGTCTCGGTATGGCTTCTTGGTAGTTTTTGAAACTAATTGGGACCGCTGGTTGTCAACAGGCTGAGTATGACACTCTGGAGAAAAAATGGAAGGAAGGTCAAGAGCATACCCTATTTGTGAAGGAGATGTTGTCTGATATCAGGCTTGGGAAGAGGTTCCTACTATATCCTAGGCCCCAGGTTAATGATTCGGTAAATGTGATCCCGGTGTTTGGTATGTGTGTTGTATGCGGTGAGCCCTTGGAGTGCGTACATGTAGTCGGAACCTTCATGCTAGAGTGCCGACACCAGTATCATCCCTTTTGCTTCAGTGCTCTGTTACAAAGCAGGGATCAATGTGTCAAGCCGGGTTGTAATATGGTAATCTCTGATTTGGCAAAGTCCTGGGCCAATGGGCTTCAAGTTGTCAAGAGTAAGTATGTGTGCATTTTTGAATACATATGCGCACTTGCAACTCAGTGAGGTTTTCATACAAGTTAGTATGTGCTGTCTTTCTTTGTGTTTGCAGAGGAGCAGGATACTGTAGTTGCTGACCAGCACGCCACAAAGTCGGCTGCAAGTCGAATATGGGACGTGGATGAGGTGACAAGGGAGATATCAGATGTTCTCCATGATCTGAAGCAAGGTAATTCTGTAGGGAAAGACAATGTGACGGGACAAAGATGTGAGGCAACAGGTGACAGCGAAAGTAAAAGTGAGGAGGAGGCCAAAGATGATAAAAAGACAGGTGACAGCGAAAGGAAAATTGAGGAGGAGGCCAGAGATGGTAAAAATACCAAGGACAAGGAGGAAGGTAAAGTCCCTGTTGTTGTGGAGTTGGATGCGGAGGAAAGCCAGGATGGTGCCAACACAAAGCTCGATGAAGCAATGGCCAAGAAGGGAGAGGAAGAACCCACAAAGGGGGGTGTTGGGGAGGGGGTGGAAACCACAAAGGGGAGTGAAGGGGAGGTCAAAGAGGGGTCGGAAGGCAACAAAGATCGGAGGGAGGCCAAGGATGAGCAAGAAGAAGTACTTGCGAATGATACTGTTGTGGACAGCACCAACGGGGGCGTTGACTCTACTGCTGCCGATGCTGTTTCGAAGCGGAGAGGTGATTCCCCTGATTCCGTGACCCTGCAGAAACTTTTCTGTTTGCAGAGAAAGAAGCGCAATCACGCCCGTGATCAATTATCCCATGCATGCAAACTGTAGCCAGTGAGAATCTATTGTATTCCGCACTTTGTGCGTTTTAGTGACTGAGTCAACTTGATTTTTTGGCCCTGAGCTTTATCTTTTCTCTCTATCTAGTTTTGTGTTGGTATGTTACCTTTCGTTACATTACTGTTTCAGTTGTCCTCACTATATGTGCATTACAGTACCAAATTTGGTACTTTTTGGTACTGTTGAACTTGGGTGCACGTCTGTCCACTATTACAGTACCAATTTGGTACTTCTTGAACTTGCGATTTCAGATAGTCCTTATCACTTGTGCAATACAGTACCAAATTTGGTAGTTTTTGTTTTAGATATGATGTTTGCACTGTGTATTTGTCCCCACTCATTATGTTTGTTGGTGTTGTAGTAAGTTGGTGGTTGGACAAGACACTGACAAGCACATTGTTGCAGCCTGATGTGGCTGCTAGACGCGGGCGGATGATTGTGCTTGATCTTAATGGCGTGCTACTAACCAGCTGCAACAAAATCCCTGAGGAACTTGAGTGCCTGCCAAAGGAGCACACGCCACGGGTAGTCCATCTCGGAGGGAATGTAATTTGTCTTGTAAGGCCGGATGCGGAGCAGTTCATCCTACGGCTTAAACAGAAAGCCAGCCTAGTGTTGTGGTCCTGCTGTAGAAGGGAAAAACTGTTACACATGGTGAACGCGTGCTTCCCAAACCATAGAAGGCAAAAATATTTTGCAGGTAAAGCATGCCCGCTTTGAATGTTGCAGGACATAAGTTACGCATACCTCTTAACCTCGTTTTTTGGCATTAGCAGATATTCTCTCCCAAGAGGACTATGAAATATGGCGGGCCCGTATGTCGGAGGTGCCGGTTGTGCCCAAACACATGGGCGATAAGCCCATTTTCCTGAAGAAGCTACGGATGCTGTGGGCAAGGCACCCGAAGTACGATGCCAGCAACACTATTCTTGTGGATGATTGTATATACAAGTCTCTTAAAAATGACTATGAAAACTGTATGGCAATTCGATCATACGATCCCATGGTAGTAGGAACCGATTACCCGTTTTACTTGCTGGATTTTGTTTTGCCTTGGTTGCTCGGGTGGATAAGGGATCGGTACCCAACAGCGTACACTCGCAAAAACCCAGTCTTTGACACTGAAGATGATATTTCTGGGTACATTACTGATTACTTCATACAGATGGAGGGGTACTCCTATAAATTTGATCCCCCGAGGTAGCAGATTGCCATAATCATGTAAATAGTGGAATTTTGTAACCCGATACTATACATAATGGAAAACCACTTCTCTTGTTCAGACTGTCTTGGTATCTTGATCTCTACTGTTGAAACCCCTGACTAATTCTGTTGAAACCTCTTGGAGCTAACCAGGTTGACCAACATTTTAATTTTTGAGGCAGATAGCATCTATGTTTGGCATACCTTTCATGTTATCAACGTAGTTCTAGACATTGCTCAAGGTGGTTGTATCAAATACGAATAGACAAACTGAAAAATACCAAGAAATAAAGTAAACCATAAGTGATACAGCAAGTTCAAGGAGTACCAAATTGTACCAAATTTGGTACTGTAATAGTGGACAGGAGTGCACCCAAGTTCAACACAATACCAAAAAGTACCAAATTTGGTACTGTAATAGTGGACCGACGTGCACCCAAGTTCAACAGTACCAAAAAGTAGAGATATAGTGAGGACATCTGAAACAGTAATGTAATGAAAGGTAACACACCAACACAGAACCAGATAGAGAAATAAAGTAAACCATAAGTGATACAGCAAGTTCAAGCAGTTCCGATTTGGTACTGTAATAGTGGACAGACGTGCACCCAAGTTCAACAGTACCAAACAGTACCAAATTTGGTACTGTAATAGTGGACAGAGAAGCACCCAAGTTCAACAGTACCAAAATGTACCAAATGCACATATAGTGAGGACAACTGAAACAGTAATGTAATGAAAGGTAACATACCAACACAGAACTAGATAGAGAGAATAGATAAAGCTCAGGGCCAAAAAATCAAGTTGACTCAGTCACTAAAAAGCACATAGTGCGGAATACACTTGGTACTGTTGACTACCAGATTTGGTACTATTGACTACCGGATTCAGCTGTTCAATCAGGGCTTCTCATTTCCCTCAAGTAACATGGACGCACCTTCGTCACTCTCATCATCATGATATGGCATGCTATTGTATATCCTCTCATATACTTCAGTAGACAACTTGTATTGTAAAATTTGACCTAGGGATCCTGCAATAGGCTCCATCGGGAAACGTATGGCCCTTACAAGATGTGAGTAGATCATTACCGGATATGTGTGATCCAATAGCTGGTATGTATCAACTTTTCCTTCAACTTGGCCATAAAAAAAGCCTTCAACAACCTTCCCTCCTCTAACAATTTTGTTATGCCACTTATCCTTTTGTGCTTTCACCGTTTGGTACAACACTTCTGTGCATTTGATAATGTAGAAGTCTTTGTTTGCCTCAGCTGCTTTTACTGCAAAATTATCCCCTATGGACAACATGCCACTTAACATTTCAGGGCATCCTTCATATAGTGGCAGGTTGGACACTTGGCTCATCGGAATCGATGTTGAATCTCCACCCTCCTCCTCGTCATCTGATTCGTCATCCCTAATTGTATCCTCAAACTCTAGCAAGGGTTTGATGCAAACATATTTCCATTCTTCAATGTGCATTCTGTTCCTGCATCTTATCCACAACCCATGCATACACGGATCACAAAAGCATGAAAGTGATCCAAAGCGTATGGCGGTGCGGTTGTCCTGTGAATAGCCATCAGCACAATGAAATGAGCGGGAGCCAACGATGCGCTCACAGTCCCATTGCAGATTGCGCTGCACTTCATTCGCGCCAATAAAGACTCTTTGCATATTACACCTCTGAGACTGTTCTCTTGGCTGAAAAGTTTCTTTCAAAAAGTTGACAACATCGGCTGCACACTTCATACGCCAGCCATCTGGTTTCAATTCCTCATGCGTCAAAGTTCTCTTGATGACTGCCCCTGCCCCATCATGTTCACCTTTTCCAGGGCTGGATGCAGAGAAGTTATGCATCATGTGCAAGCCTGTCATTTGATAGTACCTGGCCACAAAATAGTAAGGTCTACGGGCCTTGAATTGTGAAGCAGCACCATATGACCAAACCCAATGTTGTTGCAGAGAATATCCTCGTTCTTTCAGCCACTTGTCATGCAGCAAGAAACAATGTTGTACAAACAATGTGTCATGCTGCTTGTCATCCGATATGTAGAAGTGTAGCGTCTTCTGTGTACCACCTGCTGCATTTCTTAAATAAGTGATGTGCACAAGTATTGTGACTTGGGTAGACCACCAATGCATTGACTGAATTTCATTCTGAACTTTAAAGGAATAATTCTCCGCAAAGTTAATAACAGATACTACAACGTTGCTAGGAAAATTTTGCAAACAGTCCTTGAATTGTTGGGCTTGCCAGCGGAAGACAAAGTTGTGCCTGATGAAGCCTATCAGATGGGCTGAAAATAGGCTAAGAAAAGTCCCACTTTTCATCCGTTGCACAATCAAGTCCTTTCTCTTCTTCTCACTCCCACCTTCGTGAACCTGTCCTGTTCCAACCTCCATGAAAACCTTCACAGACACCTCCTTGCTATCCTCTGCTATCTCATCGGGACAAAATGTCAACCTCCGTACTCCACATTGTGAGCAGTCCCCCATCAAGCATTTCTTTGCATGGTATTCACAATTTGGAGGCTTTGGGCACATGATGGATTCCCACATAACGGTGATGTGCTGACACACTGCTTGGTTTGCAAAACACGTTCCTCTCTCATCACCTCTGCAACAAACGGAGCAAGTGCAAAGGTGACCTTTCCCGTGGTGCCCGAACTTGTTCTGCCGCATTTGATTAAGGGCCTCTTTGAAATAGAGCATCTGCACATGAACCACACAGCAGCAAGTATTTATGTCCTTCAACTTCCGTACAAAGTATGGCTTCAATGCCTCGAAGCATCTAAGAGACATTACCACTGTTGGGTGAGCCTTCTTGAATCTTTGGTACAGCTCAACCGATGGCACAAAAACAAAACGATTCAGTAAAAAACCAACATCATGGTACTGGTAAAATTTCACTACTGCAGTAGTGCCAAAACTGGCTTTCGACAGTTCCAAATATGGTACTATAATAGTGGACAGACGTGCACCCAAGTTCAACAATACCCAAAAGTACCAAATTTGGTACTGTAATAGTGGACAGACGTGCACCCAAGTTCAACAGTACCAAAAAGTTCCAAATATGGTACCGTAGATTTGGTACTGTCGGTAGGCTTTGGTACTCTATAGATATTATTCAGTACTCTACATATAGGCTTTGGTACTATCAGAAATGTGGGGTACCCTGTAAATATACTTTGGTCCTATAGTGGTAGGCTTTGGTACTCTACAGATAGGATCTGGTACTCTTCAGAGAGGATTTGGTACTCTACAGATAGTCTTTGGTGGTATCCGATGAGTTTGGTACTCTACATATAGGCTTTGTTACTATCAGAAGTGTGGGGTACCCTGTAAATAGACTTTGGTCCTATAGTGGTAGGCTTTGGTACTCTACAGATAGGATCTGGTACTCTTCAGAGCGGATTTGGTACTCTACAGATAGTCTTTGGTGGTATCCGATGAGTTTGGTACTCTGTAAATAGACTTTGGTTCTCTATACATAGGCATTGGTACTGGATAAATAGGTTTTGGTACTCTGTCGAGAGGATTTGAAACTCTATGGATAGGCTTTGGCACTCGATCGCTAGGATTTGGTACTCGATATACCGGATTTGGTACTCTACAAATCTGAGTTGGTACTCGATATACCGGATTTGGTACCCTACATATGTGCTTTGGTACTTTATAGATAGCCTTTGGTACTCGATAGACAATATTTGGTACTCTACATATAGGCTTTGGTACTATCAGAAGTGTGGGGTACCCTGTAAATAGACTTTGGTCCTATAGTGATAGGCTTTGGTACTCTACAGATAGAATTTGGTACTCTACAGAGAATATTTGGTACTCTACAGATAGTCTTTGGTGGTATCCGATGAGTTTGGTACTCTGTAAATAGTTTTTGGTTCTCTATACATAGCCATTGGTATATTGGTACTCTATCGAGAGGGTTTGAAACTCTATGGATAGGCTTTGGCACTCGATAGCTAGGATTTTGTACTCGATATACCGGATTTGGTACTCTACAGATCTGCTTTGGTTCTCCATACATATGCTTTGGTACTAGATACACCGGATTTGGTACTCTACAGATGTGCTTTGTTACTCCATAGATAGCCTTTGGTACTCGATAGACATGATTTGGTGCTCTACACATAGGCTTTCGTACTATCAGAAGTGTGGGGTACCCTATAAATAGATCCTGGTCCTATAGTGATAGGATTTGGTACTCTACAGAGAGGCTTTGGTGGTATCCGTTGAGTTTGGTACTCTGTAAATAGACTTTTGGTTCTCTATACATAGGCATTGGTACTGGATAATTAGGTTTTGGTACTCTATAGAGAGGGTTTTAAACTCTATGGATAGGCTTTGGCAGTCGATAGCTAGGATTTGGTACTTTATGGATATTCTTTGGTACTGTAAACACCCTCTGTCGTACAGCAGACTACCAAATTTGGTACTGTCTGGACCAAATAAGCCTTAAGTAGCACCAAACAAGATGTACAATTACTAGAAGTTGTTGGTACCTGAGATTTGTCAAGTAGATGTATAGGATGTTTGACGACACTTTTCATTCCAATTCTCATCTTGCATATGTCTTTCTTGTTGGGTGAAACTTTGCTCTTTGATGTCCAAAAGGCATATACCAAATCTCTTGTTTCATTGGTAATAACGGTTCCTCGTGGCAATTGTCTCTCACAAGCACTCAATGGCAACACTTCATCTTCATCTTTATTCTCTAGCCGTGAGCTTGATGCAGCTATATTCCTTCGATGGATCCCCAAGATACTAGCCATTCTAGATTGGTTTACTGATTGTGAGTTTGTACTATTGTTCAGAATCATTGCCAAAGAGCTTCTCTTTACAAAAAGTTCACTTGCTGAATGAGGGACCTGATTTGAGTCAAAGTGTTGCGCACACCCGATACAACAGTGTCTTCGACTTTGCTGAAATTTGATGGTTGCAGCAAGGAAAATGTTTGGTGGTCCAGGAGTTGCCGGAATATTTCCTTCTGCTCATTCTTTGCAATCCCTACTGTTTGCTTGCGCCAACATCGAGCCACCGCTACACAAATGTTCTTTCTTGACCTGGCTTCCCGTAATCCAAGAGCAGACGTAGGATGTCTTTCCTTGCTTCTCTGTGCGCGTTTCTTTGCAGCCCAATAATCACGAAGAAAAGCCTGATTACCGGCTGGAATACTAGTGCTAATGGAATTGATGTGCATCTGCTAAACATTGCTTGGGCCACCTTGTACCTCATCAAAAGAGAGGAACTGTGCATCACCTTCCATCTTGTCGATAGAGAGGAGCTGTGCATCACCTTCTACCTCGTTGAAAGAGAGGTCCTAAGCATCACCTTCTATGTCATCAAAAGAAAGGTTTTGAGCATCACCAAGACAGTAATCTCCTGCGCTACTATCCATTTGCACAGAGACAGAGAGAGAGAGAGAGAGAGAGAGAGAGAGAGAGAGAGAGAGAGAGAGAGAGAGAGAGAGAGAGAGAGAGAGAGAGAGAGAGAGAGAGAGAGAGAGAGAGCTCGAACACAGCAGTTCGGTGGTTATGGAGGCGGCAAGGAAGGTGAGAGGGTTCAAAACTGAGAGAGACACACAGGGAGAGGGACGTGCGAGGGAGAGAGAGAGAGAGAGAGAGAGAGAGAGAGAGAGAGAGAGAGAGAGAGAGAGAGAGAGAGAGAGAGAGAGAGAGAGTGCTGGAGTGAAAGCTCCCAACCGTAACCCCACCCCCCGGCCCCGCCGTCACCCCCACCTCTTCTTAGGATTGCATGCTTCTAAAGTTAAAAAAAAGTCCACTTAAAAAAGAAGTTTATTTGCCCTCCCCAATTCCAAAAAAATGCCCATGGTTTTTACACACAAGAATCACCAAGCATATGTTGTGTCAAGGACACTACTTTTTGTACCACCAAACCATGCTTTGACCCTGGAAGCGCTACGTTTCCCTCTATTAAACAAATCAAGCTGGCCAAACCATCAGTTAGGCAACGACAAAAGAACTCTTCTTGACTGCCCTCCACAAACTTCTTTTGGTTTTCAGCCACCGCATGTGTTGGTGCCTTTGTGGCTGCCAACCAATCCTTAAAATGGTCATTTACCTATCCAAACTGAGGAGTAAAAGATATTTGATGGTGCAAATGCCTTTTCTTCCTCTACAACACCTTTTCTCTAGTTGTGGAGTCCACTTTTCCGCTTTCCACCAATGAAGCCATTTGATTTAAATACTCTGCACAATATTGGAGGTATGCACTGTTCAAACTATATCCTTCTGGTCATTCTGCTAGGGGTAGAACCAATCCTGGTTTTTGGCCCCTAATCTAGACCCTTTTTGATTTCTTGCTGGGTACTTTCCAGCTCACCTTCTTGGTTTTCTTCACCCTCATGCACAAGTGAAACTTGATATGCAACTACGAATGGAGTTTGTCACCACATCTTTAAACTCACCGACTGGAGACACTTAGAAACTGTTGAAGACCGTAGAAGTTCAACAATGCCCCTATAGCTTAGTTGCTTACCCTTGTCTTGAGGTGTGACAAGGTCTAGAGCATTTAATAGGGACATTGGAACGTCACCACCAATGCAGCCCCACACAAGTGTCTATTGATAAGGGGAAACACCATGAGTCAACGATAATCCCGCCTCCTCAATTATACATACCCTCTTTGGCAACACATTGCAGATCTGCTCTTTAGTTTGAAATGTCATGGATGTCAATAACAGAATAGTCGTCGTTTGGTCTGCCAGCATGCATGTGTGATCCCATTTGAGCAAGAAGGTTGGCTGAGCGGAAAGAAGTATTCCATTGTTGCGCTAGATAATGTAACCATTGCCGGTACTTATATAGCACGATCCTTTTTTCCCCTCAATAAGGAAATGGTTATGCCATGCATATTTATGAATTACTTTTGAATTAACTTTGCCTCATGCATAGCCACACATGCACCAGTTTTTTATCTAATTTGAGACTATGCAAGCCTTTTTGTGGCTATACCAATTTTCGTGTAGTTTCATTGTGTGTGTGTGTGTGTGTGTGTGTGTGTGTGTGTGTGTGTGTGTGTGTGTGTGTGAGAGAGAGAGAGAGAGAGAGAGAGAGAGAGAGAGAGAGAGAGAGAGAGTGAGATGGGAAAGCCTATGTGAGGGTGAGTATGTGTGTATGTGTGTGTATAAGTGTTTGTGTTGGAATTAGGGTTGCAGAGAAACACACACAGCTTGGACAAGACGAAGGAAGCTCAAGGCACACAATAGAGAGTGTGTTACTTAGTGTGCAATGGAAAGATCGATAGCCCTAGAGTGATGGGCGTATATACAATGCACGGGGGGAAAAAACCTCCTAAAGAGGGAAAAAATGCCCCGGCGGTCCTAGTGTGTTCACACACATCACTACCACATGTATATGGTAACAAATCCCCCCTGGAGTGATGCGGTGAACGAGAGCTGGCACATGAGTAAAGGGAAGTGCCATGCCCTGAGGACAGGATCAATCCACAAAGGGGAGTAAGCCCAAAGCTTTGCGGAAAGCTTCAAGCTTCTCACGAGACAATGCCTTTGTGAAAAGATCTGCAAGGTTGTCCTGTGTTGGCACATAAGCCAAGCTGATCTCTCCTGCTAAGAGCCTCTCCCTGACATAGTGGTAATGCACCTCAATGTGCTTTGTGCGAGCATGAAAAACTGGGTTCCTCGCAACTGCCAATGCGCTTTGACTGTCAGTGTAGATAGTGTTCGCAGTGTCCTGTCCAACACCCAAGTCAGCCATAAGGCGTCTGAGCCATACACACTCAACCGTAGCTGTGAAGACTGCCCTGTACTCAGCCTCACAACTCAAAGTGGCCACAGTAGGTTGCTTCTTGCTCAACCATGATATACATGAACTGCCAAGCATGAAACAAAAACCACTTGTGGACACTCGCGTGTCAAAACAACCAGGCCAATCTGAGTCCGAAAAAGCATGTAAGTCTAGCGGCAATGATCCCCCCTTGGGATAAAACAAGCCAAGATGTAAAGTGCCACTAAGGTAGCGGAAAATCCTCTTGACAGCTTGCCAATGCTTAGACCCTGGGCTATGCATAAATCTGCTGACCTGCGAGACTGCAAACTGAATATCTGGCCTCGTGTTGCATACATAAATGAGGCAGCCAACAACAGTTTGGTAAAGAGTGACATCAGCAGGATCGCCAGCATCATGTAGACTCAACTTCAAACCTGTTTCCATGGGAGTGGCAATAGGTTTGCAATCCTCAAGTCCAAACTTACATAGCAATGTCTCTATGTAACTTTTCTGACACAAGGCAATACCACCATCACACTGCTTAAACTGTATACCCAAGTAATGATGCAACAACCCCAAATCTTTCATCTTGAAAGTAGCATTCAAATCAGCCTTAAATTCAGCAATATGTCTCTCATTTGGTCCAGTGATCAGCAAATCATCAACATAAAGAACCACAATGAGAAATACATCATCCTCACGCTTTACATACAATGTGCTTTCTGTTGGACTGTTACGAAAGCCTCGTTTAACCAAATGAGTGTCAGCTTTCTCATACCAAGCAGGAGGAGATTGCTTCAACCCATACAAAGCCTTCTTACATTTGCACACTTTGTCCTCTTGTCCTTTTATGACAAAACCGCGAGGCTGCGTTACATAAACTTCCTCAAATATGTCACCATTCAAGAAAGCAGTAACAATGTCTGATTGATGTACATCCCAACCAAAATGAGCTGCCAATGCACATAGAAAACGCACAGTAGTCATACGACAAGTGGGAGCAAAAGTCTCTTCATAATCTATGCCTTTTTGTTGTGCATAACCCTTTGCAACAAGTCGAGCCTTATGGCGATCGATCTCACCATCCCGCTTGCGTTTCAACTTGTAAACCCACTTCGTACCAATGGCCTTTTTGCCAGGAGGCAATTCACATAAAGTCCATGTGTCATTCTCTATAAGTGCATCATATTCTGATTTCATGGCAGCAATCCAATTTTCTGAATTCTGTGCTTCATCAAAAGACAGAGGCTCCTCAACATCATGTAAACTAGACACAGCCAAAGCATAACAATCTGATGCATAAGATGCATGGCGAGAGCCTGAACGAGTACGACTAGATAAAGGTGCACCCAATTTACTGTCACGCAAAGTGTGCACCAGCCATTTTGGCATACCTCTAGCCTGCTCATTTTCAGCCCTTTCCTCATCAAGTACATCATGTACATCTGCATCAGTAATAGGCTGTTCTAAAACATTTTCAGAAACCCCCATAGGCTGTACATTTGCCTCATTGGAAAATACATTCGTATTTCCACCACTGAAAAGAGGCAACAAAGTGTCATAAATGTCCTGTGAGCTTACATTACTGTCTCTAGTACATGACAGCAAGGGCTGAACAGAGTCTTCCACAAACACTACATCCCGTGAAACCAGAATACGTTTTGTTTGCGGATGATACAACCTGTTACCTTTGCTTTCAGCACTATAACCAACAAAAATACATTTGACAGCCTTATCATCCAATTTTCTGCGTTGCACTTGTGGCACCAAAGCATATGCCAAACAGCCAAAAACACGCATGTGCTCAATAGAAGGTTTTCTATCATGCCATGCTTCATATGGAGTAATAGACTGCAAAGCTTTCGTAGGACACCTGTTAAGTACATAAGTGGCACACATGATGGCCTCAAGCCAAAAAGAATGCGGCAAAGCTTGACTTTTGACCATACATCGTGCCATTTCCGTTAGTGACCTGTTTTTCCTCTCAGCAACACCATTTTGCTGAGGTGTATAAGGCACTGTACATTGGTGTTTTATCCCACGACTAGCCATAAATGCATTAAATTCATGAGACATATACTCCCCCCCCCTCGATCGGAACGGAGGGTGCCCATAGTACATTTTGAGACATTTTCAGCCATAGCCAAAAATTGTTTGAAGCACATAAAAACTTCGGACTTCGCTTTAAGCGGAAATACCCATGCATGCCTGGAGTAATCATCAATGAAAGTCACGAAGTACAGGTAATTGCCCAAGGACGGAGTTTGCATGGGCCCACAAACATCACTATGCACAAGCTGCAACCTGCATGTGGCCCTAACTGAACCATCCTTTGGAAACTTAGAACGCTGCATTTTACCCAGAATACAGCCTTCACAAACATGTTTGACAGGTGCTTCAAGAGGCGGCAAAGAGCAACCATATCAGATTTCTGCAAACGCAGCAAACTGGCAAAATTCAGATGACCAAAACGTGCATGCCAAAGTTTTGCATCTGAAATAGCCCTTGAATCTGCAACAGCATTTGCAAAATTTTGTCCACACTTGTCATACAAAGTGAGCTTATACAGCCCACGGCACAAAAGCCCAGATGCAACAATTTCATCACCAAAACTGAGATCATGAACTGTACATCTGTCATCCACAAATTTGACTACAAGTCCAAGTCTAGCAAGTGCGGATACATACAAGAGATTCTTCTTGATCCCAGGTACATAAAGTGCATCAACAAGTGTGAAGGAACTGCCATTAGCAGCAGTGAGCACAATCTTTCCAACTCCCTGAACTGGATAAGAGGCGTTGTTGGCACAAGTGATTGAATTCCCATGAGGGACAGACTCGAGAGAGGTAAACAATTCACGATGTGAGGTAATGTGCTTTGTAGCACCACTGTCGTAATACCACACATGTGAATCTGCAGCAACTGACAAGCATGCATCATGGACAGCAGGATTGTAAGTGCACTCTGCGCTAAAAGCCCATTCTGCATCAACATCAGCATCACAATCTCCTTTCACAGAAGACTCAACAATGGCTGCATTTGTAGTGGAACCAGCATTTGCAGTGGAACCACCCTCTTTCTTCTTAGCCTCTTTGGCCTTCAACTTAGGACACGACTTGATCAAGTGATCATTGGCTTTACAATAATGGCAACGCATCTTCTTTTTGCCCTTATCACCAGAATTGCCAGACGAAGTGCTGCCACCAGAAGCATTAGGAACAGAATTTTTGCCACTCGCAGCATAACCATAAGAAGTGGCTGCATTACTGTTACCACCCTTTCTTTGAGAAGCAATAAAAGCCTGTTCAACTGCACGCTGCCTAGTCTTGTTCTTTCTAGAAAGTGACTCTTGCAACAGCAATGTGCATAATGCATCAAACTTGACAACTTCAGGATTTCCTTGGGTCATCAGTCTCCAAGTACTAGCAAAAGTCTGGTAGGAATCTGGTAAGGCATCAAGAACAGTCTGCACAAGGGAACTGTCCGAAATGACTTTACCTGCAGAAATGAGTTGCTCATTGATATCCTTGACACTAGCAAGGAAAGTGTCCATATCATCTTCCTCATGCATAATCTTTGACTCTAGCTCTTTACGCAGCAAAGCAATTTTAGCCTCATTGCGGCTTGCATAAAGACCTGCTAGAATATCCCAAGCCTGTTTTGCAGATTTTGCTGAACGGATGTGAGGAATAATGGTGCGCGTCACAGACAACGCAATCAATGCATGAGCCTGCGCATCCTTAACATCCCAACGAGCTTGTTCTGCCGTAGGCAAAACAACTCTAACAGCTGCAATCCTTGCAGCAAGACCTGCAACATCCTCAACATCGCCTACATCTTCAGAACCAGGACGTACATCAATGCCCTGCACAATGTTCCAGACACCTTTTGACACAAGAACATGTTGCATCATATAAGCCCACATAGGGTAGTTGTCCCCATCCAACCTGTCCTCAGCAGCAAACATCTTGAACATATCTGTGTTGTTGTTGTCAGCCATGGTAAATGCTGCACCTGATGTGAAAACTGCCCGAAAATAGGAGAAATGGAGCGGGAACAACTTGTGCTATATAGCACAAACCGTAGAAGACTATAAGGCACCTGTTATGCAGAAAACGGCACTGACAGAAAATCTGCACAAAATGACAAAATAGCCTGTGCAGTACTGCCTGTAGTGGAAACGGAGGCCGAAATGAGCCCAAATCAAAATTCTGAGCAGACCAAGCTCTTCGAGATCTCCCAAAATATTTGTCGACCTGCGAACGCTCGCCAAAGCTCACTGAAATCGGAGAAAGTGAGCAGGCGTGTGCTGGAGCAGCTGGCGACTAAGCCCGGGAGGACGTGACCTGCTCTGATACCAATTGTTGGAATTAGGGTTGCAGAGAAACACACACAGCTTGGAGAAGACGAAGGAAGCTCAAGGCACACAATAGAGAGTGTGTTACTTAGTGTGCAATGGAAAGATCGATAGCCCTAGAGTGATGGGCGTATATACAATGCACGGGGGAAAAAAACCTCCTAAAGAGGGAAAAAATGCCCCGACGGTCCTAGTGTGTTCACACACATCACTACCACATGTATATGGTAACAGTTTGTGAGTGTGTGTGTGTGTATGGTAAGAGAGAGAGAGAGGGTGATTAATTTACACGAAACAAGAGAGATATGGTGAGAGAGCGAGAGATGGGAGAGCCCATGTGAGGGTGAGTATGTGTGTAAGTGTTTGTGTGTGTGTGTGTGTGTGGGTGTGGGTGTGTGTGTGTGTGTGTGTGTGTGTGTGTGTGTGTGTGAGAGAGAGAGAGAGAGAGAGAGAGAGAGAGAGAGAGTGGTAAGAGAGGGAGAGAGAGAGCTGAATTTACACAGAACGAGAGAGAGAGAGAGAGAGAGAGAGAGAGAGAGAGAGATACGACTGAACGAGAGAGAGGGAGAGAGAGAGATTGAGGGAGAGCTTGTGGAAAAAAAAAATTTGCCAGCATTTCCTTTGTAACTGCTCATACTTTTCAAACAAATCCGATCATGCAATCTCTCATGAAACCCTCACATGAGGTTGTAGGAAATTTATGTAGTGACACACTTTCTATCCAGCCTTGGAACACTTTGCTTGATGCATTGACCTATCATACAAATTCATTGCTATGTACTCTTCATATTCAAGATTGAATTGAGTAGATGTAGTGCCACCTACCTGTGTGTTGTATTCTCCTCTTGTGTAAAAGATGACTGTGTTTGAAGTTGGAACCAATACTTGATTTCCTTGTGTCTTCGAACGCCAAATGTCGTGGGCTACCTGTGTGTTGTACTCTCCTATTGTGTATTTGAAGATGACCATATTCGTAGTTGGAACTAATACTCGGTTTCATTATGTCATCAAACACTAGATGTCATGGGCGTTGTTTCCCTTCACCCGAATGTCAAAGACATGCCTCATTGATCAATATTGTGTGTGTGTGTGTGTGTGTGTGTGTGTGGAAAGTATCCTTGTGCGTAGGCTTGGATCAAGACATGGCAAGCAAGGAGAAGAGAAAAACTGTGTGCGCAACATGCAAGGCCAATGTCTGCAAGGGAGGGTGAAACAAGTAATGCGGCAAGCCGAACCTTGCAAAGGCAAGGCCTACGAGAAAGACTGAAGCAAGTCATTCATGTACCTATGAATATGTGTGTGTGTGTGTGTGAATCTACTACAAAAGAGGCAGCACATTTGCATCACTGTATGTGCAAGATAAATCATGCCAATGTCTAAACGTTTTTTCATTTCCTTTTTTTGGGTGATGGAAGCGCAAGAAAACTAATGGTGTGCCTTATTTGGTCCTTGAAAAAGTATGGAGTCCATGTGCCTTCCATTCTCTCTTTCTGTGGACATAAAGGCACCCCTTCCTCTTTTCTTTTTCACAATACAATATGTCAAGTTGTACATGCATAGCATTAAATAAAAAAAGATGCTTTGTTTCATTTAGAAAGTACCTCATTTTCCTTAAGAAAGAAAAGGTAATCCAAGGTATGTTTCACACTATTAGAGAGAATGTGTACGTCAATGTGGAAGGAACATCCTGATCGGGGTATGAAGTTGCGAAGGAGAGTGAGATAGATCACTTTGTCTGAGATAATGGGCCACGAGTTTATGTTCCATGTAGATGCGTGTGTGTGTGTGTGTGTGTGTGTGTGTGTGTGTGTGTGTGTGTGTGTGTGTGTGTGTGTGTGTGTGTGTGTGTGTGTGTGTGTGTGAGAGAGAGAGAGAGAGAGAGAGAGAGAGAGAGAGAGAGAGAGATCGCATCTAGAGGTGATCACATCTAAAGAATAGCAAAGTCCGATGTGAGAAGGGATATCCATGGGGGCTATGGGTAGGTGCCATTACTGCTTAATTGTTCGATCAGTAAGCCAGAGTCCCTGGTTGTGCGAGGGTAGGATATGGAGCAGTAGCCAACTTAGAGGGTGAGAATAGATTGTGTCTTGTACACCTAAGATTGTGTGTGTGTGTGTGTGTGTATGTATCATTCCCCCTTCTTGCAGAGAGGTCCATTCTCTAAAGATAGAGACAATCAAAGAGTGCGAGAGATTGTGCACATATTTGTGTGTGTGTGTGTGAGAGAGAGAAAGAGGGTTTCTGAGTGTGTGTGTGTCTAGAAAGAGAGAGTGGATATATTATTTTCTACTAGCTACCGATATATATATATATATATATATATATATATATATATATATATATATATATATATATATATATATATATATATATATATATATATATAGAGAGAGAGAGAGAGAGAGAGAGAGAGAGAGAGAGAGGGAGAGATTATTTTGCCTGGCAATAATGGATGAGAGAGAGAGAGAGAGAGAGAGAGAGAGAGAGAGAGAAGGGTGGCGGCCCCTCTGTGAGCGCAAGGACAAGGAGGGGGGGTGGTGGCAGCGCCTCGCAGCAAAAAAAGTTTTTTTCTTTTTTCTTTACAATGCTTTCCCTCTTTGGGGTTAGTATCGACGGCCGTGGCTTTTGGAAGTCGGCCATCATTAGCCCTCCCCTTCTGGCTAGAGGCATTCATGCCTCTAACTCTACTTTTGATTCTGTAGCAGTGGAATTGGAGGGTTCTCCCTCCTCTGGAATATCTACCATGAACTCTAGATCAAACCTTAAGAAGTACCTTTTGAGCCTCCATCCATTGACTCTGGTCTTATGAATTCGACCATCTGCCTCCATTAATTTGTAGCTACCATTGACATATTGCCTTTTGACGATGAATGGCCCTTCCCATCTGGGCTGAAACTTCTTATCTTTCATAGTGTCGAATCTGTTGTCATACCTCAATACTAACATGCCTTTCTTCAGACCCTTTTCCTTAAGCCCTTGATTGAATGTGAGTCGGTGTCATTCTGCTTGCATCACATAGTAGTTGATCGCATCTTCCCTGTCTAGCTGAAGCCTTTCTAGATCCAAGATGTGGTTGCAGAGATGGGAAATTGGGTACTATAACTGACTAGCCATGAATTGCAAGCTGGCTATCTGCACCTCGATGGGTAGAATGGCCTCTTTTCCATATTCTAGATGGAAAGGGATGAAACCTAGTGACGTTCGAAATGTCGTGCGGTAGGCCCAAAGAGCGTCCATGAGATGCTTATCCCAATCACTGGTGTAGTTATTCACCTGCTTTATGATGATTTTACAGATCATGTCGTTTACCTTTTCTACTAGACCATTGCACTGTGGATAGTATGGAGTGGAGTGTCGGCGTGTGATGCCTAGCTTTTTTATCAGTTCTCCCACCAAGTCGCTTCTGAAACCTAGTCCTCTATCAGATATTATCTCCAGAGGTGTGCCAAAGTGGCAACAGATGTGCTCAAATATGAACTTTGCCACTTCTTGGGTTGTAATGTGTGTGATGGCTGCTGCTACCGCCCATTGGGTAATGTAGTCTACACTAACTAGAATGTACAGTTTAAACGATTGGGCCCTTGGTAAAGGACCAATTGCATCTATTCCCCACTTCTCAAACGGGCCATATCGGAGATGACAGGAGTCTGTGGCTCATAGGTTAGTGTTTGATCAATGGATACTTGACAAGCTCTGAATGTTTTACACCAATGATGCACATCCCTATTCAAACTAGGCCAAGAGAATCCTGCCTGTAGAATCTTCATACTAGTAATATCTAGAGCAAAGTGGCTGCCGCAAACACCATCATGGCAACTTGAGATAACCTCCATGATTTCACTGGACATTGGCACTCGCCTGACAATTTGGTCTTTGCCCTTGCAGTACAATGTGCTGTTTATAAGGCGGTATCTTGTTGCCTTTCAGACAAGCCATCATTTCTGGCCCTTGGTATACCCTTCAGGGCATTCTCCTGTGTCTAAGAAGCTGATGATATCAGGCATAGCATCGCTACCCTGAAAGAGGGGCAGCTTTAGTTTGATTGCTCCTATGGGAACATCTTGTGTTATTTCCTTGGCTAGAGCATCTACTTCTTGATTTTCTACCCTAGGGACATGAAATAACTGCACTGCTTCAAACTTTCTTAAAAGATCCTTAACTTGGCATAATTGGCTGATTTTTACAAAACCTGAGTGCCATTTATCTGCTTAATCAAGAGCATGGCATCGCCAAACACATTTGGGCATTGAATCCCTTGCAAAACACATTTTTCTAATCCAAGAATTAGGGCCGCGTACTCTGCTTTGTTTGTTGGAGTGGGAGTGTAGTAACTACCCAATAGAGAAGACCTTTTCCCTTTGCTCATTGAAAATGATGATGCCAGCTGCAGCTTGGTCCACTGTCCTTTTGTAAGCTCCATCAAAGAAAAGAGAGTGAGCTCCTTCTAGCTTAGGAATTTCCACCATTGGTGTCACTCCTTTGCCTTCTGTGTTGATCTTTAGCTTCTTCTCATGGTGACGATGAGTAAGAATACCTGTTAGATTAGATCTGGTGGAGTTCTCCACTTGCATAGTGTAATCAAACTCTTGTAATCTAACGAGCCACTTAGAGATTCTAGATGAGACATCCATGTGTTGTATTACATACGGAAAGACTCTTCCATTGTTAGAATTACAAAGGGTCTAGGCAATAGATAAGAGCGGAACTTCGTAGTGGCAAACATCAATGCAAGCACCATGTGCTCTACCGTGGTGAATCCTTTTTTTGGATGGGGTCATGACACGACTAGAGAACTAGATAGGACGCATGAAAGAGGATTGGGGGTCCTTCTCCATTAGTACGGCCCCAACTGTGTCACTTCCTACACTGGGATTAACATAAAATGGCTCACCCCATCTAGGGGGTGCAATGGTGGGAAGTGAAGCCAAAATCTGTTTTGCTTCGCTGAATTGTTGCTCATTTTCTTCACTCCATAGGAAGGCATCTCTCTAGATGACTTGTTGTAAAGGGAGAACCAATTGAGAGAGCAAGTGAATGAACATGCTCAAATACCTTACCTTCTGAAGGAAAGATACCAATTGTTTAGCTGTGGTGGGTGATGATAAAGATACTAAAGCTTGAACCTTGCTTGGGTCAGCCTCAATTCCTTCTTCTGAAATTACATGGCCGAGAAGAGTGACCTTGCTTTCACCAATGTGACACTTATCTACGTAAGCTGGTCACCCAAGATTTACAGCCTAGCCAGGCCATTGTAGACCTTGCTCAAATGGAGGGAGAGAGAGTTGTAGATGTAGAAATCATCTATGAAAACCCGTATT